>NC_133125.1:82717579-83030868 GCF_048418815.1 Hemitrygon akajei | reverse complement strand
GCCAAGGAAGCCTTGGCAGATGCCGCGATGCTGGTGCACCCCAGAACGGACTTTCCAACTGCCCTCACAGTGGACGCATCCAACACAGCAGTCGGTGGGGTGCTGGAGCAACTCATTGAGGGGTGCTGGCAACCCCTGTCGTTCTTCAGCAATCACCTACGACCACCCGAACTCAAGTACAGTGCTTTCGACTGGGAGCTGTTGGCACTGTATCTCGCAATCCAACATTTCAGTTACTTCTTAGCAGGCAGGCCGTTCGCCGCGTTCACGGACCACAAACCGTTGACCTTCACGTTCACGAAGGTGTCCGATCCCTGGTCGGCTCGCCAGCAGTGACATCTGTCCTACATCTCCGAGTACACAACGAACATCTGGCATGTCTCGGGAAAGGACAACGTCGTGGCGGACGCACTCTCCAGACCAGCTGTCCAGGCCCTGTCCCTGGGGGTGGACTATGCAGCACTGGCGGAGGCACAGCAGGTAGATGACTAGGTGCCCAGCTACAGGACCGCAGACTCGGGTTTGCAGCTGCAAGACTTTCTCGTAGGCCCAGGTAAGAGGACCCTCCTGTGCAACGTGGCTACCGGCCAACCTCGCCCCATCGTCCCGGCAGCCTGGAGGCGGCGAGTTTTCGACTCCATACACGGTTTGGCACACCCATCTATCAGGACAACCGTCCGGCTGATCTCCAGCAAGTTCGCGTGGCACGGACTTCGCAAGCAGGTCAGTGAATGGGCCAGAACGTGCGTGCAGTGCCAAACAGCCAAGGTGCAGCGACACACCAAAGCCCCGCGGCAGCAGTTCGAATCCACCCACCGGAGGTTCGACCACATTCATGTGGATATCGTGGGCCCCCTACCAGTGACCCGAGGAGCACGGTACCTCCTAACGATGGTAGACCGGTTCACGAGGTGGCCAGAGGCGGTCCCACTCATCGACACATCTGCCGATTCCTGCGCCTGAGCACTGATTGCAACCTGGGTAGCACGCTTCGGGGTACCGGCCCACATTACCTCCGACAGAGGCACCCAGTTCACCTCCAGCCTGCGGTCAGCTGTGGCCAGCCTGTTGGGAACACAGCTACACAACACATCTGCCTACCACCCACAGTCAAACGGACTGGTGGAATGCTTCCACCGTCACTTGAAGTCGGCTCACATGGCCCACCTAAGAGGACCTAACTGGGTGGACGAGCTTCCCTGGGTCCTGCTTGGAATTCGTACAGCGCCCAAAAAGGATCTGCATGCCTTGTCGGCCAAGTTGGTGTACGGCGCGCCCCTGGTCATCCCGGGAGAGTTCATACCAGCCCCAAGGAGGCAAGAGGAAGAACCTACAGCAGTCCTGGACAGACTACGCAAAAGGCTCGGCAAACTGGCCCCCGTACCAACTTCGCAGCATGGACAGACCCCAACCCATGTACCCAAAGACCTGCAGGAATGTAAGTTTGTGTTTGTACGAAGGGGCAGGCATCAGCCACCGCTACAGCAGCCGTACGAGGGGCCATTCAAGGTGATCAACAACAACGGGTCCATGTACGTTCTGGACATTGGAGGGAGAGAGGAGGTTTTCACGGTGGACCGACTCAAACCAGCCCATGTGGACTTGGCGCAGCCGGTCGAGGTTCAGGCACCGCGGCACAGAGGCAGACCTCCCAAACAGAGGCTGACCCAGGGGTGTATCGCTGGTTTTGGGGGGGGGGGGTTTATGTGGCGACCCACTTTCTGTGCAGGCGAACCGGCTCACAAATAGCCAGCGCGCGGGGGGAGACTTTGGTAATGCACCTCCGACGTCATTTCCGCCCGGAGAGGGCGGGCGCTAGGGATTTAAATGCTAGCGCCGCCAAGTTTGAATAAACTAGTCTCGAAACGACTTACCAACTGCGTGTTGTTATTTCAGCGCTGTGTGTAGCACATCGCTACAATACGGCAAATAGGGACGAATAAAATGACTTTAAATGGGGTGCTGAAACTGCCCTTGACTCTGAGTAATGTTTCATCAGATGTCAAGTCAAGTCACTTTTATTGTCTATTCGACCATAACTGCTGGTACAGTGCATAGTAAAAATGAGACAACGTTTTTCAGGACCATGGTGTTACATGACACAGTACAAAAAACTAGACTGAACTACATAAAACAAAACAACACAGAGAAAGCTACACGAGACTACAGACCTACACAGGACTACATAAAGTGCACAAAAACAGTGCAGGCATTACAATAAATAATAAACAGGACAATAGGGCAAGGTGTCAGTCCCGGCTTCGGGTATTGAGGAGTATGATAGCTTGGGGGAAGAAACTGTTACATAGTCTGGCCGTGAGAGCCCAAATGCTTCGGAGTCTTTTCCCAGACGGCAGGAGGGAGAAGAGATTGTATGAGGGGTGCATGAGGTCCTTCATAATACTGTTTCCTTTGCGGATGCAGCGTGTAGTGTAAATATCCATGATGGCGGGAACAGAGACCCTGATGATCTTCTCAGCTGACCTCACTATCTGCTGCAGGCTCTTGCGATCCGAGATGGTGCAATTTCCGAACCAGGCCATGATGCAGCTGATCAGGATGCTCTCAATACAACCCCTGTAGAATGTGTTGAGGATGGGAGGTGGGAGATGGACTTTCCTCAGCCTTCGCAGAAAGTAGAGATGCTGCTGGGCTTTCTTTGCTATGGAGCTGGTGTTGAGGGACCAGGTGAGATTCTCCGTCAGGTGAACACCAAGAAATTTGGTGCTCTTTCCAATCTCTACCGAGGAGCCGTCGATGTTCAGTGGGGAGTGCATCAAGAAGGCATAGAAAAATAAAACATTAATAGGAACCAGTGAAAACATTCTCACTGGCTGGAGGGAAACACCATTGAAAGAAAAGTTCCAGTTTTCTAGAATTCAATCTTCACCACAGAATAACACTGTGTTGTTCTAGTTGCCATGTTATAGCAGTAGGCTTTAAGTAGCATTTGATTGCACTAGGGTGGTTGCAGAGGAGACTCACTGGAATGTTGTCAGAGATGGACAACATCAAGGGCTGACTGGGTTGGCTGGATTTCTTTATTTATTTCTAACAGAGAAGGCTGATGACATATGAAGTATTGTGAGCAGTTCAGAGCTCCATATCCAGTTTAGGGGACAATATAGTACCAAGTCAGCATGCTTTCCTTCAGGGAAAATCCTGCCCGATGAACCTGTTGGAATTCTTTGAGGAGATTACAAGTAGGATAGATAAGGGGGATGTAGTGGATGTTGTATATTTGAACATTCAGAAGGCCTTTGACAAGGTGCACACATGAGGCTGCTTACCAAGTTAAGAGAACATGGTATTACAGGAAAGTTACTAACATGGTTAGAGCATTGGCTGATTGGTAGGAGGCAGTGTGTGGGAATAAAAGGATCCTTTTCTGGTTGGTTGCCAGTGACGAGTGGTGTTCCGCAGGAGTCGGTGTTGGGACCACTTCTTTTAATGCTGTATATAAATGATTTAGATGATGGAATAGATGGCTTTGTTGCCAAGTTTGCAGATGATACTAAGATTGGTGGAGGGGCAGGTAGTGTTGAGGAAACAGATAGGATGCAGAAGGACTTAGGTAATTTATGAGAATGAGCAAGAAAGTGGCAAATGAAATACAATGTTGGAAAATGTATAGTCATGCATTCTGCTAGTAGAAATAAATGTGCGGACTATTTTTTAAATGGGGAGTCTATGTACAGAACATCCTAATGGTTAACTTGTAGACTGAGTTGGTGGTGATAAAGACAAATGCCATGCTAGCATTGATTTCAGGAGGTCTAGAATACAAGAGCAAGGATGTGATGCTGAGGTTTATAAGGTACTGATGAGGCCTCACCTTGAGTATTGTGAACTGTTTTGGGCCCCTCATCTTAGAAAAGATGTGTTGACATTGGAGAGGGTCCAGAGGAGTTTCACAAGGATGATTCTAGGAATGAAAGTGTTGTCATACGAGAAATGTTTGATGACTCTGGGTCTGTATTTGCTAAAATCAGAAGGATGAGGGGGATCTCATTGAAACTTTTCAAATTTTGAAAAGCGTAGACAGAGTAGATGTGGAAAGGATGTTTCTCATGGTGGAAGAGTCTAGGAGAAGAGGACACAGCCTCAGGATAGAGGGGCACCCTTTCAAAACAGAGATGCGAATAAATTTCTTCAGCCAAAAGGTGGTGAATTTATGGAATTTGTTGCCACATGCAGCTGTGAAGGTCAGGTCCTTGGGTGTATTTAAGGCAGTGATTGATAGGTTCCTGATTGGACATGGCATCAAAGGTTACGTGGAGAAGCCGGGAGCTGGGGTTGAGAAGGAGAAAAAAAAGGATCAGCCATGATTGAATGGCGGAGCAGACTTGATGGGCCAGATGGCCTAATTCTGCTCCTATGTCTTATGGTCTTATATCTGAGAAAAGGTGCACAAGCATTAGAGAGGGTCCAGAGGAGGTTCACAAGAATGATCTAAGAAATGAGCGGGTTAATGTATTAAAGCATTTGATAGTCTTGGCCCTGTAATCACTGGAAGTTTGAAGAATGAAGAGGCAGCTTATTGACACCAATCTAATATTGAAATACCTTGATTGAATGGGTGTAGAGAGGATATTTCTTATAGTGGGTGAGTCTGGAAGCAGAGGGCAATTCCTCAGAAAAGGATATCATTTTGGAACTGAGGTAAGGAGAAATTTCTTTAGCTGCAGTGTGGCAAATCTGTGGCATTCATTGTCACAAACAGCTGTGGCGGCAAAGCCATTGGGTATATTTAAAACGGAGTCTGGTAGCCTCTTGAGTAGTAAGTGTGTCAAATGTTACAGGAAGAAGGCAGGAGAATGAGGTTGAGAGGGAAAACAAATCAAGTAGGATCAAACAGCAGAGCACACTCAATAGACTGAATGACCTAATTCTGCTCCTCTGTCTTATGTTCTTATTTATGAGTGACATGACTGAAGTGTACAAAATTATAATGGGGCTATGTAGGTAGACAGTGAGAAACTTCTCCCGGCAGAAATTGTGTTTAAAACCAGAAAGCACAGGTTTAGGGTAAGAGGTAGAAAATTTAAAGGAGGGGGTGGGGAGAAAAGTAGAATCTTCTTTACCTAGAGTGAATAGAATTTGGAAAAATACCTCTTTGGTGATGAAGCCTGTTACATTGAAGTAGTATCTGGATGAGCATTTATAATGTCATGGTATAGAAATACAGTGAAATAGGTCATTTGTGCATATCAAATCAGTGAGGATAGTGCTGAGCAAGTGTTGCCACACCTCCAGCACCAAAATAGCATGCTCAAAACTCACTAACCCTAACCATACATCTTTGGGAGGTGGGAGGAAGCCAAAGCACCTGAAGGAAACCCATACAGTCATGATGAGAATGTACAAACTCCTTACAGGCTGTGGCAGGAATCGAACCCCAATCTTACCGTTAGCACTGTACAACTGACTGCCATGCTGCCATATTGTGCGGTAATAGTTAAATAGCCAACTGTGAGTCACCTTTTGTTGCATCAGGGTTGTGATGGAAATGCATAGCTCCAAAAAACACTCAGGAAATTTTGTATCATACAGCAAAAAGCAACATAATATATTGGCATCAGATCCACCACCTTAAAACTTCACTCCCTCCACTCACTGGTTCTTTCTGGCTGCAGATTTGCTCCACTCTACAAAGTGCTACAGACATCAATCAGGGCTACTTCAACAACACTTCTCAAAGTCATCACCTCTACTGCCAAGGAGGATAAGGGTAGCAGCAACACTGCCATCTGCAAGACAGCAAGTTGCAGTCTATCCTGCCTTTAAGTGTTATTGCCATTCTTCTATCATTGCAGTGTCTTTGTCCTGGAACATTAGATTAGATTAGATTAGATTAGATTCAACCTTATTGTCATTGTGCCGAGTACAGATACAAAGCCAAATGCAGTTAGCATCTGACCAGAAATGCAAAGAATAGTGTTACTTACAAAATAACTACAAATAAAAAGTAAGTGCTACAGCACACAAATATAAAAGTACTGAGACTGTACAATATGGGTGCAATACTGCTTAGCGCTGTGATGTGAGGTTCAGCAGGGTCACAGCCTCAGGGAAGAAGCTCTTCCTGTGCCTGCTGATGCGAAAGCGGAGGCTCCTGTAGCGCCTACCGGATGGGAGGAGAGTAAAAAGTCCATGGTTAGGTTCAGAAGCATCCTTGATAATGCTTTTAGCCCTGTCCAGGTAGCGTTTATGGTAGATATTCTCAATGGTGGGCGATTGTGTGCTAATATCCCGCTGGGCAGTTTTCACCACACGCTGGAGTGCTTTGCGGTCCAAAACAGGACAAACCGCATTTTTAATGTATGGTTACCAGAAAAGTACAGTAACTGCAGATGCTCAAGGAAATGACTCATCAGTGTGGCATCGACAGTGGAGCTATGGCAATCAGGAGGAACTGTTGAACTGATTTAAATACACATTCAATACACACTCAACTGAATGAATGTTTATGATCTTCTGCATTAGTAGTCAATCCGTTTCTAAGGTTCGACATGTGTGGTCAGTGATACCACACATTCTGTACACCACTGTTGTAATACATGGTGCCTTCCTGTCAGCTTGAATCAGTCTGGCCATTCTCTTCTGAACTCTCTCATTAACAAGGTGTTTTCACGCACAGAACTGCTACTCGCTGGCTATTATTTTTTGTTTTTATTTCACACCATTCTCTGTAAACACTGGAGACAGTTGTATGTGAAAATCCCAGGAGATTAGCATTTTCTGAGATACTGTCTGCCTCCAACAATCATTCCACAGTCAAAGTCACTTAGATCACATTTCTTCCCCACTCTGATGTTTGGTCTGAACAACAACTGAACCTCTTGACTACGTATGTATGCACTGAGTTGCTGCCACATGGTTGCATTAATGAACTGGTGCACAGGTGTACCTCATATAGTGGTCATTGAGTGTATAGGCATAGGAAGCCTACAGTTTAAATGATATTTGAAATTTGCAAAGGAAATGCACTGAAGCAAAGATAAACTAGATCTTGCTTGTCACAATCTGTGGGATGTACAGTAATACTTAACTAGATTCTAAATTTAGGGTGTAGACTTGATGAACTGCTGGCAGTGAAGATTAATTTTGTTGCCTTGTTCACTAAAAACAAAACTGCAATTCAAAGTTAACTAATGTTGAAATATACAAAAAATACATATTAAAATGGAATAACTTTTCAGAAGATCTTGTTTGTTAATGCACGGTAGCTTCATCTTCTCAATACATCAGAACGTTCAGGCCATCATATGCTGAGCGAATTTGTTTCTTCAGCAAATATTTGTTGATTTATTGAGATAAAGTGCAGATAGGCCCTTCCAGCCCTTCAAGTCGTGTGGCGTAGCAACACGTTTAACCCTAGATTAATCACAGGATATTTTACAATGACCAATTAACCTTCTAACCTGTATGTCTTTGGGCTGTGGCAGAAAACCAGAGGACTGAGAGAAAACCCAGCATTCCACAGGCAGGTGGTACAGACTCTTTACATTTGACATTGGAATTGAACACCAAACTCCAGTGCCCCAAGCTGTAATAATATTACGCTGACCACGTTGCTACCATGGCACCCATGGTATCATTAAATATTCTTAAATTTCTAAGACAATTTTCACTGAAGGTAAAGCAAACCATAATTAATAACACCATTTATAATCTTCATCTAGAGGTAAGTATTCTATAGCTATTCCCCTCTTGTCTGACATCTTATGCCGCAGGCTCTAACATTTTACACAGTTGCTTTGCGGGTAGCGTAACACTTTGCAGTGTCAGTATTGAGATCAGGGTTCAATTTCTGTAAGAAGTTTGTACATTCTCCCCATTACTGCTTGGGTTTCCTCCAGGTGCTCTGGTTTCCTCCTACATTTCAGAGACGTCGGGGTTAGGGTTAACAGGTCGTGGGCATGCTAAGTGATGTCAGAATCATGGCAACATTTGAGGGCTGCTCGCAGCACATCTTGGGCTGTGTTGGTTGTTGATGCAAGCTACACATTTCACTGCATGTTTTGATGTACATGGGACAAATAAAGCTAATCTGTCCATCATTTAAAAAAAGACTATAAGATACAGGAGCAGAATTGGGCCATTCAGCCCATCGAGCCTGCTTTTCTTCCAACCTCATTTTGCCATCTTCTTGCCATAGCCCTTAGCCAGTCAAAAACCTATAAATTACTGCCTTAAATACGTCAAAGGACATGGCTTCCACCATCCTCCATGGCTGAAATTCCCACTCAGCTCATCTTAAAGTGCAGTCCCTTTACTCTGAGGTTGTGTCTTCAGACCCCAGATTCTCCAATTCATGAAAACATTCTCTTTTCTTTCTGGTAGTTATCTGGAGATCAACACCCAATGGATGTGTCATCTTTACATCAAAATAATTAATCCTTCTGCCCACATCAAAGTTTTCCTTTTTATATGTCCATTGTTTAGGATGTAAGTGATACTAATATTTATTGCCTGCCCCTAACTGTCCTCGAGAAGGTGCTGGAGACCTACAATCTGGAACTGTGACGGAGCTGGTGAAAGTATTTTCATCATGGAACTGGAAACTGAATCCCAGGATTTTGATGATGAAGGCAATTTAGATCCAAGTCAAGATAACTTGGAGGGGAACCAGGCAGTTGAGAGTGTCATAGAGTCACTTAGCAGTGAGATAGGTCCTTCAGCCGATCATGTCGATGCAGACCATCAGCTGCCCATTTATACTCATCTCCACTGATCTGAGCCTTCCTTCACTTGACAATTCATATGATCAAATGGCCTTTGTATTTAATGGAGTAAGTGTTTATGGGTTTAGGAGGCCGATAGAGGCAGAATCTCTTAGCACTTGAAAGGTAAAAAGCAGTAACCTTGTGTACTAAAAACTAAAGTTCAGTTATAAAGTTGAATCAGGCTCATGGATCTGATAAGTGAGTGAAAATGCTGACTATGAGTAAGTATATTAATCATTTATTTCCAAAAGTAAAAATTCAACCAAACATTCACGCTCCACAAGTAACAGACACTACAAAGCTGAATATTCAACAAACATACTTATTTAAAAGTGCACACAGAGCATACCTTCCCAATGGCTATGTGCACCACTTGCCTTAAACAAAGGAGGAGAGCAAGAACCTCCCACACGTGCTCTCTATATATCCAGGATATTTGAAACTGGACACCAGCCGGCTACCCAATGGGAAAAGCAGCTGCAGTCTCTAAACTAACCAATCACAATGGAAGTGACTTTCGACAATCAGAATAAGTCACAACCCCAGAGGACAAAAGTTCAAAGTAAATTTATTATCAAAGTACATACATATATTGCCTTTAGATTCATTTTTGAAGGCATTTACAGTAGCACAGAAAAATACAATAAAATCAATGAAAAACTACATGCTTACATTTACTGTACACCTTTCCCTCAGTACAATCCTCAGATGTGATGCAAAACAATACATTTCACTGTATGTTTTAATGCTTTGAGATAAAAAGTAAATCTTTGCTGTTGTCTTGTTCAGCATTTCTCATCCTCTGACAAGCACCACCCCATCAGATTAACAAGTTAGTCATCTCTTTTTACTCAATGAGCTGCTAAAGTAGTTGAGGCATTCTCTTTAAAGAGACTTTTAAAGAAAGAGTTTTAAAGAAAAATAGATCTACTTTATTTGTCACATGCACCCCTCACATAAACTCTTCTCCCTCCTGCCATCTGGCAAAAGGAACCAAAGCATTCGGGCTCTCATGACCAGACTGTGTAACAGTTTCTTCCCCCAAGCCATTAGACTCCTCAATTCCCAGAATCTAGTCTGACACCAGCCTACACACACACACACACACACACACACGCACACGCACACACACAACACACGTGCACGCACACACACATGCGCACGCGCGCACGCACACACACACATACACACACGTGCACGCACACACACACATGCGCGCAAGCACACACACGCTCAACTCCCTTTGCAACTGTTTGCTCATTTCTTTCTCAATTCCTGCTAAAACATTGTTTACATTTACATATATTTTTACATCATTTGTTATTATATTGTAATTTGCCCTTTACTGTGCCTATTGTCTTGTTTATTAATTATTGTACTGTCTTGCACAGTTTTGTGCACTTCATGTAGCCCCGTGTAGGTCTGAAGTCGAATGTAGTTTTGTGTTGTTTCATGTGATCTAGTGTAGTTTTGTGTTGCTTCATGTAGCACCATGGTCCTGGAGGAACGTTGTTTCATTTTTACTGTGTACTGTACCAGCAGTTATGGTTGAAATGACAATAAAAGTGACTCGACTTGACGTACATCCAAACATACAGTGAAATGTGTTGCTTGCATCAATGACCAACATAGTCTGAGGATGTGCTGGGGACAGCCACTAAGTGTCATCATGCTTCCGGCTTCAACATAGCAGGCCCACAACTTACTAACCTGTAGGATTTGGAATGTGGGATGAAGCTTCCAGGGCACCTCGATGGTGATCTTGTGCAGCTCATCACGATGGATGTTGTTAAGTATTCCCATTTCAGCCTGATACAGCTGAAAATCACAACTACTTCCAATGACTATACAATTAATAAAGATGTCTTAATGTGATTGAATAAAACTGACAGAAACAATGCCAATTGTGGTTAACCTCGCCAGACTCCTCGCAGGGAGCATGGCTGCTGGTTATGGATTTTCGACTCCCAATGCTGACTATTTTGCTTGCAAATGTACAGAATCTAGCAAATAAAATTGAAGATCTCAGAGTTAGGGTGCTATATTAAGAGGGACATTAGGACCTCTTTCCTCCTTTTTTTCAGAGAATCCTGCTTAACGCAATCAGGTTCGTTATACACCATCAGGATAGCACTGTCGAGTCTGTCAAAAGCAGAGGTGGAGGTGCATGCCTCATGCTTGATTCCTCTTGATGCACAAACGTATCAGTGTTGTCTCAATCCTGCTCACCAGACATGGAATATCTTGCAAGTAAGTGCTATCCATTTTAACTGCTGTAAGGGATTTCCATGATCATTTTGGTAGCAGTATACATTCCACCTCTGGAGTTTGTGGGTGTGTTTGCTTGGAATGATAGTTTTGAAGGAAGAGCTGATGTCAGAAGGTGATAGTCTAACATACTGAAAAACACACACAAAATGCTGGAGGAACTCAGCAAGTCAGGTAGCACCTATGAAGGGAATGAGAAAATCAGGAGATATGTAGATATAAAGACCTCTGGAGTCATCAACAAACAGCAAATTGTTTCCTCCTGGATTATGTGATTGTTACATACCCCGTAATGGGTTAAAAGAACCAGCAGAAATGGAATACACCTGAAGCCTGGTTTTGCTACTAACAAAACACTACTTATTTAGTATCTACCAATAATAGTAAACTTAAAACCAGATAAACCAAGGATTAACAGTGTTAGGCATATATAAGCATATATAGGTGTGAGTATATGTTTCCCAAACTCATTCAAGCTTAGGTGGTAAATGATACAATCTTATGATGGTATGTGAGAAAGTTTGGTTCAATGCACGAGTTTGCTGTTGTTGGCAAGAGAGAGAGATTTGTAATCCAAAGGCGTATGTTGTGAGAAGGCAATTACATCGATATTCCACAGATTCCACGACAGCAATACAGAATAACAACAGCAGTAGGTTTTATCTCCAAAGTTGTTCCACTCCACACACGAAGTATCACCGACAGTGATCTTCAATGAATATCCTTTCAACACAAGTGGTACCACACCTGAATTCAGCTACGGGACATCTCAAAATGGTGGCCACAGGATACTCAAACAGAATCCATGCATGGATAATCACCAACAGTAGCTTATCACAAAAAGGGGACCATCTTCAAGGGAACCACCAGCCAGGCAAGGGTTGACACACTGGTAAATTTCACAAGGTTACCCCAAATACACAACATGATAGCATGATAGCCACTTATCCAGTTCCACAACATACATGTCCAAACAGTGATCTCTTTGTCACTAGGTTCCTTCTGTTCCAAACCTTCCTCTCCTCTCTTCTCTTCCTACAAACTTGTTCTAGTTGTAGCAAACTTGTGTGTCATTTATCAATACCCAGGAACGATCTCAACTCACCCTTTTTGGGCTACTGAAAATTTAAACCATTGACTGAATCCATCTTGACTCTGTGTGTCCTTGCTTATTCAAAACAAGCCGCAAGAAATCATAAACACAAACTGCTCACCATAGCAACCCAGCAACTCTGCAGTCAGTAGAAATCCAGAAAAACAAAAATAAGTCTCAATTTTTCGGCGTTTTAAAGTGACAGACCACAGGAAAAAAAGGAACCCTAGAGGTACATAACATGATAAGATTGCAGGCTCTGCTGCAGAGATTCAATAACTTTCCAGTTCCCTAAAGTTTGAATTTAAATGCAAGGGTAACATATCTAAATTTAGTTTATTAGTTTGAAGTTAAATACATTGTTCTTATGATATAGATCCACACTTAATTGGAACACTTGGGAAAGTGCTGGGGGGATTGGGAAGAAGCAGATGTTCAAACAAGCATATGTGATGTGTCAGCAGACTTCAGACTGTAGTAAAGAATGACACTATACAGCATCCTATTCCATGAATTATGTTTTAGTTACTGCCATCTGTAATGGTGTCCTCTAATATTTTGTTTTCAGGTACAATTAATTGGCTGTATTGCTGATGAGTTTACATAGAACAGTACAGCACGGTTCATACAGGCCCTTCAGCCCATGATGTTGTGCTGACCACTTTACCAACACCAAAATTGATCTAACCCTTCCCTCCCAAATGACCCTCAATTGTTATGCCTCTTCTAAGAGTTTCTTAAATGTCCTTAATGGATCTGTCTCTACTACCAGTATCGACAGCGTGTTCCAGGTAACCCCACAGAGGTTTACAGAGGTAAAAAAATCTTCTACTGATATCCCCCTGTACTTTCCTCCAATCACCTTAAAATTTCACTCTCTCTTATTACCATTTCAACCCTGAGTTATAATAGCAGGTGATTTCAATTTCATAAATGTTAGCAAGGATTTCCTTCCCATTAAAACAAAGTGGGAGCAATATATCTCAGGTGCATTTATAGAACACAGAACCATTCAGCACAATGATGTGCTGATCTTTTCACTTACTCCAAGATCAATCTAACTCTACCCTCCACATAGCCCTCCACTTTGCTATGAGCATTCTTATGTGCACGCAAAAATGCATTTTCTCAAACAAAAGCAAATATGTGGCACATTGGCACAATTAGTAATGCTGCTACCCCAAGGTCAATCTTGACCCCAGGTCCCGTGTGTGAAGTCAGCACATTCTCCCAGTGACAGTGTGGGTGGTAGTATCACTCGAGTCAGGAATGATGCTCTCATAAGGCTTTGTCTATTGGTGGCTGCGTGTGACATTGTTTAACATGGGGAGGTTGATGCCACCACATGGACAATGACAGATCGGGGTCATGGTCCAGTAGCATGGAATGCAAGACAACTGGAGACCCTTCACTGCTGCAGCCTTCCTCCACCTTCACTGCCATTATGATGTATCATCATCTTCCATCAGCTCCACCATTGTGGTCTTGGTATGGGTATCTCCTGAGTGGTCCATTTCCTCCCACATTCATGCAGTTTAGTAGGTTAGAGGCATGAAGGTGAGTGAGGGATGGGAATGAATGGAGAATCATAAGACGATTAGAGCCTGCTTAGTGTAAATAAATGTCTGTTGACTGGCTGGGACTTGGTGGGCTGAACTGCCTTTCTGGGCTAGTTAACTCGATGAAATATATCTCAGATGCTGGAAGCCTGGAATCAGAAAAAGCTGGAAGTGCCCATTAGTTCAGGCTTCTGAGATTGAAATCACGTGGTCATCAGGGACTGTTGGAGTTAGTGAGGGTGTCTCCATATTTTGATGATCAAAGCGAGCATTAAAAGTGTTGAGCTCATCTGGGAGCGAAACCTTGTTGTTCCCTATGTCACTTGGTTTCACTTTGTAGGAGGAGATAGCATTCAAGCCCTGCCACAACTGTCATGCATCTTTCAGTGATTCACGTTTTGTCTAGAATTGCCACTTAGTATGTGAGATGGCTTTCCATAGATCGTACTTGGACTTCTTGTATTTTACTTTAGCACCAGACCCACCAGACCTAAATACCACTGATCTGGTCCTCTACAGACTGCGGATCTCCACAGCTTCTGCTTGGAGAAGACTCTGAATGATTTTGTGGGGACACACTCATCTATGACTATTTCTATAAAGTCCCTAAAAACAGTGGTGTATTTGTTCAGATCCTCTGATGTGTCCTTGAATATAGCCCTATCCATCAACTTGAAGCAATCCAATAGCCTCCCATTGTCCTTAATTCTGGAGCCTCTTCATTGTTCTTAATTGTTGAGCCTTGCTCTTTAGCCTCTTCCTGTATGTGGATAGGAGAGTGATCAGATTTCCCGAAATGTGGTTGCAGCATGGGACAGTAGACATTCCTAATTGTAGTTTAACAGTGGTCAAGTGCATTGGAACCCCTGGTGCTGCTGGTTATATGTTGATGCTAATTTGGCAAAGATTTCTTCAAACAAGCCTGATTGAAGTTCTCAAAATGAGAACTGGTTCTTGATTGCTGATTGCGACACCCAGTTCCTCGCGTGCCTGCATTTGGCAGTATATAAATTGTGGTCCAGATCATAGAGACCTCTTTTGGTAATAGAACAGTGGGTACTGAATCATCAGATGTTACAGGTCAAGGGAACAAGAACGCCACAAGACCACTACATCCAAGCACCACAAAGGGTTTATCATGAAACACAGATCCCCACATTTTACCTTCTCTACATCAGCAGTCCATTCTATCCTGTATTCTGATAAGTGCCCAAGTCTGATCACAGAATCCATCATCCCAAATTGAACCATGTCTCTGTAAAACACAGAATCTAGCAATTCCTCATTTCCCTCCGATACAGCAATATTGCCCTTAGGTCTTGCTCTCCAGCGACTCTCCAGTGAGAACTTCCTTCAAGACGGTGAACCCATGGAAAGTATCTGGCCCAAATGGGGTACCTGGCTGAGTACTAAAGAAGTACGCTGATTAACTGGCTGGAGTGTTCACTGATATCCTTAACCTCTCGCTTTGGCAGTCTGAGGAACCCACTTGCTTTAAGCAGACTTCAATTTTATTTGTGCCTAAGAAGAATGTGGTTATCTGCTTCAATGACTATCATCCCATAGCATTTATATCCACTGCAATCAGGTGTTTTGAGAGGCTGGTGGTGAAATTTACCAACTCCTGCTGAGAAGTGGCTTGGTTCTGCTCCAATTTGCCTACTGGAGCAACAGGTCACAATACTAAGTGCTACAGGATGACAGTCATTGAGGCAGGTTACCATGCTCTTCTTAGGCACTGATATAATTGAAGCCTGGTTAAAACAGAATGCTGAAATAAGAGTTTAGAGATATCATTGGCTCTTCACTCAACCCTGGAGCATCTGGACAACAAAGATGAATACATCAAGATGCTCTTCCCTCAGCATTCAATACCATGATCCCTCAAAACTAATCTATAAGCTTCAAGATCTTAGCCACAATAACTCCTTGTACAATTGGATCCTTGATTTCCTCACTTGCAGACCCCAGCCAGTTTGGATTGGCATCAACATCTCCTCCATGATCTCCGTAAGTATAGCAGCACCACAAGGCTGCATGCTTGGCCCCCACTCTATTTGCTTTACACTTATGACTAAGTACTGTTCAAATGCCATACTCAGGTTTGCGGACAACTCCACTGCCATTGGCCGAATCAAAGGTGGTAACGAATCAACATATAGGAGGGAAATTGAAAATATGGTTGAGTGGTCAAACAACAACAATCTTTCACTCAATGTCAACAAGACCAAGGAGCTAATCATTGACTACAGGAACATCAAACCAGAGATCCTTAAGCCAATCCTCATCAGGGGATCAGAGGTAAACAGAGTCAGCAACTTTATATTCCATGATGTTATTATTTCAGAGACCAGTCTTGGGTCCAGTATGTAAGTACCATTACAAAGAAAGCACAGCAGCGCTTCTACCTTCTTAGAATTTTGTGATTCAGCACGTCATCTTTATCAAGTCACCTCTCAGCCTCCTTCATTCCAAGAAGAAAGGCTCTAGCTTGCTTAAACTGCCTTCATAAGACATGCCGTCCATCCTGGTAAATTGAAATTCATCTTCTGTTTATTTTGGTCCACTAATGGTCCTGACCATCAATTACCTATTTATACCAAACTTACATTAATCTCTTTTTCACGTCCTCCCCTCATTCTCATCAACTGCCACCAGATTCTACCCATCACCTACACACTTGGGGTTACTTGTACCTACCAAACCACACTGGCAAGGATTAAATCTAGGTCATTGGCACTGCAAGTCAGTGGCTCTACTAACTGTGCCAATGCACCACATCTTCAATGTTTTCTTTTGATGCTTCAGAAATAACTTTGCACAAACAGTGTCTAAAGAAGAAATTGAATAATGTCCAATTCAATTTCTGGAGATATTAGAATAACTGAAGGCATGGGTCAAACAGCACTTGGAATATAGTGAGCAGTTTTGGGCTTCTTATCTATGAAAGGATGTACTGGAATTGGAGAGGGTTCAGGGGAGGTTCATGGCAATTATCCTGGAAATGAAAGGGTTAATGTAAGAGGAATGCTTGATGGCACAAGGCCTGTACTCACTGAAGTTTAGAAGAATGAGGGCGATTTCTCATTGAAATCTATCATATATTGAAAGGCCCAGATAGAGTAGATTTGGAGACGATGTTTCCTACAGTGGGGAGTCTAAGACCAGAGGGTGTAGCCTCAGAATAGAAGGATGTCCCATTAGAACAGACACAGGGAGTAATTTCTTTAGCCAGAAGGTGGTGTATCTGTGGAATTCATTGACACAGATGGCTGTGGAGACAAAGCCACAGGGCTTATTTAAAGCAGTTGATTGGTTCTTGAATAGTAAGGGTGTCAAAGGCTGTGAGGGAAAGGCAGGAGAATAGGATTGAGAGGGAAAATAAATTAACCATAATATAATGGTGGAGCACGGTTAAATGAGTTAAATGGCCTAATTCTGCTCCTATACCTTATGGTCTTATAGATTCAAGGGTAGTTGCAGCCTGCTGGGGAAGAGAATGTGCCAGAACAGTGAAATAAACAGCACATGTAAAGAATGGGACAGCTATTCTTTACTGTCAAACATAATGAATTTATGAACAGTTTGCCTATTTTAAAAATGATGATTTGGGTACATTATAAACTATCAGTCACCTTCATGGATTGCCATACATATGGAGATGATGAGGTGATAACAGCTACCTTGTAATTGGCTCCATGTCCGTTTTATCATCGTTGCCCTTACCTTATTTGACTAAAATCAATGGACCTGTTCAGAGTTGCAGAGATTGTTCATAAATTAACACTTCAAATGGATATTTAATGTGGGAGGTTATTCGCCAGATCCTGCTCAACATGCAAGCAAGTAGAGTGACATTGACACATACTGGTTCTTCTGTTGGTCTTTGACACTCCGGTATTGAGATATCATCTGACACTTCCACTTCAACAAGTACAACATTCAATCCACGACAAGCTCTTGCTAGTCCCTCATGTGCCAGTACAAAATGAAGCCCAGAGCTGTTTTACTAGACCTTCCAAGCCAGATTGCAAAATCTGTTGGCACAATACCATTCCCTAGAGAGCAGTAGAGTTGGAGTATTGCTGTGTGTTAATTTTATAGAGGCAAAGCTGACAGCTCAAGCACTTAATTGGAGAATTTTGTAAATAATCAATGGATTTGTCAACTCTGCTTCTGCTTGGCTTCAGGTGGAGATAGTGGCATTTTGAAATATAAACAGAGGGAAGGAAAGAGATGAATAGAAGATTTCTATCTTGAAATTGGAAATGCAAGATTCATCTTCAATCACTTGCACAGGATAATTGAACTACATACTGTACCACTAAAACATTCCACACTGATTGACTTCAATAAAACTAAGTTAAATGGAATACAATGTGCATTTATCACTATTTTGAGTATTTAGTGAGGTTAACTTGTGATTTCAAAGAGTCTTTTGTCCATACATTTTACTTGAAGTCTCCAAATCAGTCTCCAAAAAAAATTAGAGTTTTACAGATGCTAGAAAACTTGAGGAACACACACAAACTGCTGGAGGTCAGACTGCACCTATGGAGAGGAATAAACAGACAAGGTTTTGGGCTGAGACCCATCATCAGGATGTTCCTATAGATGTGCCTAACCTGGTGAGTTCCTTCAGCACTGAGTATCTATATTGGTCTGGATTTGCAGCATCGGCAGAATCACTTATGTCGATAACAGTGTTACGTCAGGAGTCATGAATAAATCAAAACACAGTTGGATTAAAAAGTATTTTTCCCTCAGAAGAACATAATTGAATCAGATGGGTTTTCACTTGCAGTCTAGTAGGTGTTGGTTACTACTACTGAGATTACTGCAATTTTACAAATTGATTTGCATAGATGTTCAAAACACATAGTTTGAAGTTCAAAGTAAATTTGTTGTCAAAGTATATATATATATGTCACCATATACTGCTCTGAGATTCATTTGCTTGTGGGCATTCACAGAACAGAGTGATAAATAGAATCAATAAACTACATACAAAAAATGACAATGTACAAAAGACAAATGATACAAATACAAAAAAAAACACAATAATAAATAATTAAATATACAATAGTGAGAGCATGAGTTGCAGAGTCTTTAAAAATCAGTCCATAGATTGTGCTCAGCAATCATTTCAGTGCTGAGGTGAGTGAAGTTATCCATGCTGGTTCAGAAGCCTGATTCAGGTGAGCTAGAGGGCCTGTTTCTGTGCTGTTCAGCTCTATAAGTTTATGACTATACCTTCTGAATTTATTTAAGTACTTGAATTTAAATTGCACAGTTACTATGATGGAATTTGAACTCATTTCTCAGTTAAATTAGTTCACGCTTTTGATGCAACTCTCAGATCTTGACAACAATTCTAGCTCACTCCAAATTCCAAATATGTGAAAGAAAATGTGCCATCTATCAGAATTTAAACAACTGTGCAAAATTACTAAATGTAGTGACAAAAAATATGAATTTATAGCAGTTATTACCCTCAAAGCTGTGGTGTAATAAATATTCTCAACCCAAATCCATTACAAAAATTGAAACCCATTTCATTCTTTTCAGAAATAATTATAGTAAATGAGAGCCCTTTTACAATTCAAAGCTTTTTGTGACTTTGAGAATTAATCATGTCATGCCAATAATGGGCTGTGATTCCTTCATATATTGATTTATTTTTCTTCCAAAATGTTAAACATAAAACCTCTAATGTATGTGTATATAGGAAGAAAGGGCATTGAAGCAACATAAAATAATTTGAATTCACATTTATTGTCTAATATTAATCTTGCAACTTTGTGTTTTCTCTTGCTTTGTTAAAGTGCAAACCATAACCATGACACATGACTGGGAAGCTTTGTAGAAAAAGTCCATAAAGTAATAGTGGTTCAAAACAAACAGAAAATATGGGAAATAATTAGGAGGTCTCCAAATATTCATCGGAAAAGTAAGTTGTTGCAGGTCAGTCTGATGAAAAATCTCTTCTTCTCCCATGATGAACCCACTTTTAGGGTGAAGGAGCAACACCTCATAGAAGAATTTTAGCAGGATGCTTCCTGGATGAGAGGATATTAGCTTTAAGGGGAGGCTGGACTAATTTTGATGGTTTTTTCCAGTGTGTTGGAGGCAGATGGGAGACTCTGCCCTTTAAGTAGCCTCCAACCTGATGGCATGACCATCAATTTCTCCTTCCAGTAAACATTTATGGTTTTGTTTCTTTTCCTCTCCCACTTCTTCTAATCCACACTCTAGCATCTTACCTCTTCTCCTCATCTGCCTATCACCTCCTCCTTTGTACCCCTCTTTCTTTCTTTACTCCCATGGTTCACTTTTCCCTTTTCTCCAACTCTTTAGTTTTCCCACTACCTGCTTCACCTATTATCTTCTAGCTTGTCCTCCCTCCCTTTCCTTTCCCACATTTTTATTTTAGCATCTTCCCCCTTCCTTTCCAGTCCTGATGAAAGGTCTTGGCCTGAAATGCCAACCATTTATTCATTTCCATAGATGCTCCCTAACCTGTTGAGTTCCTCCAGCATTTTTATGTGTTCTACCCTATCTAAATTTATAAACTTCTTTTCTGTCTCCCCTCTTCCTCTGACATGCCAGAGAAAACCATTCTAATTTGTCCACCCTCTCATCCAGGCAGAATCCTGTTAAACTTCTTCTGCACTGTCTCCAAAGCCTCTGGATCATTCCTATAATGAGGTGGCTAGAAGTGCCCATGAATTGCCCTGTGCAGAGCATTTGAGCAGGTGAACTCTGGAGTTTAGAAGCATGAGGCATTCTACTGTTTAAATGTATTTGGTAGAAATTAGTCTTAAAATGGAAATGACAATGCTGACCACTCTTTGAACTTCTGACTCAATATTCTATCGTGTTAAACAAAAAAATGAAGAAGGAAATACAGTGAGTAGGTGGAAAGTATTTAAGGATGAATTCCTACCTCTTGTGCCTTGATGTTAGATTCTTGAGGAGTTTTGTCTCACTGGGAAGGTATGAACAATGGGTTACAATTTTAAAAAATCAGCCCAGCCCTTCACAAAAAGTCATCTCTACCACTAAACACATCTATAAGGAGCATGGCTACAAGGACCCCCACCATCCAGGCCATGCTCTCCACTCATTGCAACACACACACAATTCTAGAGGAATTCAGCAGGCCAGGCAGCATCTATGGAAAAAGTACAGTTACTGCTGTCTTTGGGAGGTACAGGAGCTTAAGGTCCAACACCACCAGAGTTAGTAACCCTTCAACCATCAGGTTCCTGAACCACCATGGATAACTACACTCACCCCATCACTGAACTGATTCCACAGCCTATAAACTGACATTTTAGGACTCTACAACTCAGGTTATCAGTATTATTTATTTACTTAATGTATTTATTTATAATTTTATTGTCTTTTGCACATTGGTTGTGTGTCCATTTTTGTTGTGTGCAGTTGTTCATTGATTCTATTGTGTTTCTTTGTATTTACTGTGAATGGCCACACAAAAATAAATCTCAGGGTTGTATATGGTGACATTCGGGTATTTTGATAATAAATTTACTTCGAACTTTAAGCAGTGTGGATACTCATTTGAACATATTGGAGGTTGAAAGGTTTTTGGCTACAAAAGGAAGCAACAAACATAGAATAGTGGGGAAGGTGAAGCTGAAGTAGAAGATCGGCCATTTTGTGATGCAGTAGGAGAGGAAGCTCCGTGGACTGAATGGACCATTCCTGGTTCAGCTTTTCTTACTCTTACAATCAGCAGCTTGTTCTGAAGACAAATCTTTGAGGAAATAACAGAAGGATAGACAAAGGAGAGTCTTTGGATATTGTTTGCTTGGATTTTCAGAAGGCCTTTCATAAGGTGCCATTCTTCAAGAGCCCTTGGCATTACAGGAAAGATACCAGCATGGAGAGAAGATTGGCTGACTAGCAAGAAACAAAGAGTGGGAATAAAGGTTGCCAGTGACTAGTAATGTTCTTAAGGGTTGGTATTGAGACCGCTTCTTTTCACATTATATGTCAATGATTTTGATGGTGGAATTGATAGCTTTGTGCCCTAAGTTGCAGTCAATACAAAGGTAAGTGGATGGCCAGGTAGTGTTAAGGAAGCAGGGAGTCTGCAGAAGGACTTAAATAGATTGTGCAAATTGGCAAATGAGTGGCGGATGAAATATAGTGTAGGTAAGTGTATGGTCATGTACTTTAGTAGAGGGGAAAATGGTGTAGACTATTTTCTAAATTGCAAGAAATTCAAAAGTCAGATGTGCAATGGGACTTGGAAGTCCTTGTGCAGGATTCCGTAAAGGTTAACTTGCAGGTTGAGTTGGTGGTATGGAATGTAGATGCAATGTTAACATTCAATTTGAAGGAACTAGAATACATGAGCAAAATATGATGCTGAGGCTTTATAAAGCATTGGTCAGGCTGCACTCTGAGTCCTGAAGCAGGGCATCAACCTGAAACGTTGATAATTCCTTTCCTCCTCCTTCCCTTTCTCCCATGATCAACTCTCTTCTCCTATCAGATCTCTTAATCATTATCCCTTTACCTTTTCCACCTATCACCTCCTAGCTTGTCACTTCATCCCTCTTCCCCAACACCCATCTTCCCCCTCAGGTGGCTTCACCTATCACCTTCCAGCTTGTTTTGTTTCTTCCCCCCACCTCCTTATTTTCTTGCCCATTCCTTTCCAGTTCTGATGAAGGATCTCAGACCAAAATGTTGGCTCTTTATTTATTTCCATAAATGCTGTCTGACCTGCTGAGTTCCTCCAGCAGCTGTGTGTGTGTCTCCACAGCTGCTGCCTGGCCTGCTGAGTATTTGCAGCACTTTCTGTTTTTATTTCAAATTTCTAATACCTGCTTGTTTTTATTAGGAATGTGGTTTTGCTGGGCTTAGAGGTTATTAATAAATTCAAGCCCAGCAAAGACCATAATTTATTGAAAATCCCTATTCACTCCTGAAATAGTGGTGAAGAGCCATTTCATCTACTGCTACCCTTCTAGTGAAGCATTGACTTTGTGTGCACTGGCTTTGCACATTACTGCAATGCCAATAAACTCCTCAACTTAATCATGCAACTAATAAAAGATGCTTGATTAAAATGAAGAATTTATTGGCATTGCAGTTGCAATTGATGATGCAATTACTCACCTACTCTACTCTGATGACACCTTCCAAAATCAAGACTTCTCCCATTAATGAAGGACAAGGGTGTTGTTGAGGCCTAATTTGGAGTGTTGTATGCAGTTCTTGTCACTAACCTACAGGAAAGATATGAATAAGCTTGTAGAGGACAGAGAAAATTGACAAGGATGTTTCCAGGACTTGAGGACCTCAGTTATAAGGAAATTTTAAATAGGTTTGGACTTTATTCTCTGGACAGAATGAGATTTTATAGAGGTATTTAAGTTATGAGGGGTATAGTTAGGGTAAATGCAAGCAGGCGTTTTCCACAGAAGCTGGGTGAGGCAAGAACTAGAGGCCATCAGTTAAGAGTAAAAGGTGAAATGCTTAAAGAAAAATTGAGGGGGTATTTCTTAGTATAAAGGGTAGTGAGAGATGGCAGCAGATGTGGTGGATGTGAGTCTCATTTCAACATTTAAGAGAGATTTCAGTAAGTGCATCAAAGAGAAGGGAATGGAGGGCTATGGGCCAGGTGCAGGTCAATGGAGCTGGACAGAATAGTAGTTTGGGATGAACTAGATGGGCTGAAAGGCCTGTTTCTGTGTTGTAGTGCTTTATGACTCTAAGGGCTCTGGGCATTTGAGGACACCACCTCCAAGCTGCACAGCATTCAGACTTGACATGCCCCTTCATACTCTTTACTCAAAAGGTTCACTAGGGCTACAGTCATTCAAGAACACAGAACAGAAAAGAGTACAGACCTTCAGCCCATGATGTTCTGTTGACTCTTTAACCCACTCCATGATCAGTCTAATCCTTCCCTCCCATATCACCTCTACTTTTCTTTCATCCATTTCCCTATCTAAGAATCTCTTAAATATTCCATGCACCTACCACTCTTTGTGCAAATAACTGCCTCTAAAATGCCCCAGTAATTTCTTCCCAATACCATACAACTTATGCCTGCCTCTTTGTGTTAGTGATTTCTGTCCTAGGAAAGAAATCTCCAGTTGTCTTGATCTATGCCTCTTATCATCTTGTACACCTCTATTAACTCATCTCTGATCCTTCTCATCTCCAAAGAAAAAAAACCCCAGTCCCCTCAATCTTTCCCCATAATACCTGCCCACTATTCCAGGTAGCATACTGGTAAATCTCCTTTGCACACTCTCTAAAGCTCCCACATCCTTACTGTAATCAGGTGACCGGAATTGAACATAGTATTCCACGTATGGTCTAATTAAGGGTTTATAGAGCTGCAGAATTACCTCATAGATCTTGAACTCAGTTCATCAACTAATGAAAGCCAACACACCATACTACTTCTTAACCACCCTATCAATTTGAGCAGCAATCTTGAGAGATGTATAGACATGAACCCCAAGATGAAGGCAGGTCAACACCACCTACTCAAGGGCAATCTAAGGATGGCTGTCTGATGGTAATACCCAGGTACAAATAAATAAATACAATCAATACGTTGAGTTTTTTCCCTTATAGGTCAAAATAGGTTAAGAATTCTATGCATGATATACAGAAAGAACTTAGCATGCATGTCTGTAACTCCCTGAAATTGGCAGCACAAGTAGATAGACTAGTGAAGAAAGCATGCATGATAATCTTTATCTCCACCTCTCCAGGATCAGCAACTTCCCCAGTGTTATTAGCTGAGATGACCTGTCTTAGGCCCAGCAAAGTAAGTGCAATTATGAAGACAGCACTGCAGTGACTCTACTTCCTTAGGAGTTTGCGAAGAATCTGCATGACATCCGAAACGTTGTAAAACTTTTATAGATGTGTAGTGGAGACCATATTAGTTGGCTGCATTGCAGCCTGGTATGGACACACTAATGCCCTTGAATCAAAAGTCCTACAAAAAATAGTGTATATGACCCAGTCCATCACGGGTAAAGCCCTTCCTACCATGGAGCACATGTACATGAAATGTTGCAGCAGGATAGTAGCATCCATCATCAGGGATCCCCACCATCAGGACATACTCTTTTCTCACTGTTGCCATCAGGAAGAAAGTACAGGAAACTCAGGACTCACACCAGCAGGTTTAGGAACAGTTACTATCCCACAAACATCAGGCTCATGAAGCAAAGGGGATAACTTCACTCACCCCATAATTGAAATGTTCCCATAACCTATTGACTCACTTTCCAGGACTCTTCGTTTCATGCTCTTAATATTTTCTGCTTATTTATTTATTATCAGTATTTCATTCTTTTTGTATTTTCACAGTTTGTTGCCTTTTGCATATTGGTTGAATGCCCAAGTTGATGTGGTCTTTCACTGATTCTATATGGCTGATCTATTGAGTATGCCCACAAGAAAATGAATCTCAGGGTTGTGTGTGGCAACACACATGTACTTTGATAATAAGTTTACTTTGAACATTGAACTTTATTGTTTGGTCTGTTGAGCATGAGTGTCTTGAAATCATGATGTAACTGTATAAAGCTTTGGTTAAGTGTCATTTGGAGTATTGTATGTATTTCTGGTCACCACATTACAGGAAGGATGTGAAGCTCTGGGGAGGGGTTAGTGGAGGATCACCAGTGTGCTTCCGGTGAATCTGTTTTGTGCTTTGTCTACAAATGAACATACTGTACTCCTGATTGCAAATTATTTCAATGTCCCTCCCCACTCCTGAACCAGTCGATTTGTGTTTGGCCTCCTCCACTACCAGGGTGAGGAGAGGTTCAAACTAGAGAACTGCATCTAATAGTCTGTCAAGGATGTATTCATCTCAATGGTTTGAACTTTGAAACCTCCGACTGCATGTAACCCACATTCCCTCTGTGCATCATTTTAAGAGGCCAAGTAATTCTATTCCAAAAAAATTATTTGATAGAATTTTAATCAAATTGTGGGTGAGGTGTTGAATAGAACTTTGTAGTATGCAGTTCTTACATGAAGAAATATTTCAGGCACTGGAGAAATTCTAGGCCAATTAGCTTTTCTCAATGGGTCTGAAGGTTATCAAACTTGTCAACAATCATAGTCTGCATGAGTCTGCAGACTAACAGAAACAATTTGATTGACTGAGGAACTATTGTTAGAAACAATTTTATGAGTCAGAGAACCTACAGTAGCCAATCAATCATGTGTTAGAACTAGAGTTATTCTTCATTAATCCCTTGTGATGCATTAACATAAATGGAGCCAGCATGGACATAGAACTAAAATTGATAACTTTTCTCAGCCTCCTCCTGAGATTGTCCAATCAACTGGTGTTAGATTTAACTAATTTATAGCCGTCAAAAAAGACACTGTAGTGTAATGGCTAACATAATGATGTACAACATCAGCAACTGGCAGGTTGTGGTTCAATTCTCACTGTGTCTGTAGGAGCTTGTATGTTCTCACCATGATTGCATGAGTTTCCTCTGGGTGTTCTGGTTTATTCTGGTTTACTCCTACAGTCCAAAGACATACAGGTCAAGGTTAGTAAACTGTGGGAATGCTATTTTGGCACTGGTGGCATGAGAACAATTGTGGGTTGCCCACAGTAATCCTTAGATTATGTTGATCATCAACGCAAACGGTGCATTTCACAGCATGTTTCAATGTTCCAATGTACTTGTGATAAATAAAGCTTATTTTTAAAACAAATCTTATCTTTAAAAAAGCCCCAGCAACATCATGAATCTCTATCAAATACCTGTGTACCATACTTTCTCATACCATCTATTTCAGTACACATTCAACCTTGTGTCCACTGTAAAATAAAATATTCCCAATTGAACGCACATGCAGTGTACAGGACAGATATAAAACAATTAGTTTACCTTCATTAATCAACAAATTTGTGAAAATAATAGTTAGTGCTGTCAAGCAACACTTGCTCACTCTCAATCAGCTCACCAGTGTTATCTGTTTTCAATCAAGGTTAGTCATTTCAGTCCTGACGAAGGGTCGTGGCCCGAAACGTCGACATCGCTTCTCCCTATAGATGCTGCCTAGCCTGCTGTGTTCCACCAGCATTTTGTGTGTGTAGTCATTTACTTATGTTTTTAGATTATCTTTCCATTTCTGAGTACATTAGTATCCATAAATCAAAGCTGAAAAGAAAATGTAAATGCAAAACACTTGGTTTTCTTTTGTAAAGGGAAAGAAAAATTGAAATTTCCTGCAAGACATGCATGAGAACTGGCACAGGCAAGATCAGTCACCAGGCCTTGGTCCATCTTTGCTGCAAACATGTCCCACCTTCCCAAGGGCAATTTAGGATAGGCAATTAATGTATAGGTAGCGTTTATCTCTAATAAGCAAAGATAGGTAGCATAGCGGTTAGTGTAATGCAATTATAGCTTGGGGCATTGGAGTTCGGAGCTCAATTCCAGAGTCACCTGTATGGAGTTTGTACATTCTTCCTGTGACTGAGTGAGTTTCTTCGGGTGCACCAGTTTCCTCCCACTGTTCGTTGACATACTGGTGAGAAGGTTAACTGGTCATTGTAAATTGTCCTATGATTAGGCTAGGGTTAAATAGGTTGGTTTGCTGGGAGTCCGCTGGGCTGAAGGGCCTGTTCCACACTGTATCTCTAATAAATAAGTGTCATGATTTCATAGCTCAAGATGTAATAAGATAAACTGCTACAATAATTTCATCATTTATGCAAATTGTGCTTTTATCAAAACTTTAAGGGCACAGTCTACTTTTCGATGGATTATGTAAAAACCTTGTCTCATGGCATTTCCAAACTAACTCCATGTTTCCATCCATTGTAAAATACAGTTTTATCCAATAACATACCCTTTGTGCCATTTTTGCTAGCTTTCCATTTTTTATATGTTTAATATTTTATGTTTTCTATAGATAGAGTAGACAGCGAGTGCATTTTTTCCAGGATGGCAATGGTTAAAATGAGAAGATATACTTTTCTAGATGATTGGAGGAAAGTATAGGGCGGTGTTGGTGATAGTTTTTTATTTTTACACAGTTTGGTGAGTGCGTGGAATGTGCTGCCAGGGTGGTGGTAGATGCAAGTGCATTAGGGGCATTTAAGAGACCCTTTCGATTAGATGAAAGGAAAATGGAGTGCCATTTAGGAGGGAAGAGTTATGAGGGGTGATTGTTAAGTTCATGGCCTAAGGTAGAAGGAGTCAATTTTAGAAAACCTAGCACATTTATTTTTCAACATAGTCCCCTCCTACATTTACACATAGTCCAGCAGTCGTGGAGCATATGGATCTTGGACCTCCAGAAAGTGTCCACAGCAGGGATGATCGATAAGTTCGTGGCCTAAGGTAGAAGGAGATGAGTTATTAACTTCAAACTTTCTTCCTAATCAGTCAAAGAGTTGACCTGCATGTGCATGTAACGAGAGCTGTATAACTCATCTCCTTCTACCTTAGGCCATGAACTTATCGATCATCCCTGCTGTGGACACTTTCTGGAGGTCCAAGATCCATATGCTCCACGACTGCTGGACTATGTGTAAATGTAGGAGGGGACTACGTTGAAAAATAAATGTGCTAGGTTTTCTAAAATTGACTCCTTCTACCTTAGGCCATGAACTTAACAATCACCCCTCATAACTCTTCTCTCCTAAATGGCACTCCATTTTGATAGGCCACAAACTTATCAATCATCTATCTATGGACATTTTCTGGAGGTCCAAGATCTGTATGCTCCACAACCACTAGACTAAGTGTATAAATGTAGGAGGGGACTATGTTGAAAAATAAATGTGCTAGGTTTTCTAAAATTGACTCCTAATTTAGGCCACAAGCATATCAATCACCCCTCGTAAATTGATTTTAGAGTAAGTTTAAAGGTCATTGTGGGCTGAATGGTCTGTACTGTACTGTTCCATATCCCACGTTCTGATTTGTGCAGAAATGAATAATTCTCCCATACTTCCCTCTTGGTTTCTCAGTATAATTGTGAATTATTTTCTTATCAAGCTCCAATTACAGAGAGGTTCCTCCTCCAGCAAGGCTTTGAAAACAGCTGATAGCCCTTAATCATAGATTCCACTGTAAACACATCAATGTTCACCTCATTAATACCTCTTTGCATTTTTGTCAGCTTATCTTTTAGTGCAGGAGTTCATAACTTGCAATGGTGCTGAGTTTTCAAACGCTACCCGAACAACATGCGATTTTATTTTCTAGGGGTGGTGTTCAATGGCCTGTTCTCCATTAAAATATGGATAGAAACTTGAGTTCATTAATAATGGCACAAACTTGTTCATGGCTTTGGTGCTTTACCGACAAAATACAGGCACACTGGGTAATTAGTAATTGGTTTATAATTGTCACATGTACCACAATACAGTCATGGAGCACTACAGCACAGAAACAGGCCCTTTGGCCCATCTAATCTATGCTGAACTGATCTTCTGCCTAGTCCCATCTCCCTGTTCTCATACTATAGCCCTTCATAGCTCTCTTATCCATGTGCTTATCCAAACTTTCCTTCAATATTACTATTGAACCCACATTCACCACTTAAGCTGGCAGCCCGTTCCATAGTCACACCACCCTCTGTGAAATTTCCCCTCAAAGTCCCTTCAATATTTTCCCTCTCACCCTAATTCTATGACCTTTATTTCTAGTCTTACCCAACCTGATGGGGCAACACCTGCAATCATTCAGTCTACCTATCCCCCTAATAATTTGGTAACATTTTTGTCATAGTGAAATGTTTTTGTTTTATGTGCCATCCAGAGATCATGCAAAAATAACTACATTGAGGTAGTAAAGAGAAAACAAAATGAAGACTAGAGAAACAAAACACACCCCCCCACCCCAGTTCCTCTCCTCCCCTCCTTCCCTTTAATCCATGGTTGACTGCCCTTTCCTATCAGATTCCACCTTCGTCACTTCCACCTATCACCTCTCAGCTTCTTACATCATTCTCATTCTCTCCCTCGCTCATCTGCCTATCAGCCCTTCCCCACATCTATCAGCTCTTGCTCCACCCCTTTGCCCACGTTTGTCTCCCTCGCCCTTTCTGATGAAGGGTCTTGACCCAAAATGTTGGTTGTCTAGTCCCCTCCATAGATGACACCTGACACTGTGTCAGTTTGCGTAGCAGTTTCAGAGAAAGTGCATTACAGGTAGACAAATAAAGTTCAAGGGCCATAACGAAGTAGATTTTTTCATGTTCTCCTCAGATTAACTTCCTAATTATATATTTGCCCAGTTATTTAATATACTTAAATAAAAGCAGAAACAATGCAAGTGCATAACAATTACTTCTACATTTTAAAGGAAATGAGATATTGTGGTTTCCAGTGGGACACTCTGTTGGAACAAATTAGATTGTTCTTAGTAGGCTGACACATATTTGCCCACGTGAATGGTGGAATCAATGGACTGGGATCATAGGATGATATCTGTTGAAAGGTTTTCAATAACAAAGATATTGAACTACTGTGGAATTAGCTAGCACATATGTATTCATACAATCAATCCCTTGACTAAACAGTCCAGCATATTTAGATGCATATCATATTATTACTGAGTTAAGTATTGTATGTAAGGAGTTTTTGCTACAACAAGTGTATGGGACATTGGAAAAAATGTTGAATTTCCCCATGGGGATGAATAAAGTATCTATCTATCTATCTATCTATCAGCAAAGGCTCAAAGATATCAGATTATATATAACTGTCTATGCTAGTTTATAGTATTTGAACTGATTAGTCTCCTTCAGATAGTGCCACTCCCTGTTAAATTGCTTGATAATTACCTTAATTCAGTCACTTGAAGTACAATATTCCTGCTGATCCAGCCACTGGGTTTCCACACTAATAATGGCATAAAAGATGTAGCAGTGTACTTTCTGCACTCATGTCCTTAGACATGTAAAGATATCTTTGTTCAAGTTCTTTTGATGTGCTGTGGTTGATGTGCTTTTTCAGCAAATTTGCATTTTCTAAAATAGCTGATATTATTGGAAACAATCTCTCTACTGACTGGTTTCTAGTCTAACTCTGTGAGTTGAGGGGGCTGATGAGGTCAATGTGCAACCTACGCTGCTGGAATGGCAGGAGGTGCCTGAGGGTTGTGTTAGTGGGTAGCTCAGGAAGATGAGCACACACCTTTTGTCACTTACAATGAGCTTTTGCTTTTGAGATTTGTAATACAGACTCAAATTTACCATCCTGATGAAGGGTGTCAGCCCAAACCACTGATTGCTTATTCTTTTCCATAGATGCTGCCTGACCTACTAAGTTCCTCCAGCATTTTGTGTGTGTTGCTATGGATTTCCAGCATCTGCAGAATCTCTTGTGCTTACAAGTTTACCATCTCCTTTTTGAGTGGCCCTGGGAGCTTTAATCATTTTGTGAGGTTGGTATACTTCCTTGAGAAGGGTTTGAGAGTATCCTTGAATTATTTCTTTTGTCCATCTTTTGGCACAAAGGAGTTTAGAACAGTATGTCTTTTCCAGGAACCTGGTATCAGATTCTGGCATTGCATGCTTATTGAGCCAACTCTGTGTAATGATGGCCTCAATACTGGGAATATTGATCTGATGGAAAATGATTGTAATAGAATTAGAAACAGAGTAGGTGGTATTTGTCTAAAATTTTGAAGTGCACAGAAGTAGACAAGGAGGTATATTCCTTTGAAGTGCACATTAGAAATGGGTTGAAGGCTCAAAGGTTTACTGGGATGTAGGAATCACCTCTTGGGTGACACAGTAGTGTAGTGGTTAGCATGTTGCTTTACAGCCCTAGCAATCCATGTTCAATTCCTACCCCTGTCTGTAAGGAGTTTGTACTTTCTCTCTGTGACTATGTAGGTTTCCTTTGGGTGCTCCGGTTTCCTCCCACACCCCAAAGTCATGTGAATTAGTAGGTTAATTGGTCTCTTGGGGGTATTTGGGCAGCACAGGCTCATTGCACTGGAAAGGTGTGCTTCTGTATTATATCTCTAAATATAAAATATTTATATTTTATATTTAAATATAAAATATTTATATTTTATATTTAAATATAAATATATTTAAATAGGGTCCGGGATCTTAATCTTCCTACACTATTTTTCTCAAATAGCCAAAAGCTATTGTGAAACATGAAAGCCAAAGATATCCTCCTTCACTGAGGGGTGATTCTGCGATATGGAGAATGGTCACCATGTTCTGAAGTCTCATTATTAAATCTTTATCATTAGAAACCAATATACAGAGGGGGGTGGGGGAAAAAACAATAGTTGGTTAAGTGCTGAAACCCAGGTAACATCCTAGTAAATCGTCTCTGCACTCTCTCTAATTTATAGGAAAGATATCAATAAATTAGAGAGAGTGCAGAGACGATTTACTAGGATGTTACCTGGGTTTCAGCACTTAAGTTACAGAGAAAGGTTGAACAAGTTAGGTCTCTATTCATTGGAGCGTAGAAGGTTGAGGGGGAATTTGATCGAGGTATTTAAAATGTTGAGAGGGATAGATAGAGTTGACGTGAATAGGCTGTTTCCATTGAGAGTAGGGGAGATTCAAACGAGAGGACATGATTTGAGAGTTAGGGGGCAAAAGTTTAAGGGAAACACGAGGGGGTATTTCTTTACTCAGAGAGTGATAGCTGTGTGGAATGAGCTTCCTGTAGAAGTAGTAGAGGCCAGTTCAGTTGTGTCATTTAAGGTAAAATTGGATAGGTATATGGACAGGAAAGGAGTGGAGGGTTATGGGCTGAGTGCGGGTAGGTGGGACTAGGTGAGATTAAGTGTTCGGCACGGACTAGGAGGGCCGGAATGGCCTGTTTCCGTGCTGTGATTGTTATATGGTTATATGGTGAAGGACTACTATTTTGTGGACATTAAGAGCAAGGCCTATTCTCTCGAACAGTTCAAAACACAAGTTGACAAGGACTCAGAAGTGAACTACAGAATGCAGACGTATAGGTGTCATTTTCATAAGGAAGTTTGACGTCTGAATTAGAGTGACTTTTGTTATGCAGCGAAGTGCACACAAGAAATTAGGAGTAGGTCACCTAGACCATCAAGACTGTACTGCCATTGATTATGATAACGGCTGGCGTATCACAGGCCTCGCTTCTCATCTGTGCCCATTCCCCCACAACTGTATCTCCTGATCATTCAACAATTTATCTATTTCCACATTAAAACCTTCCAATCCACATCTCCCTTGTGTATATAGAATTCTAGGGAATGAAATATTTCCTATTTATCCTGTTTCCATGCCTGGCATTGAAAATGGCAAGGAAGAACAATTCACAGTGTGACCAATATGCAGGAGTGAGATAAACCAACCAGTGGACTAGTGTCGCAGCAACAACTTTTCACTCAATGTCAGTAAGACGAAAGAGCTGATTGTGGACTTCAGGAGGTGTAAGACGAAGGAACACATACCAATCCCCATAGATGGATCAGAAGTTGAGAGAGTGAGCAGTTTCAAGTTCTTGGGTGTCAAGATCTCTGAGGATCTAACCTGGACCCAAATATATCAATAAAGAAGGCAAGAAAGTGACTATACTTCATTAGGAGTTTGAAAAGATTTGGTATGTCAACAAATACACTCAAAAATTTCTATAGATGTACTGTGGAGAGTATTCTGACAGGCTGCATCACAGTCTGGTATGAGGGAGGGGCTACTGCACAGGACCGAAAGAAACCGCATTGGGTTGTAAATTTAGTCAGCTCCATCTTGGGTACTAGCCTACAAAGTACCCAGGAGATCTTCAAGGAGTGGTGACTCAGAAAGACAGCATCCATTATTAAGGACCCCCAGCACACAGGTCATGAACTTTTCTCACTGTTACCATCAGGTAGGAGGTACAGAAACCTGAAGGCACACACTCAGTGATTCAGGAACAGCTTCTTCCCCTCTGTCACCCAATTCTTAAATGGACATTGAACCCGTGAACACTACCTTACATTTTTAATATATATTATTTCTATTTTTTGCACGATTTTAATCTATTCTATATGTATATACACACACGCTCTGTAATTGATTGATTGATTTATTTATTTATTTATTATTTCTTTTCTTCTTTTTCTATATTAGGTATTGCATTGAACTGCTGCTGCTAAGTTAACAAATTTCACAACACATGCTGGTGATAATAAACCTGATTCTGAAATAACTGGTGTTAGCAACTTTCGTTTGGGAGTAAGTCTTGATCTGTATGATCAGAGGGCATAGATTTAAGGTGAGAGGGGAGAAATTCAAAGGAGAACGAACAAACTACTGGAGGTACTTAGCAGGTCAAACAGCCTGTGGAGAGCAATAGTTAATCAAACTTTTGTGTGGAGGCCTTTCTGTCTATAGGGCTGATCTATAGGTCGACTTAGTTCTGTGCTGATCTGGACTTTTTCAACTGCTGATCATTTTCCTCGTGGACATCTGTTTGTATATAGAAAACTAAAAACGCAAGGTGACATGATAGTTGTCTATCGAACTGTTCAGGATTATGAAAGGGAAAGCACAAAGAAATTGATTTCTATTTTTAGCAATACCTACACAAGGAGACAAAAACTACAAAACAGTGGCTTGTAAATTTAGCAGGCAAGGTAATTCACAAGAAGATTGTTTATCCAGAATGTAAAACTTACTACTATAGGAATGTAATGCAAATTATCACTCAGACCTGAAATTTCCTGCAGAGCCCAAGAGGCTCTCCAAGGTGCTCCCCAAAAGCATTGTTTCAAGGCGCAAGGCACATGACCACCATTTCTCAAGGACAAATAAGAATGGTCAATGAACCTTATTGACAACCTTGTAAATAAATAAAAGAAAATGTATTAAAGGGCAGTCAATTAGGGAGATGAGGGAGAATGGAGCAGATCAAGATATTAGAGGCTGAAGGGTAGAAACCTTGCATTAAAAAATACAACAGATATCCATTGCATTGACTTTGACATTTGATAATGTTATTAATAATCATTGTTGCAATGTGTAAATAGGTTGTGTGCATAACACAACTGTAGATTAAATGACTTTTCTCATTTGCAACAGAGTCCAGACTTAATGTTGTGTTTATCCTTTTGTAGCCCTTTTCCTCTTCTCCCTCTCTCTCTCCCTCCCCTCCCCCTCTCACCCCCTCTCTCCACCCCTCTCTCCCCTTCTCTCCCTCTTTCTCTCCCTCTCTCACCCCCTTGCTCTCCACCCCTCTCTCCCCCTCTCTCTCTTTCTTTCTCTCTATGTCTCCATCTACTCCATCAACTCCATCATTCTCTATCATTCAGCCTCTATTCTCTCCTCACTCAACCCTCACTCAACCCCCACTCTGCTCTTCTACACAGCATCTTACATCCCTTCTCAATCCACCAGTCACCTCGCACTCACTTCTCACCACTCCATTTCTCTTCTGTATTTCACCCTCTCCACTCTCAGCTCTCGACCCCAAAACATCAAAATTTCCTTTCCTTCCTTAGATGCTGCTCAGTGTGATGAGTTTTTCCAGCAGATTTTGTGTTGGTTATTATTGACATGTGTTGTCACAGTACAAAATCTTCAGTTTTCAAAGCACAGGTGCTAGAGTTCAGAAAGAGTGCCTGATGAAAGCATGTATATCTCATCTCCCAGAACTGAAGGGCAGATTACACCTCATATTCCATCTAGGTACCCCCCAGCCTCTTAGCATGAACGTCGATACCTTTAACTTCCAATATTGCTCCTCCCTCCCTGTTGTAATGTGAGTATTATTAAAACTAAGTTAAATACAAATTGGGGAAATGTTGGTAGAAAGAGGTGGGGTCTTTACTTCCACTCTTTTACTCCCAGTATGCATTGTATATAGTTCCTCCACCCATGCCGCACGAGGTACCTGGAAGCCTCTGTATTGTAAATATCGTTTGCCGTTCCAGATAAAGATGCTTTTTTGGCCATCAAGCTGTCAAGTGGTCTTTTTGTAAAGTAGAAGTTACCACATTCCCCCTTCTCTTTTCTTCTATTCCCATTCTGCCTCTCCTCTTACCTTTTCTCCTTACCTGCCTATCAACTCCCTTAGGTGCATATCCTCCTTCTTTTCCTCCCACCGTCCACTGTCATTTTCCACTGTCCTCTCCCACCGTCCACCATCCTCTCCCACCTTCCACTGTCCTCTCCCACCGTCTACTGTCCTCTCCCACTGTTCTCTCCCACCGTCCACCATCCTCTCCCACCGTCCACTGTCCTCTCACATCGGTTTCCTTCTTATTCAGTCCTCTATCTTTTCCACCTATCACCTTCCAGCTTCTCACTTCATCCTCCCTCCCCCACCCACCTACCTTCCCCCTCACTCGATGTCACCTATCACCTTCTAGCTTGTACTCCTACCCTCCCGTGCATTCCCCCCCCCCACTGTCTTATTCTGGCTTCTTCTTCCTTTGTTTCCAGTCTTGTCCCAAAGCATTGACTCTTTATTCCTCTCCATAGATGTTGCCTGACCTGCTGAGTTCCTCCAGCATTTTGTCTGTGTTTTCCTGCATATAACAGCTTTAGCACATAAGAATGATTTTCCAATCTTTTCTGGCTACATTCTCCCCCTCCACTAGGAAATTAATCCATGCAACAAATCTACAGGAGGAGATTACCATCAGAAACAACAGTGTGCCCACATCTTACACACTTACTAATTCCTTGTAAAGGTTTTCATCTTCGAAGAATGAGTAACATTATCTGGGAACAGATCTATTTTGTGCTGCATGCACACTGTACAGTGGCATCTTTAATGCAATATTTTTCTTTAGAATTTATCGTATTCTTATAAAGTGAGAGTCCATGAGCAGAGGACTGAACAGATGAGAATGAATTTCTTTAACCAGTGGTTAATGAATCTGTGGAATTCATTGCCACAGGTGGCAGTTGAAAACAAGTTATTGGGTATATCTAAAGCAGAGGTTGATAGGTTCTTGATTTGTCAGGTTGTCAAATGTTACCCGGAGAGGCAGCAGAAGAGGGATATTAAATCAGCCATGATGGAATTATGGAGTAGACTTGATGGGCCCAAGGGCCTTATACTACTCCTATGTCTTATGGATGGCAGCTGAAATAGAGACTGACCGCAATACGGTACAGAAACAGATCCTTCAGGCCAACTGGTCCATACCGTCCAACCGTCCCATCTAAGATAATCCCAGTTGCCTGCATTTGGTCCATATACCTCTAAATCTTTCCTCTCCATGTACCCATTTAAGCAATTTTAACAAGCTGTTATTTTACCAGTCTAAGTCACTTTTCTTTCTGGCAGCTCATTGTATACATTGACCACACTCTGGGTGAAAAGGTTGTCTCTTTAGTTATATTAAGTTTCTCCCCCCTCACACTAAACCTATGCCTTCTCATTCTTGATTTTCCAACCCTGGGAAAAAGATTCTGCACATCATCCCTACCTAAGGCTGTCATGTTTTCATACACCCATAAGACAATCACACCTCATTCTACTACACTCCAATGAATAAAATCCTAATCTGCTCATCATTTCTCTATAAATCAACCCTCAAGTCCCAGCAGAATGCCCACTAATCTCCTCTGCACTTTTTCTAGCATGGTGGCATCTTTACAACAGCAAGGTATCCAAAACTCATCAAATCCCCTACACTTGAGGAAATAAAATCGTAATATATTTAACCTTTTCCTATAACTCAGGTCCTAAAGTCCCAGCAATATCCTTGAAAATTTTCTCTCTACTATTTCAATCCTATTGATGTCTTTCCTGTAGTCGGGGACCAGAAACACAACACTCCCAAATATTCATCAATGTAGAAACTAATAGAAATATTGGAAAAGGAAAAAAAAAAGCATCTCCAGATTTATTTAAATGTATTTATGTTATTCAATGTCTTACTGGGGTACTCTCCTGTGCTTCCAGATTGATAGTCCTGATCTCTGGCTTCCATCCCAGAAACGTAACCCATAAAGTGACTATCCCCTTAAGTCAATGCCATTTCCTGAGTCAAGTTGATTGTTTAGCAATGGCTTTGAGTTCCTAATTCATCAAAATCCCCAGTTCTACCAGAGAATTTGAAGAACATCTGCTAAAGTCATGGGAGATGCCTTGGCGGTAGAACCAGGTTTTCGGCCTTTCAAAAGGTTGGCTAATCCTTTGAGTCCCTGGGATTTGCTTCCCAGATGGAAACTGTGCATAAGCAGCTTCAAGCTTTTTGTAAAATTCATGACAGATGGCTTGTACACGAGGTGACTATTTAAAAAGTTCCAACACCTTTGGGATTCCTTCAATTGCCTGAGTCCATTTTCCAAGGCTGACTGCTACTGTAACTGGAATGTGCCCTCATGAGCCCTCAGTCCAAATATGGAAATTCTCTGGAGCAGATGGCTTCCTACTAATGAATGACATTTTTAAATAGCCTTTGGGTATAGAAGCCAGTTCATGCATATTAGATCATTTTAAACTGTTAGTTGACTCTCACTACCAGGAAACAAGAAGGTTCATGTAACTCTTTTTGATGTAAATGTTGAACAAAAAAATAATGGCATTGGAAAGATATTTCTCCTATTTGCAATGTCTACTATGACACCGGCATTTATCAATATCCACTGTGGTACTGATACATTCTTTTAATCAACATGAAATACGTATGTCATAGTAAAACTTGGTGCAGTTACATATTTCATTTCCAAAAAAATTGATATTATAAAAAATTCAGACGAACAGAACATGATAAAATGAAGAAGGTCAAATCATGGTCCTTATGTTTATGTAGATACACGTGTCTAATGACTAAGGTTAAATGAACTTCTGATTAATCTGAATAGATATGAGTCATTTAACAAAAATAAACTGATAATATTTTTTCAACCAATGAGATGACAATGGGAAAAGAAAAAAAATTGACCTTACCAGTGACCTTTCCAAATAACTCCATCAGGATCGTCTATAGGTTATAAATGTAGGTGAAACTGAGCTGTGTAAGCCTCACAAACTAGAATGTCAGGAGGATGTGGAATAGGTCGTGTACCTGGGCTTAATGGACTCCATCCATACTGGGAGAGCCACTGTCTCTTGCTGCACTATTGAATCTATAATGGAATGGGTTCTATTCATGTTATATGAATATTGCTGGTACAACTTCACAATCATTTTCCATCCAAATTGATGCCAAGAAGGTTGTCATAAAGTTGCCTTTGAACAATTGCAATTACCTTAGAGAAGGTGGTGGTGAACTGTCTTCTTAATCCTCTGCATTCCTTCAGGTGTGTTTACACCCACAATGCTTTGAGAGAGGGAGTTCTAGGATTCTAGCAATGGTGCAGGAACAGCATGTCACGATGGTGCGTAGCTTGGAGGATAACCTCTAGGTGGTGGGTGTTGCTCTCATGCTTCTGATGCCCTTGTCGTTCCTGTTGGTACAGGTTATGAGTTTGGAAGGTGCAATCCAAAGAGTCTTGGTGAGTTGCTGCAGCACATTGTGCTGGTGGTTGAAATAAGCTACTATTGTACGTCAGTGGTGCAGTGATTGAATGCTTGTGGATGGGCTGCCTATCAATTTGGCTACCAAGTCTTAAAATATGGTGTTGAGTAGCTTGAGTACTGTGCAGCTGCATTTATCCAGGCAAGTGGAAAGTTTTCCATCAAACTTCTAACCTGAGACTTGTAGATGGTGAACAACTTGAAATATTATCTTAAGTTTTCTTTCTACAGATGTTCCTGATCTGCAAAGCATATCCAGCTCCTCCTGTACATAATCGAATCACATGATGTTTTCAACAGGTATTATACATAATACTCTGCCTGGGAGTTCCATGAATTAGAACCAGCGAAGGAATGATGATAAATTCACAAGGCAGAATGGCGTGTGCTGTGGAAAGATGGTGCCATCAGTTTCCCGTTGCCCATGTTGTTTGGATAGGTAGATGGATAGATACTTTATTGATCCCAAAGGAAATTACAGTGTCACAGTAGCATTACAAGTGCACAGGTATACAATTATTAGAAGAGAAGTAAGAAAGAATAATAAATAAGTTACCACAAGCCGTCTAACAGGAGGGGGTGGTCTCTTCCCCGGCTATAGGTTGACTAATTATAGAGCCTAATGGCCGAGGGTAAGACTGACCTCATACAGCACTCTTTGGAGCAGCGCAGTCGTCTTAGTCTATTTCTAAAAGTGCTACTCTGTTCAGCCAGGGTAGCATGCAGAGGTTGAAAAACATTGTCCAGAATTGCCAGGATTTTCAGTCTGAAGTGTGTCCAGTTTGATTCCTAAAACAGAGCCAGCCCTTCTAATTAGTTTATTGAGCCTGTTTGCAAATACTATAGATTTTACATGTAAAATTAAAGTTCAAAGTTCAAAATAAATTTATTAACAAAGTACGTCTATGTCACCATATACTAAGCTGAGATTCACTTTTTCTTGCAAACATTCACAGTAGAACCAAGAAATACGATAGAATCAATGAAAACTATCGACAACTGACAAAACACTAAAGTGCAAATACAAAAGAAATACATGAATGAATAAATAAATAAACAAACAAACAAACAAACTGTGTATATGAGTTGCAGTGTCTTTGAAAATTAGTCCATAGATTGTGGAATTAGTTCAGTGTTAAGCTGAGTGAGGTGAATACATGCAATGAAATGAAATGCAATATATTAATAAAGAGATCATTCAGATGAAGAAAGAAATTCAAGAAAGCCATTTTGAAAGTGGAAGCATAGTCCCAAAAAGCAAGACTAGGTATTTTATCTGCATTGGAGACAGATTAAAGCTTTCAAATGATTCCAAGGTATTCATTATTTCCCAAGCACCATCGTGTTTCATTTTTGAGTTGTATCAGTCAGAGCAGATGCTGAAGGAGCAATGCTCTAATATTTTTCAGCAAGTCCGTTATCCATGGCTGTTATGAAACACCAACAAGTAATGGACAAACCCGATGTAAATATTGTCAAATTGCACATATTTATATATCTGTGGATGTGATCATGTGGATCTTCAAACCAAATACCCCGATGGTCTTTTCATTATTGCTGGCAATTTTAACCATGCAAACCTGAAGACAGTCCTGCCTAACTTCCACCAGCATATTGATTTTGCGACTAGAGGTGAAGATACATCAGACTTGGTTTATATTAACATACCTGATGCCTATAAAGCCATCCCTTGATCCCGCATTAGACTCTCAAATCACTCATCTGTAATGTTAATTCCAGCATACAAACCAGTGATCAAACGGGCCAAACCAGTTTTAAAGGAGGTGAAAACCTGGCCTGAGGGTACAGTCTCTGCACTGCAGGACTGCTTTGATAATATGGAACTAGAGAATGATCAGGAAGGCTGCTACCAATGGCAACCATGTTAACATTGAGGAACATGTGGATTGTGTAATCAACAATATGGAGAAATGAACTGAGGATGTTACCATCACAAAGCACATCCAGGTGAGGGCAAATCGGAGGCCATGGGTAACTGCAGAGGTCCATGCCACACTGAGGGATCGTGATGTTGCTTTTAGATCGGGAGATGTGACAGCTCTCAGTGAAGCAAGAACTGTGTTTTCCTGCTCCATCAGGAAGGTGAAATGGGAGCATTCTCAGTGAATTTACAGCCACTTCTGTAATACAAGAGACACGAGGCACATGTGGCAATGAATTCAGAGGATAATGGACTATGTCTACCCTTCGTGTCAGTGACCAGGATGCTTCACTCCCTGACAGTCAGAATGTCTTCTACGCCCAGCTTGATGCACAGAACAAAGTGCTGGCGAGGAAAGCACCAATCCCCCCCAAGGGGAGCAGACACTGTCTGGCTGAAGCTGAGGTGAAGAAGACCCTTGTCAGAGTCAATCCACACAAAACTGTGGGGTCCAATAATATACCTAGTCAGGTTCTGAGAGGCTGCGCAGCCCAGCTGATGGAGGTGCTTACAGATCTCTCTGGAACAGTCCATTGTCCCTTCGGTTTTCAAGACGGCAACCATCTTCCCAGTGCTAAAGAAGGTGACAGTAACCTGCCTAAATGACTATCGTTCGGTGGCATTAACATCAGCCATTATGAAATGCTTTGAATAGCAGGTCATGGAGCACATTAAAGCCTTTCTCCTGGCTACACTGGACCCTTTCCAGTTCGCTTATCCCAGAAACTGGTGGGGAAACTGTCCTTGCTGGGTCTCCTCTGCACTGTATACTGACTTCCTAACAGTAAGTCCACAGTCAGTCTGTGTGGGCAGCAACGTCTCTCATTACACCGGCACTCCCCAAGGCTGTGTGCTCAGCCTGCTGCTGTTCACACCGCTGATGCATGACTGTGTCGCAGGATCCAGCTCAAACCGTGTCATCAAGTTTGCGGATGACACAACAGTGGTTGGCCTTATCAAGAACGATGATGAGACTGAGTACAGAGAGGAAGTGGGTCAGCTGGTGTATTAGGTTGAGAAGAACAACCTAAGCCTGAACGTGGAGAAGACAAAGGAAATCTTTGTGAACTTAAGGAAGGTGCAGATGAACCATCCCCCTCAGCAAATACATGGCTCCTCCCAACCCTCGTCTTAACTGTGTTTCACAGGAGCACCATTGAGATTGCGCTGACAAATTGCATCTCCATCTGGTCTGGGAGTAGTTGAGCAATGGGCCAGAGGTCTCTGCAAAGGACCGTGAGAACAGCTGAGAGGATCATAGGGCCCTATAGGACCCTACCATCCATCGGGGCATTTATGAAGAGCACTGCGTACACAGGGCCCTCAGTATTATTAAGAATCCCAACCATCCATTCAGCATCCTCTTTGACTTTCTACCATCAGACAGAAGACTACGATGCATAAACACAAGAACAGTCAGGATGAGAAGCGGTTTCTTCCCCCAGGTCCTTAGGCTTCTGAACGCCCAGCCGCATTGTATTCGCTGTCACTGGTTAATCTGTTCTGTACCTTACAAAATTTAATTTTAATGCACTTTAGATTGCTATTTATGTGTGAGTCATCTGTAGATTTTATCCTTGCCTTCATAAGTTATTGTGTGTTATGTGTACTACTGTGCTTTACGCCCTGGTTCAAAGAAACATCTCTATACATATTACATGGTTATATATGTTATATACATGTATATAGCTAAAAGACAATAAACTTGACTTGACTGTGGAATTAATTGCAACAGACAGCTGTGGAGGTTAAGGTCATTGGGTATACAGGGCCTTGAAAAATTATTCAGTCCCTTCAATTATTTTGCTGTCTCATGTTCTAAATTTAAAATATATTGAAGTAGGTTTTTTTGAGCTAATCTACAAAATGCTGTGAATGTCAAATCAAAAGAAAAATTCCAAAACATGTCAGCAATTTACTAAAAACCAAAATTGTGAGGCTAAAGAAGTATTCATCCCTTTTGAAATTACTTCACCAATGTTCCTACCCTACCAGCTCACCCAATTTGTTCATGTACAAAACTGAAGGATCACCTGTTTTCAATAAATTCTCTCTCTGTAATGTCCAGCAGTGGTAGATTTTCGATAGATCAAACCAAAATGAAGACAAATAAGCTTCCAAGAGAAGACAGGGAAATGGTAACAGAGAAGCACAAATCTGGGGAAGGGTACAAGACCATCTCAAAGCACCAAATATTCCTCAGAGCTCAGTACAGTCATCACCAAAAAGTGGAAACAGTAGGAATCCACAGACACAGTGCCTAGGTCAGGACACCCCTCTAAACTTAGTTGTCAGAGAAGAATGGCACTTGTAAGAGAGGCTAATCTGACGACAACAGTCACTCTGAAGTCAGTGGCCGCAACTGGAGATGAAGTTCATGAGATCCCTGAGGCCTTGCACACAAAGGGTATTTATGGACGAGTGGCAAGGAAGAAGCTATGACTAAAATAAAAGGCACCCCTTTGCCTTTAAAGACTTTGTAAAATGTCATTTAGAAGATACTGTAAAGACGTGGAAGAAGGTCTTGTGGTTGAATGAGACTAAAGTGGAACGGTATGTGTGGTGTAAATCTAATACTGTGCATCAGCCAGGTAGCTGCATCCCCACTGTAAAGTACACCAGAGATGTGATGCTATGGGGATCCTTTTCACCAGCAGGGCTGGAAATCTATTCAGTATTGATGGGAAGATGAGTGCTGCTAAATACAGAGGGATCTTAGATAAAAATCTACTAGTCTCTACCAGAGAGCTTAAACTGGAGAGGAAGTTCACCTTTCGGCAGGACAACAACCTAAAGCACACTGCCAGAGCAACCATGGAGTGGCTTCAAATAAAGAAAATTGATGTCTTTTAGTGGCCCAGTCAGTGTTCTGACCTTAACATGATTGAACATCTCTGGCAAGACCTCAAGTTTGCCGTCTATCACTGCTCCCCAAATAACCTGGCACAGCTTGAGCAATTTTGGAAGGAGGAATGTACAAATCTTGCTCCAACATGTGAAAGCTATTAGGGATTTATCCAAAAAGGCTACTGGCCGTAGTAGCTGCACAAGGTGGTTCATCTAATTGCTGAGCAAAGGGGAATGAATACTTCTGAACTGCTGACAATTCAGTTTTTGAATTTTTAGCTTTTCATGCTTTAAAATTTTCCCTGTTTTTTGGCTCAACAGTGAAAAACCGAGCATGTGATTAATAAATAAAAAATCACAGCTAGGTTGATGAAAATCCCTGGTTATAATACTTATTTATGTGAACAAGGGGCTGGCGGCTGAATACTTCTGCAAGGCACTATATTTCAAGTCAAGGCTGATAGGCCCTTGATTAGAAAGGCCATCAAAGAATATGGGGAGAAGGCAGGAGAATGGGGTAAAAGGGATAATACATCATCCCAATGGAATAGCAGAGCAGATGTGATGGGCTGAATGGCCTAATTCTGCCCCGATATCTTCTGGTCTTATCAGTGCTTGATCAGCAGAATGCAGCTTCTGACAGAGATTACTCGAGGATCTGTGAATATTTCAGGTTATAAATCAAAATAGGCTTCAAGCCCAGCTAAGATCCACATAGGAACAGCCTCCCATCTTTCAGTTCCATGCTACTATTTTTGCTTCATACCTATTGTATCCATTTATACCCTGTTAGAGCTTATTCTAGAGTTATAGAATTATATTAAAAGCAAGTATTAATTAAAATGAAAGATGAGAAAAACAGATCTATTCACAGTTTAGCTTTGACTGATACTTTAAATCCTTCAAAACCAATCGCTGAGCATGGAACGTTCTGACACCATCCCTTTGTAACTATACAGGGAAGTACATGCAGCAATAATAAACCAATTATCAGTCACAATAGATGGATGTTCACGTTAATTAACTCTCATTGAAACCTTCATGATGAAATTAGAGAAGGCGTTAAGTGACCATCTCACATCATTGAAGGCATATCCCATCCATTTAAAGCACACTTCCAGGCATGTTTGTTAGGTTGTTTAATGCACTGACTATACTCAGGGAGCCATCCCTCAACACCATAAAAAAAGATGCATATTTTGGATGCCTTATGATCTGTGTTCAGACCTCTCTGACTAGTCACTGGTATTTGAATTCAGAGTTGTTCTGCAAGTTGGGATTTGCCTTCATTGTACAGCCTGAACCTTCTGGTGAAAATACCCCCTACTCCATTCAAGCATTCAGCCCCAGCAGTGATGAGCAACATCATTCTATTTTCAAGTCAGGATTATGTAAGTTTCCTCCCACTACTTTTATGACATGATCTTAAATGTGAATTGATGAAATTATGGAGACCCATATTGGCTAGACTGGTTAAAGAGAGCAGATTCACTAATTCAGTCCAGACAAAAATATTCATCCTGAAATCCTAACTGTTCATTTCCATTTTACAAATGCTGCTGAACCCACTGACATTCCAGTAGTCTTTTTTGCTTCAGATTCCAGCATTTGTGGTCTTTTGAATCTCCTGTTACGTACCCATGGGTATCTTGTGCCTGTCACATGACCATGATGTAATTGAGGCTATGCTGGGCATGATGTAATGGTCTTGTGATGGTGGAGTGATGTAATTTTCCTGCCAGTGAGAGGTCATGTGATAGTTTTTTTTTACCAGGGTATAAAAGGAACACCCCTCCCTGTGACGCAGGGGCAGTTCGTGGTTGAAATCACCAGTGACTCCGTTCTGCTGCGTATTCGAAGTTATGACACAGTTTTGTTTTAAAAATTGGAGTTTTACTTTCTGCCCTAAGTCTCAAAGGTTATTGCTGGCAGGTTTGCTACAATACTGCCAGTTCAGTCCAGTTGGAGAGTGAAGATTTATCGAAGTTCAGGAAGCTGAAGGATCGAGGAAAGTTGATATTGGCAGTGAAACAGGTTCGATCTTATTTAATCTTCATACAAGGAATTAGTAACCTGCAATCTGAGATAGCTCCTGCTTTGCTAAAAGAGCAGGAAGAGTTGGATGCAGGGTTTCGCCAAGGGAAAAGTCAGTGCCTCTAAGCCGTTTTATTTTCTTCATCGTAAATTCTTCAGGCAAGGCATACTTCGGCTGGGATCAGCAGTAACGCCGCGAAAGAGAATTTATTATTCCAAGGAAAGTCTCTCATAAGTGACTGTGTAAATCATTTGGACTTTTGCATTACTACTTTTAAGAACTGTTTTTCCATTATCGCTTTAAGAACTGTTTGGGTTGCCATATAGCAGCTGACTTCTTGTTAAGTTAGTCGTTTGTTTATTTTTGAGTTTTTTGTAGCAGTGTTTAATAAATGTTTTAATTGTTGTAAAAAAATTGTCTCAATTATTTATTCATTGTTGCTGGATCATAATGCTCCAAAGACAGAAAATTCCCTTCCTTAAACATTATTAGTGAACTGGAGGCATTGTTCCACCACTTATTACAAATGCAGTCTTTTTAATTCCAGAATAGTCTGATTTTAAGTTAAACACACAAAATGCTGGAGAAACTCAGCAGGCCAGGCATCATCTATGGAAAAAAGTACAGTCGACATTTTGGACCGAGCAGGATATGAGGTAAAATGATTTAAAAGGCGGGTGGAAGGGAAGAGAGAAGCACAAAGTTATAGGTAAAACTGGGAGGGGGAAGGATGAAGTAAGGAACTGGTCAGTTAGTTGGTGAAAGAGATACAGAGCTGGAGAAGTGAGAGTCTGATAGAAGAGGACAGAATGCCATGGAAGAAGGGAAAGGGGGAGGAGCACCAAAGGCAAGGAGATAAAGTGAGCAGAGGAAAGGGAAAAGAGAATAGGGAATGATGAAAGTTGGCAGGGAGGGGGGGGGGGGGAAGATTACCAGAAGTTCAAGAAATCGACCTTCATGCCGTTGGGTTGGAGGCAACCCAAACAGAATACAAGGTGTTGTTCCTCCAACTTAATTGTGGCCTCATCACAGCATATCGGAATGGGAATAGGAAGTGGAATTAGAATGGGTGGCCACTGGGAAATCCCACTTATTCCCGCGGATGGATTGTAGGATTATAGGTGCTCGGTGAAACATCTCAGCCTGAAACAATGACAGGACTTTTTTCCACTGATGCTGCCTAGTCTGCTGAGTTTCTACAGCCTTTTGTGTGTGTTGCTTGCATTTCCAGCACCTGCAGATTTTCTCTTGAATTGAATTGAATTGAATTGACTTTTTTCTTACATCCTTCACATACATGAGGAGTAAAAATCTTTACATTGCATCTCCATCTAAATGTGCAATGTGCAATCATAGTAATTTATATTAGTTTATAATAAATAGAACAGTCAATGTAATACAGAGTACACTCAAATCAGCGTGAGTTCATCAGTCTGATGGCCTGGTGGAAGAAGCTGTCCCAGAGCCTGCTGGTCCTGTCTTTATGCTGTGTTACCACTTCCCGGATGGTAGCAGCTGAAATAGATTGTGGTTGAGGTCACTCGGGTCCCCAGTGATCCTACAGCCCCTTTTTACACACCTGTCCTTGTAAATGTCCAAAATCATGGAAAGTTCACAACTACAGATGCGCTGGGCTGTCCGCACCACTCTCTGCAGAATCCTGTGATTAAAAGCGTTACAGTTCCCATACCAGGCAGTGATGCAGCCAGTCAGGATGCACTCAATTGTGTCCCTGTAGAAAGTTCTTAGGATTTGGGAGCACATAGCAAATTTCCTCAGCCGTCTGAGATGAAAGAGGCGCTGTTGTGCCTTTTTCACCACAAAGCTGGTGTGTACAGACCATATGAGATCCTCGGTGTTATCAATACCGAGGAATTTAAACCTGTTTACCCTCTCAACCCCAGATCCATTGATGTCTTTAGGGGTTACCCTGTCTCCTCCTGTAATCCACAACAAGTTCCTTTGACTTTGCGACATTGAGGGGGAGCTTGTTTTCTTAACACCACTGTGTCAGAGAGATGACTTCTTCCCTGTAAGCCACCTCGTTATTGTTTGAGATTAGGCCAATAAATGTAGAGTCATCGGCAAATTTAATTAGCAGATTGGAGCTGTGGGTAGTGACACAGTCATGGGTGTACAGGGAGTAAAGGAGGGGACTCATTACGCAGCCCTGAGGGGCTCCTGTATTGAGAGTCAGAGGGGTGGAAGTGAGGGAGCTCACTCTTACCACCTACCGGCGATCTGACAGGAAGTCCAGGATCCAGCTGCACAAGGCAGGGTCAAGGCCAAGGTCTCTGAGCTTCTTGTCAAACCTGGATTGAATTAAGGTGTTGAATGCTGAACTGTAGTCCAAGAACAGCATTCTCACATCAGCATCCTTCTTCTCCAGATAAGGACAGTATGTAGAGCAGTGGCTATTGTGTCGATCGATTGTGTTGGTAGTGGGTCCAGTTTGGGTGGTAGTGAGCTGCAGATGTAATCCTTGACCAGCTTATTATTGTGGTGAGTGCGACAGGATGCCAGTTGTCTAGGCATGTTACTTTGGTCTTTTTTTGGTACAGGGACAATGGTGGATAATTTGAAACAGGAGGACACTGTACACTGGGAGAGGGAGACACTAGAAGTGTCTGTAAACACAGCTGCCAGTTGTGCTGTGCACATCCTAAGTACTCGCCCTGGGATGCCATCTGGTCCTGCAGCCTTGCGACTGGCCATTCATTGGAAACATCTGTGTACTTCAACCTCAGAGATGACCAGGTTGCAGGTTGTAGCGGTGGTTTTCCTCCAGGCTCAGAGTTAGTGACATCGAACCGAGCATAAAAGCGATTGAGCTCCTCTGGGAGAGAGGCCGCACTGTTGGTGGCACCACAACATTTGGGTTTGAAGTCTGCGATGGTATGCAGCCCTCACCATAAGACACGTGTGCTATCTGTTGTGACTCTTGACTCAATCTTCTCCCTATATTGTTGTTTTGCAGCCTTGATAGCTTTGTACAGATCATAGCTGGTTTTCTTGAGCTCTAGTTGATCTCCAGCAACGTAAGCTCGATGTCGCGTGGTAAGTGCTGCTCACATGAATCCAGGGTTTCTGGTTTGAGAAGACCATGACTGATTTCCGGTGGGCAACATCATTGATGCACTTCCAGATGAAGCACATGAGCTTGGAGACATCCTCATCATGGAATACATTCCAGTTGATGTCCAAAGCTTGTTTCTGATTTTAAGTTATCCTGTTACTATGGTGGGATTTGAATTTATGTCTCCAGATCATTAGTTCCATTAAATCCCTGGAGTCTCACAATCCTTGCAGTCCTTTTTATATTCACCTCCCTACTGTCCATATGCATTAGAAATCGGAAATCATAAGAAAAACAGAAACAAATAAATAATTCATTTTAATTGTATAGCTCCTTTGAACTTTACATTGGTTGCTGGAATCCTGGTGGGTAAAATGGATTAAATCCTGCTCCCCTCTTTTGGTAGATTTTCCCTTCATTAACCTGGTGTGCAGTATATTGCACTTTGGACTCTCCTCTTCTTGACTAGAATTCAATTGTTGGCCTTGTCTTAATGGGGTCTGCAGAGATCCTCAGGAGGTTGAGAAAGAATGGACAAGAGGGAGAATTGAGTGCAGGTTGATAGTGGTCCAATATTATTCTATGGAGCCAAATAGCACACTACTACCCTAAATAATAGTGTTTTACCACTCAGAAAAAATAGTACAAAAAAAGGAGGAGCTGCTGGTCCCTCAAAGTAGCTCCCTCATTCAAAATGACCAAGACAGAATCTAATCTTTGGCCTTGACTCCATTTTTCTCCTTGAAGGTCACAATCCTCGATTTCTCCGTTGTGCAAAATTGACCTCACTCTGAAGCATTCTTCATGACTCAACTTTCCCAATCCTCTGTAATGGAGAACACCAACGAATCACAACTCTCAGTAATTCTGCCATGGATGGTCCCAGGCCCAGCTGCAAAAGGAGGGCATCCCATCGAAACCCAGTGCGACAGAAACACCAACAGAAGCTCCAAAGTTCAAAGTAAATTTATTATCGAAGTACATATATGTCACCATATACAAGCCTAAGATTCTTTTTTTCTGGGACAATCACAGTAAATACAGGAAACACAGTAGAATCAATGAAAGACCTCACCTAACAGGATGGAGAAACAACCAAACTGCAAAAAAAAGCCAAACTGTGCAACTACAGAGAGAAAAAAATAAAAATAAATCAGCAATAAATATCAAGAGCATGAGATAAAGAGTTATTGAAAGTGTGGGATGTGAGACGTGTGAACACTTCAGTGATGGGGCAAGTGAAGTTGAGTGAAGTTATTCCCTCTGCTTAAGAACCTGATGGCTGATGGGTAACAGATGTTCCTGAACTTGGTGGTTTAGGTCCTAAGGTTCCTGTACCTTCTTCCTGATGGTAGCAGCAAGAACAGAGCATGTCTTGGGTGGTGGGGTGATGCACCATCAATAACTCACGCCGAGACTTAGGAAGTGAGATATCGGCTTTTATTGACTGAAGAACAACTACATCCTGGGAAAATGAGGGAGAGCAGCAGGCCACAGTCGCCTTTATACAGGGGTCTGTGGGAGGAGCCACCGGGGCAGTCAGCAGGGTCTTGGGAGGAGCCACAGGAGCAGTCAGACAAGTATATCTAGTTCACCACATTGAGGTCCGTGTTTCTGCTTCGTGCTGAATGGGTAGGAAGGCCAAATGCCTCATCCTTGGGTGAGGAAAGTTCTAAGGAGATGGGCTAGGCCTGGGACAAATTGAAAGTCTGACTCAGGATAGAGGACTCTGTTGAGTTGCTGTCAGCTGTTTATGCCCCAGTAGGGACAACGGCTCAGGAAGAAGAAACAACTCTCAGTGTTATTCCCAAGAAATGCTCAATATCTTTAAGATTCCACCAATAAACAAAAATAATCTTCAGAGTAATTTTGATGCAAGATCACATTTTATCCTTCTAAATGCCGGTGAATACTGGCTCAACTTGCACAATTATTCCCCATTAATCAATCCCATGAATTCAAGGAAATTATGGATCCACTTCCTTCAAGTATGTCCTGTGGCATTACATTACTACATGTTCTTCCTTTTAATAAAGTAGTCTTTTTGTATTCTGTGTATTCTTGTTTGCCAAAAGGCAGAGCAGACTCAATGGTCTGAATGGCCTAATTCTGCTCCTATGTCCTAAGATCTTGATGCAGCACATTTTAAGATGATTTGCATTATTTACAAGCCTGCAATGTCCTTGGTCCTGATACTGGATCAAAATGCTTAATGATTACAGTTGTTATATTATTATGAGGCAGAGCCACATCTTTGTTTTTAATGATTATTTTATCTGATTTAAGTTCCACACTTGACTTTAATGATATATGCACTGCCTTTCCACAAACACTACTGTTCTTTTTTACTCAGAATTGGTCTATTGGTCCACGCTGATTCCTGGGGGAAATCCTCCTGCTTCCTCTCCCTCTGCACATACAACCTGTTGTCTCCCACATCTGTCAATCAACTCCTCTTTAATTATTTCTGCTGGAACCTACACTGAGAAAGTGTATGGGGACACCTTTCTGATGTGGGAGGAAATCACAGTGCACAGTGTGACAATGACATCTTGCAACTTCTGCACAGGCACCTCACAAGGTTAGCTTCGAACCTGGGCCAGTGTAAGCTTCAAAGAAGCACCACTAAATGCTATGATGCCTTGGCACCCATGAAATTTAAACTATGACTCAACAGAAATGTCCACAGAAATTTCCAAACTAACCACATACACCAAGATCAAGTCTATAAAATAGTTTGGTTGGTGATGTGGTGTGTGTGTGTGTGTGTGTGTGTGGAACTGTGGTGTTGTTCTGCAATAGAATTTGCAGTGAATTTTGTGATAGCTTTTCATTGCCTTTTGTTTTACAAACATCTTCCATACCCTTTTCCTCTTTGACACAACTTATTAATTTCACTTTTTATTGTATGTCTTGCACTATCCTGCAGCCACAAAACAACATCAGTGATAACAAACATGATTCTATTCTTCTTCTGTTTGTTCAAGCTGAAAGTTTAAGCTACAGCAGCCTTGCAGCTATTGGCGATCTTGTTCTGGTTCAATATTTGCTCATCACAGGTCTGAGCAGGAAGTGAACCCTAGCTCTGCCTTGCTTTTATGATCAAGCAGCATTCTGATTGGCTGCATTCATGGCCTCCTGTGGCAATTCCAACCTACAACAGCTCAAAAGGTTGCAAAGACTAGTGGACACAACCCAGTTAATCACAAGCACATCCTTCCCCACCACTGACAGCATCTGCAAGGCGCAGTGCCTCAAGAAGGTGGCATCAATCATCAAAGATCACAGTATCCAGTTCATACCTTCTTTTTACCGCTGCCATCAAACAGGGGAAAGGGAAGACTGAAGTTCCATATCACCAGGTTCAGGAACAACTACTTTCCCACAACCACCTGATTCTTCAACTAAGTTACACAACTCTAACCCTAACCTCAGCAACAGGTCACTATGGACGACTTTTCTCACCTACCTATCACCCTCCCTACCCACCTATCTTCTTCAAGCTATCCTCCTTCCCCTCCTCCACCATTTACTCTGGCATCGTTCCCCTTCCTTTCCAATCCTGATGAAGTGCCTCAGCCTGAACTGTTGACTCTTTGTTCATTTCAATGGATGTTGCCTGATCTCCTCCAACATTTTGTGGGTGTTACTACTGACCAGCTCTTGCCACTAGACCACTACAGACCTGTCTCTAATTATGTTTTATTTTCTGCATTAATGTCTTATTTTGAACCATTTTTCATTTCTCTTCATTTTCCTATAAAAAGTTAGGTATCATTTATATTTTTGAGTTTTCAGAACCACAACAAGCAAGTTTTATTTTGGTTCTTGTAATTCGCCACACTTGTGCACACGCCAACGAACTCAACATGACGATGTGGAGCTGTGCATCTGTGAGTCTTCCCTGTGCATTTCTCAGAAGCTGCCTGGCAGTTTTATCTGATGTTCCACAATCCAAAAGGAAAATAGAGATAGTGTGATGATGATGACTTATCACTAGTTAGAAAATTCAAAGTTCAATGTAAACTTACCTTTAAAGAACATACATGTCATCAAATACAACCCTGAGTTTAATTTTCTTATGGGCATTCTCAATAAATCCATAAATGAATAATAACCATAATAGAATCAATGAAAGACCACACCAACTTGGACATTCAACCAGTTGACAAAAGTCAACAAACTGTACAAGTACAAAAAGAAATAAATAATAATAAAAAATAAATAAACAATAAATATAGAGAATGTGAGATGAAGAATCCTTAAAAGTGAGTCAATAGATTGTGGGAACATTTCAATGACGGGGCAGGTGAAGAGGAGTGAAGTGATCCCCTTTGGTTCAAGAGCCTGATGGTTGAGAGGTAATAACTGTTCCTGTACCTGGTAGTATGAGTCCTGAGGCTCCTGTATCTTCTTCCTGATTCGTCACTACCTTTGATTTGGTCTATGACACTGGTGTCATCAGCAAATTTGAATATGGCATTTGAGCTGTGCTTAGCCACACAATCATAAGTGTAAAGAGAGTAGAGCAGAGGACTAAGCACACAGACTTGTGATGCACCTGTGCTGATAGAGATCATGGAGGAGATGTTGTTGCCAGTTTGAACTGACTGAGGTCGCAATTGAGGGAATCAAGGATGCAATTGCACACGGAGATATTGAGGCCAAGGTTTTGAAGCTTAATGATTAGTTTTGAGGGGATGATGGTATTGAATGCTGAGCTGTAGTTGATAAGAGAATCCTGATGTATGCATGATGTAAGCTTCATAAACTCACCTACATCTTTTATAACTTCATCTGGAATTCAGTGCCTGGCCTATTAAGCTTTCAGCTAGCAGATGCTGGCTGCAGATGTGGGCTAGTTGGAAAAATAATCAATGGACACTATGCAGTCTTGGCTTTAAACATGAGAGGATCAGCTGCTAACCTGTTCAGACATGGGCTCCTTCTGTTGCCTTGCCTCCATACATTTGTGTGCATCACTATTTTGTATGAAATCCTTCACTTCTCCTTTCATTCCTCACCAACATGGTGATACACAAACTTTGTACAACTGCTCTCTCCCAGTTGTGATGAGTGCATGCCATCAGTATGCTCATAGATCTTGGCACTAGTGTACTCTTTCACATAGATCACTACAGCACAGTACAGGCCCTTCAGCCCAGGATGTTGTGTAACCTTTTAACATACTCAGATCAATTATGACCCTCGTATTAGTCACTTCCATCCTGGGAGAAATCCTCTGGCTATTCGCTTGATCTATGCCTCTTATCATCTCGTACACCTCTATCAAGTCATCTCTCACCCTCTTTCACTCCAAAAAAACACCCTACCCCGCCCGGTCAACCTCCAGAAAGCGATCCAATATCAGAATTATCTTTAGTATCACTTACATAAGTGGTAACATTTGTTATTTTGTAGCAACAGTGCATGCAAGGGAAGAAGCTATTCATAAAACTTTGAGACTGCGTCTTCAGATTGCTTTGTGGGTGCATGGAGCGTCCTGTCAGCAGTGTGGTGAGGGACATTTAAGAATTTCTTAAATAGGCACAGGGATGACCAAAAAAAGGAGGGCTGTGTATTATCATTTCAAGAGATTCTCTGAAGCAGCTAGAGGTCCTACCTGGTACTGTAACATGCTTCCACAATATAGATGAACTTCCCTCATTAGAGCTGAGAAGCTGAGTACATGTTACAGCACCAGGTAGGAACTCATACTGCTTTTTCAGAGTATCTCTCATAATCTTACAGTTTTTGCAGCATTGTAGCAGGTGACTCTTTAATTCAGATAAATGCAAGTGCTGCATTTTGGTAACACAAACCACGACAGGACTTATAAGGGGTATGGTCCTGGGATGCTTTGGAGAACATATTTTCTTGAAAATGGCAATGCAGGTGGTGAAGGTGCTGAAGAAGATGTATGGTATTGACTTGGAGGAGCGGAGCAAAGTCATGATGGCGCTAAATGGTAACTCCTTTCCTTGCATCTTCAGAAACAGCTCTATTTCCATCTTTGATATCTCTTTTTCCTTGTCAAGTTTCTTTTGAAGACCCTGACCTGGAGTTACACTTTGACTTCAGTGTTTTGCTGGAATGAGACCCACTTTCAGGGCCTCATGCTTTTTGATATCCCAAGGACGCGGCCTGGAAGACAAGCGTGCCTTCAGGGTACCAGATTTTCATGGCTCAGGAGATGGGCTGATTCTAGGCCCGTGCCCCCGACTGAAGCGTCACAGGAGAACGTGGAACATTGGGAGCAGCGGGTTAGCTGCCAGGGGTTGTGTGTTCGAAGAGCTGCGCCTTTCTGGGGCCGACCTTCTGGGTGCAGAGCTCGAAAAAAGCAACGTAACAGATTTTTAACATCGAAAATCAGCGAGTTGTTTCTTATGACTCCCGTCTCACTGTGAAAAAGGGACATCTCTTTTTTCCCTCTTTAAGGAAAGAGATAGCCTGCGGTACGTCGAATTAGCGGGTGAATGAGTAATCTTTGGGTACTGCAAGTCTGTATCTTTATTGATGCTTTTCTGCACACTTGAGGGCCCGGTGAAAGGCACTAAAGCTGTCTGCTGGGGAGGTGGGGTGGGGGGAGATGTTGGTTTGCTGCTGCTTGTGTGTGGGAGGGAGGAGATGGGGGGGCTTTGGGGTTTGAATGTTTAACATTCATTCTTTGGGTCACTCCTCTGCTTTTGTAGATGTTTGCATAGAAAAAGTATTTCAGGATGTATACTGTATACATTTCTCTGACATGAAGTGTACCTGTTGAAACCTTCATTGTTCAGGATACTGAATACAGGGCTGAGATGTCAGGTTACAGCTATATGCATCATGTATTCCCCTGCTACAAATCAGCACCACAAAATAACAAACAATACACAATATGCAATTAAATGTAATTCTTAATTCTTAATTTGACTATAGGTTCGTAAAGAAACATAGCTAACAGACATTTTGCAGAACTGGCAATTGTCCAGGGAAAGTTTTAACCCTTCAGCTTTCAGGCAGCCCAGCACCTTACTGCTACAGATAAACCATTACATTAGCAGTGAAACCTTACAGCACGTTACACTTAAAAGACATTTGGACATGTAAATGGTTTAGAGGGATGAAAGCAGGTATGTGGAAGTAACTCAATTTGGCTATATAGTTGGGCTAACAGTCCTGTTTTCTATTCAGTATTACTCTATGGCTCTATTAAACAGTAACTTCAACATCAAAGTCATTAGTATAGGCTGATCTTTCAACATTTTCATGTGGTCCATTTCTGTGTCTACAATCCTTCAGGAAGATTCACACAACGTGGTGAGTATGACACAGAAATCTCACAGCCTGTACAATAGTTGCTGGATGTCTGTAAACACAGAGTCTGTGATCAGTCAGCATGTCTGGGCATCTCCCACATGTAGTGATGGGATCTCTCAAGGGTAAATGTCACAGAAAGAAGCTTTCCTCAGTTTCCAACACAAAGCACCAGTTGTTCCATTTTACACGACTGCTTCTCAGACTCATTTCTGAGCTCATGGTGCCAGAGTCCCTGCCACTGAAGAAAGGCCTTTGATAACATAGAACAGTACAATGCAGTACAAGCAGTTCAGCCAATGATGTTGCTCTGACATTTTAACCCCTCCCCTCCCATATAGTCCTGCAGTTTTCTTTCATCCAGGTTACTTTCTATGTGTCTCTTAAATCTCCCTAATGAATCTGCCTCTACTACCGGCCCCGGTTGTGCATTCCATGCACCCACCACTCTCTGAGTAGAGAGCATCATCATTCCCCAATACTTCCATTCACTCACCTTAAAATTATGCCCCTTCATATTCGCTATTCCTGCCCTGTGAAAAATAACTCTGGCTGTGCACGCAATCCTCTTATCATCTTGTACGTCTTTATCAAGTCACCTCTTATCTTCCTTCAGTCTAAAGAGAAAAATAGCTTGCTCATCTTATCCTCAGAAAGCACGGTCTCTAATGCAGACATCATCCTGATAAATCTCCTCTGCATCGTCTCTAAAGTTTCTATATCCTACCTGTAATGAAGTGACCAAAACAGAACACATCAGTTATATAGTTTGGTCACCTTTCCTATAGAAAGCACTTGCTAAATGATGCAGAGATTCACCAAACTAGTTCCTGGGATGGAGAGTTAGGTGTGAGGAAATATTGAGTGTTCTTAAGTCCTGTGATCTTATTGAAACAAGCAGAATTCTCAGAGGGCTTGACATTATTGTTGGAGGGAAAATGCTTCCCTGATTGAGAAGTTCAGAACAAGGGATCAAAACAACGATAGGTCAGTTGTTGAGTTCATTGAAAACAAAGCAACAATCTGCTGGAGCAATTCAATGTTCCTCCAGCAGATTGGTTGTTGCATCAGCTTCTACAATCTACAGCCTCTTGTGTTCTCAGTTACAACAGAAATTGATTGATTTTAATGGAATTGGGTTGTACGGAACAAAATTACCAGGCTAAGATTGTGAACTCCTATGCCTAATTCTTATACTCTTACATTCTAACAACATCAACAACTCAGCAGATGTATCTTAGGCCCAACACATTGATACAATCAGAAGATGGTATGCCAGTGGCTGTATTTCATATGGAGTTTGAGGAGATTTGGTAAGTCTGCAATATGTACTGTGACTAGTTGTGTCACCACCTGGTATGGAGGCTTCAATATGAAAGATCGAAGGTTGTAGACACAGCCAGTTCCATCATACACACATAACCTTCCCACCATGGAGTACATTTTCAAAAGGCAGTGGCTCAAGAAGGCAGCATCCATCATTAATGATCCACACCATCTCACCTCTTCTCACTACATGTCACCATCACGGTTCAGCAGCGCAGGTGATACAACAATTGCACTCGTGAATATGCACATGTCAGCTAATTATTATTTCATTGTGATAGTACTTAACTCCATTCTTTCCGTCGTAGTGTTTGTCGAAACTTGAACACAGCACAGTAACACTTTGCTGCCTGTTTGCATTTGGCCTTGCCTGAGAAATTGGACTGTTGAGTCAACTGACACTGAAGATTAGCAATATTCGTTTTATATTTAGTTATTCCTTTCAGCTGCAGTGTAAGCTTCACTTTCCGTTTGAGAATTTTAGTTTACAGCCCTGTTTGGCCTAGTGTTTCTTATTTTCTTTTCCTCCTAACTCTGTTCGCGTTAAAGTCTGAACTATCGACCCACTTCAGTGTCTCTTGCTCCATACTTGGGCATTATCCGAACTTGGTGACACTACTACCATCGGGGAAGGAGTATGAACAAGACCCTGAGGAACCACACTCAGCATTTTAGGAACAGCTTCTTCAGTTTTGCTATCAAATTTCTGAATGGTTCACGAAATCATGAACTGTGTTTGTAACCCATCTTTTGTACTATATGTAACTGGGGCAAAATACACATGCAAGACACAAATACTTTTTGGGTCATAATTCCTTTATCTGTTTTAAATGTTTTAATGCAGAAAGAAGGTATCAAAATAAAAACAACAAAATTAATTTTAAAAAACAGTTCCTGCTCTTACAATCTCAGTTAATTTCAGTCTACATCCTTGTTATGTATACAGTATGAAAATAACCAAAACAAGATATACAAAACCAATACACTGGTGGCAATTTGTGGCACACACATGCTTAACTTCCAAACACATACAGGATAGACCCTGAAATGAGTTTTCCTCGCTCACGCTACCAGGCCAATAAGGAACTTCACACAACCAAGCTATCCAGAGCTGGTATCTTTCCTCACCATACGACCAGCACTCAATGTCATCCTAGAACATTGTAACTCTTCCTTCTACTCCACATCTACATAATGACATCACCATTTTCTCTTAAAGATACAGGCAACTATTTTAGCATTACCAGGGTGAATGTATAAGTGCTCTTTGACAATAAAGAAAATGAAATTCAACAGTCATCTGGTTACATGTATATTTATTTTCATTGTAACTTGCAGTAATTTTTATGCCTTACACTGTACTGCTGCCACAAAACAACAAATTTCATGACATGTGTCAATGGTACTAAACCTGATTCCTAATTTTGATTCCGATATCAGTGATTTTACAAAAGGTGTATTGAAGACTGACAGCAGCAAGTGTTCACTACTGAGCTCAACGTTGCAAAATCCATTCTTGACATCAACCACAGATGTTTTTTTGCACTGCTCAGATAGAAACATAGAAAATCTACAGTACAATACAGGCCCTTCAGCCCACAATGTAGTACCAAACATGTACTTATTTTAGAAATTACCTAGGGTTACACATAGTCCCCAATTTTTCTAAGCTCCATGTACCAATCCAAGAGTCTCTTAAAAGACCCTATAGTATCCACCTGCACCGCCGTCACCGGCAGCTCATTCCACGCACTCAGCATCTTCTGCATAAAAAAACTTACCCCTGACATCTCCTCTGTACCTACTTCCAAGCACCTTAAAACTGTGCCCCCTCATGTTAGCCATTTTAGCCCTTGGAAAAAGCCTCTGACTATCCACACTATCAATGCCTCTCATCATCTTATACATCTCTACCAGGTCACCTCTAATCCTCTGTTGCTCCAAAGAGAAAAGGCTGAGTTCACTCAACCTATTCTCATAAAGGCATGCTTCCCAAACCAGGCAACATCCTTGTAAATCTCCTCTGCACCCTTTTGATAGTCTCCACATCCTTCCTGTACTGAGGTGACCAGAACTGAACACAGTACTCCAAGTGGGGTCTGACCAGGGTCCTATATAGCTGTAACATTACCTCTTGGCTCTTGAACTCAATTCCATGGTTGATGAAGGCCTATACACCATATGCCTTCTTAACCATACAGTCAACCTGCGCAGCAGCTTTGCGTATCATATGGACCCAGACCCCAAGATCCCTCTGATCCTCCACACTGCTAAGAATCTTGCCATTAATACTATATTCTGCCATCATTTTTGACCTTCCAAAATGAACCACCTCACACTTATCTGGCTTGAACTCCATCTGCCACTTCTCAGCCCAATTTTGCATCCTATCAATGTCCTGCTGTAACCTTTGACAGCCCTCCACACTATCCACCACACCCCCAACCTTTGTGTCATCAACAGATTTACTTATCTATCCCTTCACTTCCTCATCCAGGTCATTTATAAAAATCTCAAAGAGTAAGGGTCCCAGAACAGATCCCTGAGGCACACCACTGGTCACCGACCTCCAGGCAGAATATGACTCCTCTACAGCTGCTCTTTGCCTTCTGTGGGCAAGCCAATTCTGGATTCACAAAGCAATGTCCCCTTGGATTCCATGCCTCTTTACTTTCTCAATAACCCCTTGCATGAGGTACCTTATCAAATGCTTTGCTGAAATCCATATATACTACATCTACTGCTCTACCTTCATCAATGTATTTAGTCAAATCCTCAAAAAATTCTATCAGGCTCGTAAGGCATGACCTGCCTTTGACAAAGGCATGCTGACTATTACAAATCATATTATGCCTCTCCAAATGTTCATAAATCCTGCCTCTCAGGATCTTCTCCATCAACTGAGGTAAGACTCACTGGTCTATAATTTCCTGAGCTATCTCTTCACCCTTTCTTGAATAGATCTGGCAGCAGATCAGTAATTGTCTTCATCAGGCAATGGTTCCTCTTCAGTGCCCTATATTTAGATTATGTGAATCCAAACAGATCTTCAACATGTTCAGTTTATTCATGCATTCAGCTTTCTTAATCCATGCATTATCCATTGAGCACCATGGTAGAGGAGTGGTCAGTGCAACACCATTACAGCTTGGGGCGTCGGAGTTCAGAGTTCAAACCGGCTTCCTCTGTATGCTCTCACCGTTAAATGTGTGGGTTTTCTCAGGGTTCTCCAGTTTCCTCCCACAGTCCAAATATGTATCAGATAGGTTAATTGGTCATTATAAATTATCTGAGGGTTAAATCAGAGTTGACTGATGTTGCTGGGCAGTACGGCTTGAAGGGCCTATTCCAAGCTATACCTCTAAATAAAATAAAAACTCTCCAAGCCTAATACCCAAGAGGCAATAAATCTACTGATTCAATGACTTCTATCTCCATTAGTCATTTAAGATCAGCTTTACTTTTCCCTTTCATAGCATCTAGAACACATCTTGGAGGATGCATCCCCTTTTCAAGATCTAAATGGAATTTTACCACAGCTCTTGCAAACATGCCTGAACAAGTATTCACAACCTTTATTTACTGACTATAGAATTTATATCTTTGGAAGTCTGAACTTTCATTCCTATTTTCACTACTTTTACTGGTCTGCATGTTTACCAAGGATTGTTGCATAATTCTCCAAGTACACAAGAGATTCAAGGATTGAGTCAATCAGTAAATTACCTAAAGCAATGAGAAATTTTTTCACCCAAAGTGAATAGATCATTAGAATTACTCCAGGGAGATATGGAAGCTCAGGCATTAATGGAACTAAAAAAAAGATAAATAGTTTCTGGATATTAAGATAAAGATGGGGCCTAGTGAAATTATGTGGTTACCTGGATCAGCGAATTTGTGGATGACACCAAGATTAGGGGTGTAGTGAACCATGTGGAAGGCTATCATGGCTTGCAGAGGGATCAGCTGGAAAAATGGCCTGAAAAATGGCAGGTGGAATTTAAAGGAGACGTTTTGCACTTTGGTAGGACAAACCAGGGTAGGTCTTATTCAGTGAATGGTAGGACATTGAGGAGTGTGATAGAATGAAGGGATCTGGGAATTCATCCATAATTCTTTGAAAGTGGCATTACAAGTAGATAGGGTTATTAAGAAAGCTTTTGGCACATTGGCTTTCATAAATCAATTAACTGAGTACATGAAATGGGATGTTATGTTGAAGTTATATTAGATGTTGTTAAGCCCTGATTTAGAGTATTTTGTGCAGTTTTGGCCACCAACCTACAGGAAAAATGTAAACAAGGCGAAAAGAGTACATAGAAAATTTACAAGGATGTTGCCGGGTCTGGAGTACCCGAGTTACAAGAAAAAAATTGAATAGGTTAGGACTGTGTTCTTTAGAATGTAGAAGATAGAGGTGAGATTTAATAGAGGTATACAAATTATGAGAGGCATAGTTAGGGTAAATGCAAGCAGGCTTTTTCCACTGGGGTTGAGGTCATTGGTTGGGTGTAAAAGGTGAGAAGAGAGTTGTGAGGGTAGAATGAGCTGACAGCATTAGTGGTGCATGCAAGCTTGATTTCAACATCTCAGAGAAGTTTGGGTAGGTATATAGATAGTAGTGGTATGGAGGGCTATGGTTCTGGTGCAGGTCGATGGCAGTGGGCAGTTTAACTGGTTTCAGCATAAACTTGATGGGTTAAAAGGCCTGTTTCTATGCTGTACTTCTCTGTGATTCTAAGTGGCAGGGAAATTCTGAGTTGAAGATCAGTCATGACTTTGTTGGATGCTTATGCTGGCCTGAGGATCCAAATGTTCCACTGCTACTTCTGCTTCTGCTGTTTTTGTTTCAGTTTATTCATTTTATGGAATGTGGGCACCTTTGGCAAGGCCATCTTTTATTGCCATTAATTGCCCTTAAGACAGTGTTATAAACCACCTTCTTGAACTGCTGCAATCCAACTTTCTCAAAAAGTGGCATTGGCTGATGTGAAATGCACAGAGCTACTTGTAAAATATACACTAACAACAGGTACTTTGTGATAAATAGACAGTCGATTTCCAGTCCTAGTGCAAGATTTGAACCCTGAAATGTTAACAATCCTTATAAACCACAATCACTGGAGGAATCTGCTGAGTTCTTGTAGAAGATTTTTGCTGTCCATTCAAGCATTGTGTCGGCATTATAAAATGTACTGAATTTGCATAAAGTTTGAATGTTAGAACCAAAATACACTTGTACCATTGGATTCCCATTGAAGGTGCTTAAAAGCATTACACAGACTTCTGGGCCATTTGTGCTGCTAAAGCAGGACAAGTACAGCTCACAGAAGTGTCAGGATCTTGGCTTGCTAAAGATTATCATCTTCTGGACTGTTGGCTCTGGACATTTCTGAGTCAGAGTCATTTACTGTCACTGAAATTAGTCATGTAATTTGTTGTGCAGGTATAATAAATAACCATACTGTAAGCTACATTGTAAAGTAGATAAATAAATAGTAAATAAGAGGAATAGTGAGGTTGTGTTCATGTGTCAAACAGCAGTTTGATGATGAAGGGGAGGAAGTTGTCACTAAAACACCGAGTGTGAATTTTCAAGTTCCTATACCTCTTCCCTGATAAGAAAAATCCCTAATGAAAAGAGGGCATGTCCTGGGTGGTGGGGGCCCTTAATGATTGATACCACCTTCTTGATGTCATCTTTTGAAGACGTCCTCAATGGTGTGCCTGATGGAGATGACTGTGTCTACAACTATTTGTAGCTTGTTGCAATCCTGTCCATTGGAGCCACCATACCAGGCAATGATGTAACAAGTCAGAGTGCTGTCCACAGCATATCTGTAGAAATTTGCCACAGTCTTCTGTGAGGTGCTATTTCCCATCTCTAAGTCTGCTGATGACACCAATGTTACTGATAGAATCTCACAGGACAATGAGAAAGATTGGCAGGTTGAGTGGTGTCAGCAACAATGACCTCATGTTCAGAGTCAACACACACAAGTCCTCACTGAGAGATCACTGGTAGAATGGGTAAGTGGCTTTTAAGTCCCATCATTAGTACTGTCATCAAAGGACAAATGCCCTCTACTCCTTGATATCATTGATGAGGAGGTACAGGAGCCTGAAGACCCACACTCACTCTTTTTGATAGCATCTTTCACTGTGTATTCAGATACTGTTTATGAACTGTGCATGAACCCATGAACATTACCTCATTTATTGCCCATTGGCACAGTTTTAATTTTGTAGCTTATCATAATGTTTTTGTCTTGCAGTGAACTGCTGCAGAACAACAATTTTTCATGACATACACTCAGTGGCTACTTTATTAGGTACCACCTAATCTTCTGCTGCCGTAGACCATCCACTTCAAAGTTTAACATGTGCATTCGGAGATGCTCTTCAGCACACCACTGTTGTAACTTGTGGTTAATTAAGTTACTGTTGCCGTCTGGTCAACTTGAACCAGTCTGGATGTTCTCCTCTGACGTCTTTCTTTAACAAAGCATTTTTGTCCACACTGGGTGTCTTCTGTGTCTTACATAATACTCTTGAGACAGTTGTGCATGGGTGTCCCAGGAGATCAGCAGTTTCTGAGACACTCAAACCTCTCTGTCTAGCACTAACAATCATTCAGTACTGGTATTAACAAGTAGGTATAGAGGTGTACTTAATTGGGTGTATGTCCGTGATAATAAATTGGATTCCAATTCAAACTTACTTGCATAACCACAAACGTGCAGTCTCACATAAAGAATAAACTACTTTATTTCTTTATAAATTCAAAACTTGCTGAGATTTGACTTGTAAATTCATTTATAAATTATAAATACATTTTATCAAAGAAATATATGTAATTAACAATATTAATCGCCATATAACAAACTGTGTGAAACCCCTTAAAATATCATTAGTGTATGGTAAAATATTTACTCATTAAATTTTGTGTTTCAAATTATAAAAACTTTCATATATGTTCATTTGTCCTTTAAATAATTTAATGGACTTCTTTGAAAGGACACAAGTAAGCATGCTTAGCTAAAACTCACTGAGATGATTAATTTTAATTTGAGGTGACGTGTGTTCAATTTTATAGGCAGAAAGGAGATTAGTACTGGATGGAATTTACCATGGAAATGCCTTTATCTTTTGTGTTGGTTCACAGGAAATACACAGAACACATTGGAAGAAATTTTAGCTCATACTGTTTTGCTAATGAATTGAATACAAGTTTTAAAGTTTAGAACAGTTGGAATGTCTACCATTTGATGCAGATGAAGTGAGGAAGGACAAATAGCTACATTGCTTACAGTGAGGTAATTCAAACTGAGATAGAGCATAGTAAATATATACACCCAGTAGCCCATTTTGTACCTAATAGAGCAGCCACTGAGCGTATGTTTGTGATCTTCTGCTGCTGTAGCCCAACCAATTTCAGATTGAAAGTCCTTCACTGCGCTTCTATGTTCTATGTCTAAGTACTATTCTTTATGTGGTGACGGACTCTCCAAAAATTATTAGGTCAGGATACCTGGAGTAAAATAGCTGTTAAGAAATAAAGTCAACTGCATTTTTGTAAGTCTAGAGCCACAAGAGGCTCAGGCTGGCTAAGAATATCTGCTTCCTTTCCTACTAAAATGCAAATTTATAAGTCAAATGGATTTTAGTCAGCCTAATTTCTCCTACTGGTGCAACAGAAAAGACAAAGTTAATGGTTCTGGGTAGTGGCTTGTTGAATGGGATATTGACCTATACAGATCTCTGGCGCTTTTACAGAGGAACAAGGACAATGGTGAGGAGGTTGTGTAATACTAGTTTCTTTAATTCTAGGTAATGCAGAGCACCACAGTAGCAGAGTGGTTAGCACAACACTATTACATCTTGGGGCATCACAGTTTGGTGTTCTGTTCTGGTGTCCTTCAGATGCTTTGATTTCCTCCCACATTCCAAAGACGGATGGGTTAATAGTTAATGGGTCAGTGTAAATTGTCCTGTGATTAGGTGGATTTCTGGATGGTGCAGCTCATTGAGCCAGAAGGGCCTGTCCTGCAATGTATCTCTAAGTAAAGTCTTGGAGAGCCAGACTGGAATTACAGCCGGAAGAAATAGGTTGGAATGATAGAGCCAGGGTGACATGAAGAGAAGTGAGTTTATGAAGGCTTCAAATTTGATAGATCACAAAGCCTAGCCCAGGGTTACTGCTACTGAATACTTCCCTCCAGCTTAATTCAAAGATAAACCTGAAAGCTGATCCCACGAAAAGTGTTTCAAAATTAAGCAATGTCAGATGAGTTCTCTCTACATAGCTTAAAGCAGCTGAACAGTGGCTCCCAACAAAGAATCATAAGAACATTCGGAATGGTTCTATGAGTCAGGCACTTGCTTTAAGTAACCAGTACGATTGTAGTATCAATACCTTTTGATGAACAGCACCTCTGCTGTCACCTTGAAGACAAATTAACCTGTCATATGTTATTGTTGATCCAGATGCTATAATACGCCAGGGAACAAACCATTTCCTCAGCACTTGACAAGCACACTATGATTGTAAATACAAGTGTGTGCATGGTGTGCAACATGATATATGGCAGGCAGCCTAGATATTTCTTTTGCTGGTGAAAGGAATACCAGTTGGTGCGGTTTCCTTTAGATCTGGGAAACATATGCAGACTGAAGATGAACAATCTGCCTGATCAATAACAAAGAACCCGTGACTTACCATCTCGCCTGTTCAGCTTTGCAAAGCCAGGGCTGTGGGTGGTAGATAACACGGAGGAGGATTTGAATGCCGACTGCGGCAAGCCAGATACAAGGTGATTGTCACAATTGTCTGTGTGAGAAAAGAACAGGTTTTAAAATCAGGGAGCTAGTCCAATCCCTTCACAAGAACACACTTCTAATAAAAATAGTTAACAGCTTCCCACAAAACATAATACTTGGCAGGCACCCATTATGTGTCTTCTGCTGAAGAAGCAGATGTTTCTTTTTCCAGATTACAAAACGCATTGTTGCAGAGGTTAAAAACCTGAAAGAAAAAGTAAATGCCAGAATCCCTGTGGAGACAGACAACTGACATTTCCATAGGGCAATTTAATGTAACAAAATGCTTGATAGAAGACTAATGAAACCAGACTGAAAACAGAGCCATAAAAGGAGATGTTGCACTTTGAAGATGGAAGTTATATGGTTGACAGGAGAGGCACGGAGAGGGGCAATATATAAGGAAGGAATTGTAAAGCTATAACTTTGACAGATAAAGGCACAACTCCCTGTGATGGAGCAACGGAAATCAGTGATGTGCAACAGCCTGGAGTTATAAGAAGGCAAATAGGCTTGGAGAACTTTAGAGAGAAAGAAAGGGATGAGGTCATGAAATGATTTGTTCCCAAAGATGAGTATTTTTGGATTCTCCAAGACCAATCAGATTTTTTCAGAACCTGCAATTCCTTTAAACCTTTCAAATGCCAGCCTTGTGGGAAATTTGTAACGCTGCAGGAGATTCCACTTATTATTTTAGTTCTTCCATTCCCAGCACCCAGGAACCCAAACAATCAAAGCACACTTCTTCACTCACATTTCTTCCAATCAAGTGCATTGCATTTTGTATTCACAATGTAATCTCCTCTAAGCTGTTGAAACCGAGTAGCAATTGAGTGATGCTTTGTGGAGCATTTGTTTGCAGTACACATGGGAACATTCAGACCTCCCTTTTGTTTCCTGTTTTAATTTTTCATTTCACTTGCACTCTGGCTTTTCTGTCTGAGGCCTCTTTTTAACTTAGAATGAGGTCCAACATAAGCCTGAGTTCCAACATTTCATTTGTCTGGATGAAATCAGCTTTCTAGACTTAATTATAAAATTCTACAGCTTCATATACATTGCCTTCCCCATCTGAAACAGAATTAGCCACCTCTACAATCTATCTATGATATTGGTTCAGTTCTCTCCCATTAGCATAGTGTCACCCTATAAGAGATATTCCCTGTGTCCTCACCATCCTCTCCAAAACCTCCCTGCAACTTCTACTGGGAGCATAATTTTAAGTTGATTGGAGGAAAGTACTGGGGGGATGAGGGGGGTTGTCAGAGTTAAGTTTTATTTCTTTACGCAGAGTGGTAAGTGTATGAAATGTCCTAGAGGATGCAAGACGCTGCCTGGATTAGACAGCATGTCCTCTATTGCAGTGGTCCCCAACCACCGGGCCATGGACAGGTACTGGGCCACAAAGCATGTGCTACCGAGCTGCGAAGGAATGATATGATTTGGTAATATGAAATGATATTCCCTGTCACACCCACTGTTAAACTTGAACGTACACGAGATCATTAACCTACAACTACTCGATGTGTAAAAAACAAATGCCGCTTGAAAGTTTCTTTGGAAGAGGTGGTAGGGAACATAAAAGGCCTAATGATTATGATAACACAGAGACAGCTGAGGCCGAGACTGCGAAAGAAAAGAAAGCTTCCTTCTACAGAAAATACGATGAGTCATACATAAAATATGGCTTTAATGCGACCGGTGAGTTGCACGCTCCAAGCCCCCTGTGTGTGATATCTGGAGACAAGCTGTCTAATGAGGCAATGAAGCCCTTAAAACCACTTTGCCACATTGAGTCCAAGCACCCTGCATTTAAAAACAAACCTGTTGAATTTTCTGAGCGGAAAAAACGTGAGCAAGCGGGACAGAAGCAAGTGCTGAGAGCCACCACCTCCACAATTGCTGCTGCTCTGAGAGCGTCGTACTTGTTGGCTAGCCGTATTGCTAAGGCTAAGAAGCCTTTCGCTGTTGGTGAGGAATTGATTCTGCCTGCTGCCAAGGACATGTGCCATGAACTGTTGGGAGAAGCTGCAGCTGACAAGATGACACAGGTTTCTCTTTTAGCTACCACAGTTTCAAGGAGAATCGATGACATAGCGGAGGACATCGAAGCACAGCTGTTGGAACAGCTTAACGAGTCACCATGTGACGAAGAGTGGATAGGAAAACTCGCTTATCTGTGTGACATCTTCAACCTGCTCAATTAACTCAATTTGTCACTTCAGGGGAGAATGACAACTGTCTTCAAGTTGGCAGATAAAGTGTCTGCTTTCAAAGCCAAACTAGAACTGTGGGATGGCGAGTGGACAGGGGCATATTTGACATGTTTCCAATATTAGCTGGGATTTTGGGAGAGACTGAGGCTGCACCGTCCTTCTCACAGCTGGTGCGCGATCACCTATCTTCGCTGTCAACAGAATTCGAGCATTACTTGCCAGCCACAAATGACCCAAGACATGCAAAGGAATGGGTCCGAGACCCATTTGTGAATGTCCCCGGTGAATCATCCATGTCAGCGCAGGAAGAAGATCAACTCCTTGAGCTTCCAAATGACGGTGGGCTGAAAAGTATGTTTGACATAACATCTCTGCCGGCATTCTGGATCAAAGTCAAGGCTGAATATCCTGAGATAGCCACGAAAGCACTGAAATGGTTGCTTCCATTTTCAACATCATACCTCTGTGAAGCAGGATTTTCTGCAATGAATGTAACGGAAACTAAATTGTGGAATAGACTGGACATAAGGAACCCCCTTCGAGTATCACTGTCTCCCATCACCCCTCGATGAGACCATCTTGTTGCAGGGAAACAAGCCCAGGGCTCCCACTGATTCAGCAATATTGGTGTGTTGCAATGATTTTATATATTCATACGAGGAAAATATGCGCTGTGGGTTTAATATCCAAACATTAATTAAAATGTTATGATGCTATTGACTTATAAGTGACGTATAATTGACCTAGCAATATATTCATGCGAAGAAAATATGCGCTGTGAGTTTAATATTAAATTCATTAGAGAAACCCTTTTAGAAATGAAATTGAGTGTATTAGCCACTTGTAAGTGACTTATAGTTGACTTAGAACCTATATTCCAGTCATGATTAACACCTTCCCCCCCCCCCCCACCCCCCCCCCCCCCGGCCGGTCCGCAAGAATATTGTCAATATTAAACCGGTCTGCGGTGCAAAAAAGTTTGGGGACTGACCCCTGTCCTATGAGAACAGTTTGAGTGAGCTAGGGCTTTTCTCTTCTAAAGGCGGAAATGGCTAATACGAGGGCCATTTTAATGCAACTGGAGGAAAGTATAAGGGGACGTCAGAGGAAATTGTTTTTATAAACTGGTAGGTACATAAGATGCCTTACCAATGTTAGCAATAGAGACAGCTACATTATGGGCATTTACAAAAGTCAGATAGGCACATAGATGATAAAAAAAATGACATGGCTATATAGGAGGGAAGGATTAGATTGATCTAGAGCAAGTTAAAAGATTGGCACAACACCATGGGCTGAAGGGCCTGTGTTGTGCTATAGTATTCTATGCTCTATTTTCTAACTTAAAACTAACTTGTTATTGTTTTTTCCAATGAAAAGTCTTTGACCCAAATATTACCTGTTTCTTTTGACAGATATTGTCTAACTTTTTAAATAATACCAGCAATTACTTTCTTTTTTAAAAAATTTCAGACTTCCAGCATCTACAGAGCTTTCAAATTGCAAATGACATCTTACTGGATGATATGAACTTGGCACAACACTAATCCAGCTCATTTATTTCCTTATTTTCAGCACAAAAGACCAGTCTTTAGTTCTGTGTATGAATGAGAACAATGCATGGATTGTGTTATAATATCAGTAATGTGGTACGTTCATTGTGATGGATATTAACTTCCTAAACTTCTTGCTCATGTTTGCTAAGCTCATTTTCTAAATACATCAGTTGTCACTTGTAAAATCGAAACAGTGGTTGGTAAACTTCCAACTAATACTTGTTTAATTTCTGGTCATAAATGGGAGTCAGTCTTCATTCTTAAAATGTAAATGGAAAGCAGACATCAGCTTGAAGCTAAAAACATATCTCTACATATAAGCTCTGTATTAAGCAAACACTGAATGTGGAAAGTAAGATGTAGCTCACTGTAGCTAGTTTATTACAGCTCAAAGATGCAGTATAATACAATAGGTTATTTAATTTGGCTTGTTTCAAAATAGACAAGCTAACTAATTTGTTTAGTTCAAGGAAACTTGCAGACCAAAATGATGCAATAGTTTAGCATATCAAATAGCTGATCTACTAATGCTGGGAGCTTTATGTACTCAGAGAAGCTAGCTTCAGAGCATTAAGTAGCTGAGTACTGTGTCTCCAAAAAAGCTTTTAGACTGTCTGTGCAATAAGGGTATCTGAAGAAATTTTGTATGAGTGTGAAGTCACCCAAGTGGCAAAGGAATAGTATAAATGTAGAGAGCAGATCAGGCTTATGAGGAATGGCTAAGGAACATCAAGAAAGACGAGAAAAATATGGAGTGAACTAGAATTCATTCATTTGGTTTCAATTCCTGCAATGGACTATTCATTTGTCTGCATTGTACGTATGTTTTTTAGTTTGATGTGCTTTGATTGCAGAAGTGTTTCAGATAGAAATCATGTGTTTTAAACATGATTTAAGAATGTTGTTTGGATTTAAATGTGTATCTTTGAAAGTAAGTTAACTGTTTTAAAGTATTTCAAATCAGAATCAGGTTTATTATCACCAGCATGTGACATGAAATTTGTTAACTTAGCAGCAGCAGTTCAATGCAATACATAATCTAGCAGAGAGAGAAAAAATAATAATAAAATAAAACATAATAATAAATAAACAAGTAAATCAATTGTGTATATTGAATAGATTATTAAAAATGTGCAAAAACAGAAATATTGTATATTAAAAAAGTGAGGCAGAGTCCAAAGCTTCAACGTCCATTGAGGAATCGGATTTCAGAGGGGAAGAAGCTGTTCCTGAATTACTGAGTGTGTGACTTCAAGCTTCTGTGCCTCCTACCTGATGGTAACAGTGAGAAAAGGGCATGCCCTGGGTGCTGGAGGTGCTTAATAATGGATGCTGCCTTTCTGAGACACCACTTCCTAAAGATGACCTGGGCACTTTGTAGGCTAGTGCCCAAGATGGAGCTGACTAGATTTACAATCCTCTGCAGCTTCTTTCGGTCCTGTGTAGTAGCCCCTCCAAACCAGACAGTGATGCAGCTTGTCAGAATGCTCTCCACGGTACAACTATAGAAGATTTTGAGCGTAGCTGTTGACATGCCAAATCACTTCAAACTCCTAATAAATTATAGCCACTATCTTGCCTTCTTTATGACTACATTAATACATTGGGACCAGGTTAGATCCTCAGAGATCTTGATACCCAGGAACTTGAAGCTGCTCACTCTCTCCACTTCTGATCTCTCTATGAGGATTGGTATGTGTTCCTTCATCTTACCCTTCCTGAAGTCCACAATCAGCTCTTTCGTCTTACTGGCATTGAGTGCCAGGTTGTTGCTGTGGCGCCATTCCACTAGTTGGCATATCTCACTCCTGTACCACTCTCGTCACCACCTGAGATTCTGAAAACAATGGTTGTAACGCTGGCAAACTTGTAGATGGTATTTTAGCTATCCTTAGCCACACAGTCATGTATATACAGAGAGCAGAGTTTGCTGAATGTATCTTTTCTTTGGTAGGGAGGGGGATTCACCATTTAAATAGTGGCACTGGCAGCTAAACTCAAAATGGAGAATAAATAAGTAAACTAGTCTTTGATGATTGGATAGCAGCAGTACAATCTCTATGTCATGGGAGTACTTGGGGTTATTTATATCTGATATGGCTTAAGATCTTTGTTTGAGCTTAGAGCTTCATTGTTAGCAGACCCAATACCATCGCAACATTGCCTACACAATACCACCAAGAGATTCCATGTAAATAGGACATGGTGACCTTTCCTCACAGCAGTCATGTCTAATTGAGGATCAACTCCCAAGTACTGACAATCTTCTCCGTGGATCACACCTACTCATGGTGGAGAGGCTAATGAGTCGCTGAGATCCCAAGATCAAGCTTAGCTCTTGGTAGGGTCACCTGTGGTGGGAAGGTTAAGGGTGAAGTTCCAGATGATGGCTGATCTAACAAAGCCACAGTTGTAGCTGGCAGAAATTGGTGACGCTTCACAGTGGTAGTGAAGGCAGAGGAAGGCTACAGCAGTGAACAGTCCCCAGTCATCTTGAAATCCTTTCCACTGAACACTAAACGCAGTCTGTCTAGGATCATGTTATGGCTGCCTGTGTATCAGTCCCATACTAAACAAAGTAATTCACTCTTCATTAATGGAATAACCATATGGGGAACATTATACTCAATGCAGGTGATCGCACTGTGTATCAGATCACTAGTGGGCATTTTAATTCCAAGCTACACGTCTGCCACACAGTGCCAATCACAGCACAATAAAATGCCATTTGAAGGGTCAGAACTGACACTGAACTGATAAAGTATTTATCTTTCTTTATATAAATCGGAAGATCTCTATCCAAAGTCAGCTTTGCAAGCAAACCATTTGAGACAATCAGTGGAGTGAAAGAGAAGAACCTTATAGCTTTATGTCTGACATTGAAGGCTACACCAAGTGTTGTAGTTCCTCTTCCTATCAACTTGCTCACTATTCCAACTGTGTAAATACGGTCATCCAGAACAGTATTAAAGCATTGTTGTTGGAAGGTTTTGGCTTGTTAATAGCATTTGTTTAATTCTTTTGAGTCAGTGGAATCCCAAGACATGTCATCTCAGAATCAGCTGCTTCTCCATCCCCATCCACTGCACCACAACGCTGTCACATGCATTACGGATTCAGGAATCAGAATCCATCAGATTAGGTTGATTTTTCAATATTTGCTCACAATATATGGATATTCCTTGTAATGTTGGGATTTGTTGCCTAGCCTGATGCTCTCTCTATTCTCGCTGCTACTGTGGCAAAAGAGGTACAGGAGCTTTAAGTCCCACACCAAGAAAAGTTACTACCCTTCATCCATCAGGCTCCTGACAATTTCAATCACCACTTCATTGAACTGATCACTGACCACAACCCATGGACTCACTTTCAAAGTCTTTACAACTCACGTTTTCTGTAATATTTGTTTACGGTGAATTGTTTTTTTTTTGCTTTGTTTCATGTTTGCACAGTGTCTTCCGCACATTAGTTGTTTGCCAGTCTTTGCTTGTGTGTAGTTTGTCATTGATTCTAATGTATTTCATTGCTCCACTGTGAATGCCTATAAGAAAATGAATTCCAGGATTGCGTATGGTGACATAGACATACATTGATAATAAATTTTCTTTAATTTACTCTTGAACTGAATGTCTTGCTAGGCATTTGGAGGACAGATCACCGTCAAGCTACATATCGATGGAACTTGACACACACATAGGTCAGACCAGATATGAATTATTGATTTCCTTCCCTGATGGACACTCCAATAGTTTTATAGTCATTATAGTCTAATGTCTTCCGTTCTGTTGTCCCAATGCATCCAAAAGTATACCACCAATGAGTGATTGGATTTCAATTCCCACCGCTCCTAGTAAAGAGTTTGTACATTCTCCCTGTGACCACATGGGTTTCTTCTGGGTAAGTGCTTTCCCACCTGGAGTCCACTGACCTCTCAGCTAATGGTAGGGACCCATGGCATAAAAGCATTGGGAACCCCTCTTCTGGGTGCTCCAGTTTACTCCCACATTCCAAAGAAATACAGGTTAGGGTTAGGGCTAGTCAGATGTGGACATGTTATGTTGGCACTGGAAGCATGGCAGTACTTGCTGGCTGTCCTCAGTATATCCTAGGCCTTTGTTGGTCATTGACACAAATGAAACAATTCATTGTATTTTTCAATGTTTTGCAGTATGTGTGACAGATAAGGCTAATCTTTATAAAGGACATCAAAGTAGTATAACCATTTATCAGCAAGATAATGTAAATATTAAGTAGTCTATGTGGCAAGTCCCTACTCTTGATTGTTCCAGTTATTGTTGTAAGATATGCTCATTATATGATTCCTTCATCTAATGAAGTTAAAGTAGGTCCTTACATAGAATTACACTTAAATTACTAGGGCTTTCAAAACAGACTTAGACACAGAAGAGACAATAATTTACAAGCCACAGTAAAGGACTGGGAAGAAATGGAGTGAGCAATTTGCTCTTCAGTGAACACAAAGTACACTGCAGATGCTGTGGTCAAATCAACACGTACAAACAAGCTGGATGAACTCAGCAGGTTGGGCAGCATCCGTTGAAACGAGCAGTCAGCGTTTCGGGCCGAGACCCTTCATCAGGACTGAAGAAGGAGGGGGCAGGGGCCCTATAAAGAAGGTGGAGGGAGGGCGGAAAACCAATCAGAGGAAAGATCAAGGGGTGGAAGAGGGGAAGCAGGGAGGGGATAGGCAGGAGAGGTGAAGAAGGAATATAAGAGGAAAGCACTATGGTTAGTAGAAGAAGGCAGAATGATGACAGAGGTGATAGGCAGCTAGAAGAAGAGGCAGAGTGAAAGTGTGATGGGGGAAGGGAGAGGGAGGGAATTACTCTACTGCCATGATGAGGCCAAACTCAGGTTGGAGGAGCAACACCTCATATACTGTCTAGGTAGTCTCCAGCCCCTTGGTATGAACATCAAATTCTCCAACTTCCGGTAATTCCCTCCTTATTTTGCTTCTTATATTTCAGATGTTTGTATTTCGTCCTGATCCACGTGCAAAACACTAAAAGTCCTTTCTAATCTTAGTTGCTCATCAACTTGTTTTGTATTTCCATCAATACTTTTTCTTTTATTCCTTTCAGTTACACTATTTTAAGTAGAGTGCTTAAGTGGTTTTGTATGTAGAAAATAACGCAAGAATGATAATTAAAATAAAATCCAGCTATCCGGAACCCAGCACTGGAATAATTAATCACAAAAGCATTTTATAAAAAGAGCATATTCCAGTTGATTTTCCAGAATCAAAGGTTATATTCAATTGTTCAAATTACAAATCAATGTTATTACATTTTTTATGTTAGCTGTGATCAGGGGTCTTTAAAATCAGGAAGCATTTTCATAACAGTGAAATAATTGCATTTTTCTTTAAGGTAACATGTCAGTCAAAATATTAGAAAACTCTCTGCTCTTTGAATTGTGGCTGTCAATGTTAATGAGTCTTATGACAGAAAACCTTTGTACACATCGTCAAAGAATATGGTCTTGTTAAACATGGAACATACAGCAACATAAAGACCCTCTGGTTTAAGATGTTGTGCTGACCTTTAAACCTACACCGTGATCAGTCGAACCCTTTCCACCTAAACAACCCATAACCATCCAGTTATCTTTCATCCATATGTCAGTGTCTCAAATGCCCATAATGCCACAACCCACAGCACTTATCACTCTCTGTGCAAAATAACTACTACTGATATTACCCTGAACCTTTCTCCACTCACCTTATAAGAACGTCTTCTGGTCTTAGCCATTACCACTCTGGGGAAAAGGCTCTGGCTGTCCACTCTATCTCTGCCTCTTATAATGTGTTCACTTCTGTCAAGTCACCCCCTCATCCTCCTTTGCTCCAAAGAGAAAACCCCTAAATCTTTCGTCTTAAGACATGTTCTCTAATCTAAGTAGTAATATTGGGGTTTGTAATAAACATGTTAAGTTTCTAACTCCAACATCTACAATTTATTTTTTAAACTTCCTGTTACTTCTGAAAATGTCCCACTAATTCCTTTCTCCATGTTTTCCTCTATTTACCAACCTTTTACCTGTACTATTCTATTACCAACAACACCTTTTGTTGATCAGTCGTTAAGTCGGGTCAGACTCTTCGTGACGTCATGGACTCCTGCAGACCAAGCCTTCTTGTTGGACACTGCTTCTCTAAAATCACCCAAAGTCATATGCATTGTCTGAATAATATTATCTGTCCATCGTAGACTCTGTCGTCTCCTTCTTCTACCTTCTGTTTTACCTAACATGAGAGTTTTCTGCAAGGAAACCTGTCTTCTCATGTTGTGGCCAAAATATATGAGCTTTTGTCTCATAATCAAGCCCCCTAGTGAGCAGTCTGGCTGTATTTCTTCAGGTATTGACTTGTTGGATCTTCTTGCTGTCCAAAGAACTCTTAACACTTTCCTTCAGCATCCATGTTCAAAGGCGTCAATTCTTTTGTATTCAACCTTACTTTTTTCTCTTTCTCTTAAGCGTGTCACACCAAACAGCCAGCCATTCTTGTCTGGTGCGTGGTGTCAGGATTGGTCTCCTTTCGGATTAACTGGGTCACGATATGAGCGTTCCTGACTAGACCCTTTTTTAAATGAGGCTGAGTGGCTAGCACAACGCTCAACCCGGCACGGATGGAAAGCGCGCTTAGGGGTGGCCCGACTTGGATTCGAACTCGGGAGCCTTCGTTCTGGAGTCTGGCGCTGATGCCACTACGCCACCAGCCAACCTTCAGCCTTACTAACAGTTCTCACAGCCATACATCACAACTGGAAATACCATAATCTTGACTATACAGATCTTCACAGACAATGTTATGTCTCAGCTCTTCAGCTGACATTGCTGCCCTCCCTAGAAGTGAGCATCATTTAATTTCATGGCTGCAGTTACCATTTAATGTTATTAATAGTTTGAATTGAAAAAGCAGTGCATTCCATTGTCCAGAATTGACAGAAATTGCACCTGATGATTGTCATATTACAAGTTAACAACTTTACAATCAGGATCTTAATTACCAACAACACTAATTTCTTTCTGAAATGATTGCAGGTGTTAAGTAAATTACTGAAACAAATGAGTACTGAGCAATGAACTATATTTTTCTATTTGAGTGATCCATATGATCTTTCCCCATCTTTTACAGGGAGGTCAGCACTTTTCACGTTCTCACTGCAGACGTTTTCCAAATGGCTAAATAACATAGTCATACTGTAATCTTGAGAGTGTACAGATTTTAGGAACCTTACCTGATCTGACTGCTATCCAGGGTGTAAGTCATAGGATCAGAAGGCTTGGAGGAAAATCCATTAGACTACTGAGTCCATCACAGACATTGAGCATTCATTTACACTCTATTCCTCTCTCCTCACTTTATTCTTCTCACATTCCCATTAACTCATCTGAGATCTGACCATTCACCTACAAATGAGAGGTGATTTACAATGGCCAATTAATCTACTAAACTGCGTGGTTCTGGGTTGTGGGAGAAAACTGCGGTACCTAGGTAAAACCAGAAGGATCACAGTGAGCAACAAAATGCCGGAGGAACTCTGCAGTTCAGACAGCATCTGAGGAGGGGTTTCGGGACGAGATCTTTCCTAATGTATGTTGCTTTGGATTTCCAGAGTCCGCAGAATCTCTTCCATTTATGGTAACGGAGAATGTGCAAACTCCACGTGGGCAGCAGTGAAGTTCAGGATTCAACCATGGGCACTGGAGGTGTGAGGCAGTGGTTGTACCTACGGAACCACTCAGTGATATGCACAGAATACAATGGCCAGGGAAATGTGAGCTATTGTTTGGTGTAGTATGATGGAGATTCTTACGTTGCTGAAATGCTGTCCCATAGACTTAGTGAAAACCACTGAGTGTTGCTAGAACTAAAAATATATTTAAACCCCACATAGGTCAATTTCAGCTTCTTTGGCTCCTGTTTCTTAATATTGTTTGCATCACGTTTCCATTAGAATCATTTACAGACACTCCTCAGATTACAAATGACCTGATAGGGCTGAAAAATGGCTGATACCAGGGGGGCATAGTTTTAAGTACAGAGGGGATATCAGGGGTATGTTTTTCCACACAGAGTGGTTGGCATGTGGAATGCACTGCCGGCAACGGTGGTGGAGGTGGATACAATAGGGTCTTTTAAGAGACTCTTAGATAGGTACATGAGGCTTAGAAAAATGGAAGGCTATGCAGTAGGGTAACTCTAGGCAGTTTCTGGAGTTTCTGGAAATGCACAATATTTTGGGCTGAAGGGCCTGTAATGTTCTATGATTTCTACGTTCAATGATTTAAAGAAACAGGACTTTACACAAATTCCACATACTTTGCTAAAGCATTTTTGATCCAATAATAATAAAATGAAATGTTTAATGTACTCATTAGTGACTGTACAGAGTATGTAACCAATTGACAAGTCTGGGTAGTATTAGTATGGTTATTTAATGAAATGAAATTATTTTAGCAAGATTATGTAGAAAAAAGATATGGGTTACTATTGACAACAGTAATTTCTAACCTGAAGAAATTAGCTTACAGACAATTCTTTGGAATAGAGCCCTCTCATAACACAGGGATTGCCTATATACAGAATCTGCTCTTTACTTCATGATGTGCTACTTCACACTGTTCTGGTTTTAATGACAATTCATAGGAATTGCTACAAAAAGAGATATCTATATCATTACCATACTGAATGTCACAAGATGCATTTATGATAATTTTCTTAATACTTATTTATCACTGATGTTTTTTAAGTAACCTTCAAGCAAATACAAAATACAAAAAGAAATCTCCAGTTGTTGAATACTTTAGGAACAACAAGACAGAAAGTTGTTCTTGCTCGTCCATAAGCGCACAATTCAGGAACACCTGTAATTTGTACACTGCTTCTAAAAAAACCTGAAAGCCGAGCTTCAATTTTCTTCAGAGTTAACAACTCACAGTGTCATAAAAACTTAATAACCCCTGATGCCCCTTTTCTCCTTTTTACAATTTACAATTTGTAATTAAACCACTTTCTCTCTGCTTTACAATCTTTCTCACAGCTTTAGGGAGGCTGGTAATGTCGTCAAGGATGCCTGCCACCTGCCACCATGGCATTTCTCTTTAAACATGAGAGATTCTGCAGAAGCTGGAAATCCAAGGTGACACACACAAATTGCTGAAGGAGCTAAGTCAATCAGGCAGCATCTTTGAGAGAAATAAACAATTGACGTTTCAGGTTGAGGCCATTTGTCAGAATCGGATGAAGGGTCTGGGCCTGAAACATCAGCTGTTTATTCCTCTCCATTAATGCTACCTGATCTGCTAAGTACCTCCAGAATTGTGTGGCTATTCTCTGTGCTGTCTTCTACCTTCTGGGAAAAAATACAGAACTTGAAAACCTATAAGCAGAGATTTAGGAACATCATCTTCACTGCTACCAGACCTTAAAACAATCACCTCTTTCACATCTTATTTCCTGGTGGTACTGCCACATTTTCTTACTCTTGATTCTCCCTTGATTATTCCATTATTGTTACTTTAGCATTTCTTTTTACACTACTTCAGAGTGTACCATAATCTTAGCACCATTCTGCTCTTTTGCCCTTGATTGTATGATTGTATTTATTGCACCCTGGTGTACATGACAATAAACAAATCTAAATATGCATTGTTAAAAATAATTGCTTCCTGTATTCTTTCTAGATTTTGAAAACCCAAAATGTTCTACGTCTGCAATTAACATGAATTCAAAGAAAAATATCTCATCATCTTCTTTCTCTTTTAGCGGATGTCCTACACATGTGATCCCATTCACATAAATCTCCCTTCTGTCTCTCTAAAGCTTCGCCATTCTTCTTGAAGTTGGATACCCAAAATAGAACAGCAGCTCATGAAGATATAGCCAGGAACTTCAAAATATTTGAACACAAAAACACAAGCTTACAAAAAATAGCAGGACTAGACCCCTCAAGCCTACCCTACTATTCAATATGATCACCCATCTGGCCTCAAATCTTTGCAACTGACTATTCCCTTTAACCTTCAGTTCTTCAATCTTTCAAACATTTATCTAATTCTACCATAATTATATCTAATATTCTGGTCTTCAGAGAATTCCAGGGATTCACATCTCAATATCTACCATCAATCTTCTTTCATTCATTCATTCTACCATTCATTCTTCTAAATTCAATGCAATACAAACCCAAATTGGGTAACTTGTCTTGACAGGACAACCCTTTCATCTCAGGAAGGGGCCTGGTGAATCCCTGTTGGACTACCTTTTATTTTCCCTCAATGTCATCAAAAGAGCGAGTCATTGACTTTGGGAAGGGTGACAGTGCACATGTTCCTACTTACACTGCATCAGTTCTGCTAAGGTCAAGAGGATTGTAAGCTTAGAGTTCCTGTGAGGGAATATCACCAATAGCCTGTACTTGTCCATCCACATAGATATCATGATGAAGAAAGCACTTCCACTTCCTCAGGAGTCAAGAGACCCTCACCTATTTTTATCTAAGTAATCTGGATACATCATCTTAATACAGCATTTGCTCTACCAGAGACAATAAGAAACTGTAGAGAGTTGTGAACACAGCTCAACACATCACTGCAACCAGCCTCTACTTCATGGATTACATCTATACCTCTTGCTGCCTTAGTAACGCAGCCAACATAATCAAACACCCCACCATTTCTTTACCCCCTTGGAAGATACAAAAGCCTAAAAGCTCATAAAACCAGGTTCAAGGACAGCTTCTGTCCCATTGTTATTAAACCATTGAATCATCCCCTTGTATGATAACATGTTTTGACCTCACAATTTACCCCATCATGGCTTTGCACCTTATTATCTGCCTGTATTACACATTCCCTGTAACTGTACACATTATTCTACATCTTGTTAACATTTTCCCTTGTAGTACCTTAATGTACTTTTGCAATGAAATGAGCTGTATAGATGGTATGCAAAACAAAGTTTTCTCAGTGTACCTCAGTACATAAGACAATAATAATAAACTAGTTCAGTAATTTATTGAATCTTTGTGGACACTGATGTTAATATTACACCTTAATCATCTCCCTAAGTATAAAGCTTCATAAATTTCCTCTGAATATGATTCAGCTATATCAACATTCCCATATTATTTTCCAAATTTAGATAACCTAGCTGATATTTTCAACCAGCAGGTCATTACTCTATGAGCTATGGGCCCCACACTGATCTCTGCAATATTCTGTAGCTGCTGAAATCAATGCAATGTATCCACATAATAGTTCTTCCGACTACTCTTTTACTCCAATTTTCTATCCAATTTGCCACATCTCTGTGTACCACATGCCAGTAATTGGTCTCTTAAGAGTAAAGTCTATCAACAGCTCCTGCTTATCCAAATAAATACTATAATTTGTATTTCTATACACACAGCAGATGTGACACTCAGGCATAATATATTAAAAAAATTGAACTCCCTCTGGTAAATCAATGCTAACTCATCTCTAAACGACGAATCCTTATTTTCCAATATTTTTGCTACTAGTTTTCTAAATCATTGAATCAGATATACAGTACTGTGCAAAAGACTTCAGCATATGTAAAAATAATCTGTAAAACGAAGATGCTTTCAAATAAAATGAAAAGTCTCTAAATATCAAAAAAATTGCAATAGAGCAGTAAACAGTAAAAAAGTAAATCAAATCAATATTTGATGTGACCACTGCAGTTTTATAGTCAGCTGGTAGGTTGTTCCAAGCATCTTGGAGAACTTGCCATAGTTCTTCTGCAGAATTTGGTTGTCTCACTTGTTTGTCTCTCCAGGTAATCCCATACAGCCTCGATGATGTTGAGATAAGAGCTCTGTGGAGGCCATATCATCCAAAGCCATATTAAAAATTTAGGGTGCCTAAGACTTCTGCACAAAACCTTATATTCAAACGTTCAAAGTAAATTGATTATCAAAGTACATACATGTTACCCTATACTACCTTGAGATTCATCTTCTCATAGGCATTTACAAGAAATCATTACAGCAAGCCAAAACAACCAATGTCTGCTGGTCAGCTGACAACTGATGCCAGGCTGACTTCTGACTTTCACTAAATGATCATTGTTCCAACCAACGTCTTGAGTGTTCTCGGGTATGTAGTTGTGCTTTGGGCTGTACGCCTGGGGTTTTGAGTTTGAGATTTGTAATTTGGTGGTTTTACTGAACAAAGGAGTATTTTGAGTTTTTGCTTTGTCCTAACTCCTGGTTTCGGGTCCCATCAATAGCTATAGGGGAGTGAACACAACAAAATTACAATAGAATCAATGAAAATCGACACAGAGACAAACACTGTCAAATAGCAAATGAGCAAAGGAAGACAAATGCAGCAAATAAAAATAGGCACCATGGTAGGGTAGAAGTTAGTTCAATGGTATTACAGCTCAGGGTGTCTCAGAATTCTGTTAGGAGTCTCTGTACATCCTCCCCGTGGAATACATGGGTTTTCCCTGGGTGCTCCAGTTTCTTCTTCTTCTCCTCCTGACTTTTAATGGTGGATGGCAGTCAAACTTAAAAGGCACATAACCACCACCATCTGGACTGGAGTGTAGTGTAGAGACTTGCAAAATACAATCATTACTAGTTCTTTATCAAACTAAATTACCCCAAAAAGCCCTATAGATTTAAGTAGTGAAAGACAATAGCATGAATTAAAGTCACTCTCATAACTTAAAGTTTTTAAATGAAATCTATCAACCTCCAGAGATAGTAGTGAAACCTGCTTTTGATTTCTTTCAACCTTGTATGCTTCACACTGTAATAGAATGTGTTCAACTGTTTCAGAATGATGACAGAGCCTACACAACCCAGAATGATGTTTTCTAACAAGATATAAGGAATAATTAAGCACAATATGTCCAATTCTAAGTTGAGTCAACCAAGTCATTCCCTCTAACACCTCTGTGTGCTGGGGCTCATAAGAACAGGCATGTAAACCAATACTTCAAATATGAAATATAGTTTAAAGAGCATCCAACAGTAAATCTGATCTACTGCCAAAATGACCTGCTTTAAGACTCATCAAGACCAAAAAAGGATCTGAACAAATTATATTCCTGTTTCCACCCACAGTCTAAAGGCCTGCTAGGTGGGTTCATTGGTCATTGTAAAATGTTGCATGCTTAGGTTCGGTTGCTGGGGCAACATTGCTTGAGGGGCTGGAAGGGCCTACACCACGCTGTATCTCTAAATAAAATAAGTAAAATAGTCAATATGTAGATTTCACTGCAAACAGGAGGTATTCAGTCCTTGAAAGTGAGTCCATAGCTTGTGTAATCAGCTCAGAGTTGAGGAGAGTGAAATGAACCTTGCTGGTTCAGGAGCCTGATGATTGAAGGGTAACAACTGTTCTTCAACCTGTAACAAGTGTTCTTGCCCAATAGCAGCAGCAGGAAGACAGCATGGCCTGGATGATGGGGTTGCTTTGATTCAGAAGGCAGCCATTCAGCACATTGTATCAATGCCAGCTAAAAGAGAAATGTCCAACTCAATCCTACTTACCAAAGCAGACTGCCACACTGATGATGAAGATGAGCAGCATTTGTTGGGGAACTTGCATTCCCTTTAATTTGCTGCTGATGGTGCAAAGCAGATTTACCAGGATGCTGTTTGGATTAGAGTGTGTCTTAAGATCTGGGATCAGTCATGATGGAATGGCAGAGCAGACTCAATGGGCTGAATAGCCTAATCCTGCTCCTATGTCTTATGGTGTTATGGACAGTTTGACTGGGCTGGGCCTTATCTCTTTGGAGCTAAGGAGGATAAGAGGTGACTTGATAGAAGTGTACAAGATGTTAAGGAGCTTAGATTGAGTGAATAGCCAGAGACTTTTCCCAGGGCAGAAAGGGCTAATAAAAGTGGCATAATTTTAAGGTGATTGGAGGGAAGTATAGGGGGAGGAGATGTCAAAGGAAAATTATTTACAGTGTTAGGTACATGGAGCACCTTGCCTGGGGTGGTGGTAAAGGTAGATACAATACGGGCATTTAAGAAACTCACAGACAGGCACATCGTTATGTAAGCGGGAAGGGTTGGATTGATCTTCGATTAGGTTAAAAGGGTGGCACAACACTGTGGGTTGAATAATCTGTACTGTGCTAGTGGTCTACATCTTACCTAAGCACTATGTAAGATTGAGAACTGGTCAAATGGGCTTCTTAATGCTGCAAGTATTCTGCATGGCCTGCTACATCAATTCCAAGACACAGGAATGGACTCTGCCCAATATATCAAATGCCAAGTTCTTCAAACTAAAGGTAGTTATCTAAAAGAGGTGCTGTCTCAAGAAGCCAACCTTTATCACCAAAGGTCCCCACCGTGCTATCTTCTTGCAGCTATCAGGCAGACGGTACAGAAGCTTGACATCCCACATCTCCAAGTTGAAGAACAGTTACTTTCCTTTAACCATTTAGTTCTTGAGCCAACTGTCACAGCACTAATCACTAGAGTTTTGCAACACCTTGACCACCTTGCATTAATGTGATTTTTTTGTTCTTATTCTGTTTTCTCTTGTGCTTGCTGTTTACCTGATGCTGTGTGCCTGTGATGCTGCTGCAAGTAAGTTTTTCATTGCATGTCTATGAAGGTCTCAGTATGTAGGTTGTTGTATATCAGGGCAGCTGGACTTGCTGTGCTGTCAAAAGATATCGCCACTCAATCAAGAGGCTTTTTCAGTTTGATCCATGATGGGTAGCTATCCAGCTTATAACCTCTGTGAGTTGTTTGAAGGTATAGCAATCACATGGGAGTCATTAAGATTCATTAATGAGAGGATGATTAGTCTTACCTTTGCATGAATGGAGGTGTGAACTGTTGTGGTGACATTGGGGTAGAGATGGTAGGACTGCACGGTAAGTAGCTGTTCAGATGCGTCTGTGCATATACGTACTTGTGCATATGACAATAAGTTTGACTTTGACTTGGATGATAATGAGCTCTCTAAGAGTTATTGGAGTTACATTCATACAGATAATTAGAAGGTATCACATCACTTAATCCTATGTATTTCATCAATGTTTTCTTGTGTCAGAAATTTCAATAAATCCAGAATCCACTGCCTTCCAAGGAGTTCCAATAATTTTGATGACTATGTGTGGGGGGGAAATGCCACTCATTTCAAGTTAGGTCATGTTTAGCATCATGTGCACAAGTATGGTGATGGACAGGCAGAATGGAAAACTTGCCTGCAGTACCATTATGGGCAAATGCAGACAAAAGGTGGAATATAATTTATTCAAGGCAATGGAAAGACAGAAGAACTATGCAAAAACAGGACCTTAGTGCAAAAAAACTACACAATTTGAAATAAGTCTGTGATAGTGCAAGAGTTGGTTATTGCTGAGATGAGGTTAGGATGGGACAGGCTATTTCAAGAGCTTAATGATTACAGGAAAATACGTGCCTGAAAAGTGCAGGATTTCAGATTTCTATACCTTCTGTCTGACATTGGCATGAATCTGTTTTTATCAGTTTTGAAAAGACATAGATAGCCAGAGACATTTTCACAGGGCAGAAATGGCTAATATGAGGGGGCATAATTTTAAGGTGATTGGAGGCAAGTAGAGTGGGGATGTAAGAGGAAAGATTAATGAGTATGTGGAACACACAGCCAAGGGCCGTGATAAAGGGACATTTAAGAAATGCTTCCATAGGCACATGAATGACAGAAAAGTAGAGGGCTGTGTAGGAAGGAATGGTTAGACTGATATTGACAAAAGTTACAAGGTCAGCAGAACACAGTGCTGCTATGTTCTATGAACATTATGAGCTGCTCCCAATGATACAAAGTGAGTCCACTTCTGACTGGGTGTTGAAATAACTAAGTTTTCTGACTTGGGAGATGTTTTGGATTGGACAGTCTGGGGTGTACTCTCCCAAAAAAGAACAGTTCAAGAAAGGAGTGTCACTGTCGTCTACTCCAATGCTAGTAAAATCTTGGAAACATACAAGCTGAAACAAACCCTTTCAACCTACCTTGTCCATGCTGAAAATGATACCTACGTACTCAAATCCTACTTACTTTTATTAGGCCCCTATCCATTGCTACCCAAGAACCTTGCCAAATGCCATTTAAAGGTTGTAACTGAATCTGCCTCCACGACCTCCTCTGGTAGCTTGTTGCAGATATTCACTACCCTCTGTGTGAAAAACTCTCCATTAACTCTTCATTATATTTCTCTTGTCCTCACCTCAAAATGCACTCTCTATTTACTGAGATACAGCGCAGAATAGACCCTTCTGGACCTTCGAGCTGCCTCTAATTCGGAGCAATCCTCTAATTTAACCCTAGCCTAGTCACAGGACAATTTACAATGACCAATTAGCCTACCAACCGGTACATCTTTAGACTGTGGGAGGCAACCAGAGTACCTGGAGGAAACTCATGCAATCACAGGAAGAACATTCAAACCACTATGCTACCATGCCACCCCACTTGTTCTTGCGTTCCCTGCCCCAGAAAAAAAAGTACCTCGATTCTATACTGTATATGTCATGCCTCTCATCACTTGATAAATCTTCATGTGGTCATGTTTCCGCCCTCAATATTCCAGTGAGAAGAAATCCAGGCTGTCTAACCTTTTTTATAACTACAGCTCTCCATTCCAGGCACCATCCTGTTGAATCTCTTCTGTATTCTCTCTATTGCTTCCACATCCTTCCTGTAGTCTGGTAATAGGAATACAATATTCTAAGCACAGTCTTACCGATGTTTTGTACAACTGCAAATTGGCATCCCATCTCCTCTGCCCAGTGTCTCACTCTATAAAGACAAATATATCAAATGCATTTTAAAATGCTTATCCACTTATGGTACCACTTTCAGGAAGCTATGGACTCATAACCCTAAGGTCTCTCTGCACATCAATACTTCTAAGATCTCTGCCATCTTTACGATGTACCAGAATTTGAATTTGCTAAGCGTAATACCACCTGTTTGTCTGGATTAAATCCCATCTGTTATAAATGTGGTCATGTTTTCAGCTGATCTAATGTCTTCTCATATCTGTAAACACCTACATTGTGGTTTACAACTCCACTAATGTTTATATTATCTGGCAATTTATTCATTAGAGCATCTACTTTCCAGTAAGGTAGTAAGGAATGCAAATGCTGAGCTGGCATTCATTTTGAGAGGACTAGAATACACAAGGAGGGTGTGATGCTGAGACTTAATAAGGCATTGGTCAGATCATATTTGGACTATTGTGAACTGTTTTGGGCACCTTGTTGAAGAAACAATGTGCAGAAACATTGGAGAGGGTCCAGAGAAAGTTTATGAGAATGATTCTAGGAATTAAAGACTTAATGTACAAAGAGCTTTTGATGGCTCTAGATCTGTACTCGCTCTCCTGCACAAAACCATGCTCATACCTCCTAATCGGTCCCTACGTTTCTAACTGATTATAAATCTTGTCCCTTAGGATCTGCTCCAACAACCTACAGTGACACAAAGATCATCAGTCTATAGCTTCTGGGTTTATGAACATGGGTTTCTCACCTGTGGCTAATATAGATGCATATATCTCTATGAGATCTCCAGCAATCTCCTTACTTATATCCCTTGGTATCCTACTAAAATTAAACAATAATTGTTAGCTGGCGCCAGAATGTGCTGCAAAACTTGTCGGCCGCCTATAGCACATCCTCAGGTGTGTTTGTTTTAACACAAAGGATACATTTCACTGATGTTTCTATTTACATATGATAAATAAATCTGAATCTGAAATCAAGCTAATATAAGTAATTACCTATGTAACAAAATATAACTAAAATACTTAAAGCAAAGGTTGATAGTTTTTTTATTAGTAAGGGTGTCAAAAGGCTTGGGGAGAAAGCAGGTGATTGGGACTGATGGGGTCAATCAGCCATAATGGGCTGAAAGCCCTCATTCAGCTCCTTAATTTTCTATGGTCTTATAAAAGAGAAGAAATAGTCAACCAATCTTCAGACACAAAATATTCATGCAAATGAAATGAAGCGTGCTCTTCCAACCCTCTAACCTCACACAAAGAGAAGCCATTCTACTTTAGGCTTCCTCATCCATTTCCTTGCCCTGTAAATCTATTTGCCATCACCAGCTTCCATTAGCAGTGGAAAGAATCATTGCACTGCATGACCCTCTGAAATGACTCTTGCTTCAAATCATAGCCTTTATATCACATTTATGTTTAAAATGAAATGTGTTGGTTCTGATAGATTTTGATTCAATTCAAAGACTCGATCAATGCAATTAAACATTTCACAATGCATGCTTGTTTAAAATCTACATTTGGTATCATCAAACCACCACATCATGATCTCCCTGTACTTCTCTCCAACTCATTTCAATCGATTTCAGTGGAAATTGACCCTGACCCTTCACCTGACTTTCCCATTAATTAAGGGACAGCAAAGTGCTGGAGACAGCTATTGGGCAGTAAATAATGGCCAGTAGACAGCCAGCAAAAACAATCAGAGACAACCCATTTGCCCAGACTGAAGTGACCAGAGGTCTAATCAATAAGGAAAGTGGATCATCCATTACAAGCTGGCAAATTGGTTGAATTGTGCCTTTCTTATGCCATTCTACTCCCTTAGCCTTTTTAATGCATTCTTTTACAAGAGTAGTAATCAATTAAAATCTGGGATAACTTTCTTTTGAGACAGACGACATCTTCTCACTGGGTTCCTAGTTATTGTTGCCGACAAAAATGATCTGAGAAAATACTCTGCTCACCAGGATCTTAAATTATAGAGATTTTTGACCGTCAAAGAGTGGAATAAAACCCCTTTGCTTACCGATTAAAGAACAAAATCAAACTTTTCGGACAAATCGTTTCTGCAATTATCACTGTGGCAATTTATTTCTTTGCTGAGCTGTCTACATTGCATGGTAGCTTAGGAGGATTTTGTTTTTCAAATGCCATTTTTAACAAAAATATTTCTGTAAAGCTTTAAAAAACCTTTAAAACTAATAAAAGGAAATACAAAACAAGTTTAACAAATTCTCCTACAAACCATACCAAATAATAATTTATTTTTGTATACAGAGATATGATATGAGATATCCTCAGTTGCTCTGTAAATTGTGCTGTATTCGAAAGACTGGATATTACTCCAACCACATATATTGAATCAGCAGAGATATCATGCACTATAAATTTATAAATGCCTGTTTTGTTCCAGGTGGGAGGAAACTAGTTTCTCTCTCCCGCAGGCTAATGACTAAATGCTGTTTCTAGTTATTTGTTATTGTATTCAGATATATTGTGTGCAGTTGCTCTGTAAATTAGATTTCATCCATTTCAGATACCATCCAACTGAGGAACCAAACAAGACACTTCAATCTCCATGGTGTTGGATGCCAGCAAAGTTCAAAATGTTTGGATTAACAACAACAGCATGGAGAATGAAGCAGTTATTGATAGCATTATGTTAACCATTGACCTGATGAAAATAATGGGCCTTATTCAGAAATTGGAGATACAAAGGGACTTGGGAAACCTAATGCAGGATTTCCTGAAGGTTAATTTCCAGGTTTAGTCTGTAGTAATGAAGATAAATTTATTGACATTGGACCAGTACTCACTAGAGTTTAGAAGAATGGGGGATCCAAAGGACACAGCCTCACAATACAAGGACATTCCTTTAGAACAGAGATGAAGTTCAATGGTCAAAGTAAATTTATTATCAAAATACATATATGTAACCAATATGCTAGCCTGAGACTCACCACCCTCTGGCTAAAGACATTCTTCCTCATTTCTGTTCAAGAAGAACAGGCAAGAGGGTGAGGAAATCAGAATAATTGCAGCATAGCTAGGTACAGAATATGAAATTCTAAATATGCAGTCAGTAGGTTGATTTTTCTCCAATCATAAGAATGCAACACATAACATTGCATATTAATGTGCCACCTGTGTCATGTGAAAGTTTCGAAGCTGAACTTAAACCTATAACAATCTGAACGTGAGGCAACAGTATTATCAACCAGGCTATGATGGTACTCAAAAGGTCACAGGCCACAACTGCACTGATAACAGAACAACTAGAGACAATAAAGCTAAAGGGCGAGAATGGACTCCACAAGAGAAAGTTGGATTGGATATTAAATGGTATGAGTCCCCTTGTAATAAATGTCATAAGTGATATTGTTACAGACAATATGATAGTTATCCCAAAGCAAAGGCTGATCAAATAATGAAACTATCACAAAGCTCCCTTTTTTTGCACTGTCTGAACAGGCTGGACTCTTCTATACAGATTTGTATCTTTGGTAAGAAATAGCAGTTCAGTGAAATATGACCATCTGAAATTGAAATGAATCAGATCTATTTTGCTTTAGTAAGAGATTTGTTTTACTTTTTTAAAGAGAAGAATATTTCTTCCTGGAATAGGGAAGATGATAATTTTGATTTAAAGGAGATAAGAGTTGAATTAAAATTAACAAGGATCCTCAAGTTAGAAATCAAGACATATTGACCTTGTTAAACCATCTATTGTGAATAGAGACCTTGAGAATGAACATATTTATCACAAGGCTCATGTTATTATTTTGACGCTTTCATTACACTTGCAGCAATGTAGAAACATAAAGTACATTTTTAAATACAAAAAGACAGATCTTCATCTCTGGTCTAAAATAGATTGTGCATTGCATTGCATCAGACTTTGAAAAACAATCTTAATCTTCAGGGGTTCATTGGTAAATCTTTTGTTTATACCATAGGTGAAAAAGTATTTGTGCTTTTGACACAGCAGCCTTGGTAATATTGGATCAGTGAATTGTGTATCATGATAGAAATTGCACTGTTAAGGCCTACCAATTTACCACCAATGGTGTGTGACAGTGGATAATGAAGTTTCCTGGTATGGCAGCAGGATAGAATAGAATTTGAGGCTACCTGTAGATGTCACAGCCAACAAAACTCATCAGTGCCCCTCCTTCCTTGGGAGTCTAAAAAAAATTTGGCATGCCTCCTTTGGTCATCACCAATTTTTATGCATGCTCCATAGAAACCATGATATCCTGATGCAACAGGGCTTGGTACGGCAGAGAGTTGAGGACACAGAAATCACCCTCCCTTCAGTAGTGTGAGATGAACTCAGTGGGTCTTGCAGCATCAATGGAGGAATATAAACAGTTGGCATTTCAGGCCAGGACCCTTCACCAGGACTGCTGTCTCTATTGTGTTTCTCCTTCATAGACTCTGTCTACTATTTTTGTTACTTGTTACCTTAATAAAGCAATCAGCATAATCAAAGATCCCAGCCACCCTAGATATTCTCTCTTCTCCTCCACCCATCTAGCAGAAAGCATGTACCCAAAGCTTGAAAGCATGTACTACCAGGCTCAAGGACAGCTTCTACACTACTGTTATGCAACCATTGAATTGTTCTCTAGGACAGTGAGATGAACTCTTGACCTCACAATCTAACCTCATTATAGGCTTGTAACCCACTGTCTGCCTGCAATGGACTTTCTCTGTAACAGTAACCCTTTATTCTGCATCCTGTTTTCCCATGTACTACCTCAATGTACTGATGTAACAAAATGACCAGTCTGGCTGGCTTGCAAAACTAAGTTTTTCATTATACCTCAGTATATGTGATCATAATTAACCAATTACCAATTTAGCTTGTAATCTATAGAGAAATACAGTTTCAAAACAGGTCTTATAACCTGCTGAGATGAGGAGCAATTCCTTTAGCCAAAAAGTTGTGAATCATTGATGCTGACAACTGTGGAGGTCAATACATTAGGTATATTTAAAGCAGAGGTTGATTTGTTCTTAATTAGTTAAGGTGTCAAAGGTTATGGGGAGAAGTATTGGAAAATGTGATTGGAGGGATAATAAATCAGCCAGAGTGGAATGATGGAGCAGACTCAACGGGCCAAATGGGGCAATTTTAATCCTATGACTTGAAATCTAATCCACTTTAGTCTAATCCTACACGCATTCCCATCAGCTCCCTGTGGATTTTACCACTCACCTGCATAGTGAGAGATACTTAAAATTAAATTGCATGTCCTTGATAGGTCAGAATCAGAATCAGGTTTATTGTCATTTATATAGACAGTGTCAGAGATGGATGACAGTGGGGAAGAAGCTATTCCCAAAACACTGAGTGTGACTTTTCATACTCAGTACCTCTTCCCTGATGGTAGTAATCAGATGAGGGCATGTCCCACGTTGCGGCAATCCCTAATGATGGATGCTACCTTTTTAAGATGTTCTTGGTGCTGGGGAGGCCTGTTCCTGTGATAGAGCTGACTCAGTCAGCAGCAATGCAGCATCTTTCAAACCTGGCACTGGGCACTGGAGCTTCCATGACTGACTTAGATGTACTGTGAGTGTATGTATATATACACAACCAGATTCACCAACATAGTCCACTAATAAATTACCGAATAAAGTGGCCATTGGGCGTATTTCTTGAAATTAGTTGTTTTGTCGCAGTAGTACAGAGCTAGTCGTGAATACGTGTATCATTAAAAGTTAAAAAAAATAAAAAACAATGCTCAAGTTCATGGGTCATGGAACATTCAAAAATCTGATGGTAGAGGAACAGATGCTGTTCCTAACTCCTTGAGTGTGTGTCTTCAAGCTCATATACCTCTTCCCCAATGGCAGTGATGCAGTCCCTATGCTCACCTCACTTCATGCACATGAAAATAATTCAATATGTGGCTGAAGGGTGAACAGCATCATGCTGACTATACATTGCCCATGTAGTGTTGTAGCACCTCTGCTTAAGCACTTTCTACTGGATTTCTTCATCAGAATCAAGTTTAATATCATCTGCATATGCTGTGAAATTTGTTGTCTTTGTGGCAGCAGTACATGTACTACATAATAATTGAGAATAAAACATGAATTATTATATCAAATAGTTAAATTAAATAAGTAGTGCAAAAATAAAAATTTGAAAGAAGTAGTGGGTTGGTGTTCGTGGGTTCAATGTCCATTCAAAAATCACATGGCAGAGGGATGAGACTGTGTCTGAATTGTTGAGGGTGTGGTTTCGTGCTTCTGTACCTCCTTCCTGATGGTAGCAATAAGAACAAGGCATGGCCTGGGTGATAGGGGTCCTTAATGCTGGATGCCGCCTTTTTGAGGCATCGCTCCTTGAAGATGTTCTGGATACTACGGAGGCTAGTGCCCATGTATAAGTTTACAAGTCTCTGCAGTTTATTTTGATACTGTGCTGAAGTCCCATGCCCCCTTAACAGACAGTTGAATCCAACTTGTTGAACTGAATTTGAGAGTATTGTCAGTAAGGCTCTAATTTACTTGTGAACATGGAGGTTGACTCAAAAGCATTCAGAATATCAAATAAAAGGCAGTTACTCAACACTTCCAAACATTCTTAGTAAGATTAAAATATTGATTGAGATTTTGAACTTCTTCCATCAATAAGACAAGATAAATCTTTCAGAAAGGTTTTCTTTGAAGCTTTAGATGAAATAGTATTCAGTGCAGAAAGCTTACCTAAACCAGGAACACAATTGTTGTTTTAGTAGCATTAGACTTGGAAAAGCAATTTGCATTGAATTCAAAGGTTTGTCATCACATTCAGAAAATTAGGCCTTTTTGAATCATACCTCATACATCAGTATGTCTCATAGAAACTCCTCCACAAGTCCCACCAATGCAGGAGAGGGGAGTTCTACCCAATATGCTGTATGTTTGTTTGAAGGGATTCCAAATAATGTATGCATGGGTCTCATCATCACTTTGGAGATTAAAAGATGACAAAGAAAGTATACTTGAAGGTCAGTTTACCAATCCAGAATCATACACTGTGGCCATCCGTTAGCTGGATTCAACCATGGACGTTGTATGCTAGGTGATAGGCAAGCCAATATGGGGAGTAAGTTGTTGCCCATGCAGCAGGATCCCCCTCCCCCTCTCCACACAGCTGATGAATCCAATGAAAAGGCAGAGGCTGATACAGTTTCGCACCAGTAGCATCACAGAAGTTGCCAGTTGGCATTAAACTCAACATAGGACTGTCTTAGGGAGTCCAGCTCCAGATATTTCCTTAGGGTTTACACCTGAAGTCTTTTGCATGAGTGGATATAGGCACAAGGCAATGGAGGATTGAAGTGAGAGTTTTCTTTCTCCTAGATGAGCAGCCAATCATAGCTGATGAACCTCAACAGCCCAAAGCAACTAGTTTTAAGGCACCGCTAGTTCACCTTTACTCCTTCTCCTGTCAGTAGAAATGGTTCTGCCAAGATAGCTATGTCAATGTGAAGGCCAGTAGCTGGACTTGATTGTCAGACAAAACATTCCATGGTCAAAATCACTTAGCTCACACTTCTTCTCCATTCTGATGTTTGGTCTGAATGACAGCTGAACCTCCTGATGATGTCTGCCTGCTTCTCTGCATTGAATTACTGCCACATGCTTGGCTGATTAGACATTTGCATTAATGAGCATATGTACACTGTACCTAGTAAAGTGGCTACTAAATGTCTTTTGCTTTAAGGGACGAACATCAATATGTGTTTTTCTGGAATTTTATCCATGAAAAGCTGAGTTTCTGAGTTTTAATACATTCAGCTTATATTCTGTTCTCACATTTTTTGTGGTGGATATTGTCCGAAACTCCAGTGAGTACCCTACCCTCTTGCCATGTTTTACAGGGGAATATGCACCAATTCAAATTTGTAGGCACACTTCGCACAGCTCTGTCAAATTTTACTGTGAATCAGTTTCTTCTCCAGTGAATGAACATTTGAAATTTCTGAGAAAACACAACATTTGAAGCTATCACTTTTGGACAACCAAGCGCAGAACTTTTCCCTGCTGCACATGCATCAGATTTTTTAAAAAGACTTGGTTGCTTTTAGCATTCCTTTAAAGCTATCTTGCAATATACAGTATTTGATTATGAGCTCTTTATTGGATGCCCCTTGCAGTTAAATTCATCAGTGTCTCACTTCCCAAAAGGTGCAGAAAATAATGGGTGCCCTATCATGACAATGTCATGTAAACTTGCTTCGGTTGAGACTCATGAACTAACTATTAAAACAGTCATTATTTCTTCCCTACATTGATTTTAGATATACCTTCATCAGCCCAAAGATGAGATGATTTGAATTCATGTCAGTATGCAGGGCAAGAGTCCAATCTAATCACATTTCTCAGTAAAGATGATTGTGTAGCTTCTGGCAGCAAGAATACTGACCTGTCATCCAAAATTTTGCCACTTTTATCTTACCTCCCCCTAAGTGCTGTTTAGACATTGGCCTGGTGCTTGCCAATCTGCATTCACAAACAATTCAGCAAAGCCTCCATTTCAATATTATTCCCTTTGATTTCACCAAATACTTTGTATTTGGCTCTTTTTGCCTTCTGCTTTTCCTTCTGAATAATCATTTCATCACCCAAACCATCCATGCTACTCTAACATGGTTCCTTGCGCATTAGCAAATTTAATTGCTCCACGTCAGGCAATTAAGATTTCAACTTACAGGGCACAAAGCTAAAGAAGTCTTGTCATCAAAATCTCTCTGTTTGTCTCTTTTCTTTTTTAAATACTCCTTAAAACTTAACTCTTTAATTAAGCCTTTTGTCTTCAGCCTTAATGCTCACGTTAATTCCAGTGACCTTTACTGAGGCATTAACGTTGCTATAAATGGCAATGTCTCCTCAGCTCAAACATACAGTATGATTATGAAACCTCTACCATCAGTGATCAAAATCACAGGAACTGCAGATGCTGGAAATCTCAGAAAATGTTCTGCAGGTCAATCTGCATCTGTGGGAACAGAAAGTGTTGTAGGTTGGAGACCATTCTTCACCTGATGCCAGTCAATGATCAATCCTGAAGCCTTGCTGGGGTAATATGCCAGTGGTTATATGTGTCACTGTGTGGCCACTGCTAACTTTCTCATAAGAACAGTGTGATAAACACATATGAAAATATCAACACAGTCAGCAAAATACATTTGCATCTTGAACAAAAGCCATTTATCAGACTTCTGTAATGATTTGCTATATTGTGTTTCACAACACAGAAGTTCTATAAGCATGACAAAACCATCGTCAACAACACTGTCTTGACAATCTGATACTACAATGTCTATTAAAAGAATTTACCCCTCCCTCTCCCCATTGGAGTTTTTCATGTTTTATTGTTTTACAACATTGAATCAGAACAGAAGCTTTTTTGACTTCTTTCTCAAACTGAAAAAGACTCTTCCTTCTCAAAGTGAAAACAGATCACTACAAAGTTATCTAAATTAATTATAAATATAAAACACAAAATAATTGATTGCATAAGTATTCACTCCCTTCAAATCAGTGTTTAGTAGATGCACCTTTGGTAGCAATTACAGCCTTGAGTCTCTTTGTATAGATCTCTATCAGCTTTGCACAACTGGACACAGCAATTTTTCCCCATTATTCTTTACAGAACTGCTCAAGCTCTGACAAATTGCATGGGAAACATGAGTGAACTGCCCTTTTCAAGTCCAGCCAGAAATTCTCAATTGGATTGAAGTCTGGACTTTGACTTGGCCACTTCAGGACATTAAATTGTTTTTAAGCCATTCCTGTATAGCTTTGGCTTTTGCTTGGGGTCATTGTCTTGATGGAAACAAATCTTCTCCCAAGTCACAATTCTCTTGCAGACTGCATCTGGTATTTCTCCAGGATTTCCCTTTATTTTTCTGCATTCATTTTACCCTCTACCTTCACAAACCTTCCAGGGCCTGCTGCAGTGAACCATCCCCACAGCATGATGCTGCCACCACCATGCTTCACAGTAGGGATGGTATATTTTTGATGTGCAGTGTTTGGCTTACACCAAACATAGTGTTTATTTTGATGGTTAAAATGCTCAATTTTGGTTTCATCAGATCATAGAACCTTCTTCCAGCTCACTTTAGAGTATCCCACATGCCTTCTGGCCAACTCTAGCCAAGATTTCATGTGAGTTTTTTTTTCAACAGTGGCTTGCTTTCTCTTTGCAACTCTCCCATAAAGCTGCGACTCGTGAAGCACCCAGGCAACAGTTGTTGTATGTGCAGTCTCTCCCATCTCAGCCACTGAAGCTTGTAACTCAGCCAGAGTTGACATAGGTTTCTTGTCGGCTTCCCTCACCAGTCCCCTTCTTGCAAGGTCACTCGGTTTTTGAGGATGGCCTGCTCTAGGCAGATTTACAGCTGTGCCATATTCCTTCCATTTCTTGATGATTGACTTAACTGTACTCCAAGGAATATTCAGTGATTTGGAAATTTTCTTGTATCCATCCCCTGAGTTGCGCTTTTCAATAACCTTTTCACAGAGTTGTCTGGAGTATTCTTTGGTCTTCATGATGTAGTTTTTGCCAGGATACTGACTCACCAGTAGTTGTACCTTCCAGATACAGGTGTATTTTACCACAATCAATTGAAACACCTTGACTGCACACAGGTAATCTGCTTTTAACTAATTATGTGACTTCTAAAACCTATTGGCTGCGCCAGTGATGATTTCATGTGTCCTACTAAAGGCGGTGAACACTTAGACAATCAATTATTTTATGTTTTATATTTCTAATTAATTTAGATTATTTTGTAGAAATCTGTTTTCACTTTGACATGAAAGAGTCTTTTTCTGTTGATCAAAAAAAAACCAAATTAAATCCATTGTGATTCAAAGTTGTTAAACAATAAAACTTCCTGGGTGGGGTTGGGTGAATACTTTTTATAGACACTGTAAGCATTTATTGATCCATAATTATGGCATTGAAACAGGTTCGACTGGAAAGTTTAAAACAAATTTTTATAAAATGACCCTAAACTTCACTTTCACTGGACAGATGCTTTTAATGCAGACAAGAGAAAAAAATGAATACCAGACAAAGTAATTTAGAGCTATTTACAGTCATGAATTCTAATTAAGAAGTAAATGATTGCTGCTAGTTTAAAATGCAATTACTGTCTTTTACAGAGCACTGAAAAGATGAAAATCTATTTCTGTGACAGCAAAATGGAATGAGAAGCTTGGTTAGTCCTGTCCTGATATGTCATTGAGCTATAAATCCCAATTGCACCTGCATAGACAGCGGTGCTGAGCAGGGATGAAGAATCAGGGATTATTTACAATGGAAAGGACTCAGCGAACAGTTTTTGACTATCTGTTCAAAGTTAGCCCAAGAGCAGGGAGGCAAGTGAGCCACCAGCAGCTATGGTCATGGTCAAGGCTATTGTCAATGGAACAAAAAGAAAATATGGAGAAATAAAATCAAAAGATAATATGGAGTAGAAAAGCTATCCTATAAATGTGACACAGTAGCAAACAACTTGGGTTTAGTTCCACTGCTGTCTTTGAGGAGTTTGTATGTTCTCCCCATGACTGTGCTCTGGAATCCTCCCATATTCTAAACACATATGGATTAGTAAACTGAATGGTTACACGAGTGTAATTGGGCTGGAACAGCTTGCTACTGAGTTGTTTCTCTAAATAGTAATAACAGGTACATCTTGGGATCTTCTTTCTTTTTTTTATACTTTCCAGATAAGTCCTGGTTCTGGTGACTGATAGCCAACTGCTCAGAACAGTGCTGCTAAATAATGCTGAGTACAGTTATGTTGAATTATCTTTGGAGGGCTTTCACAGAATGAAACACAATGTGACAAATCATTTCAATAGTTGGTATTAAATGTTTTTTGTTCAAAAATGGTGTCACTCAACTAACTTTCCCACAGCTGCAGACTACTGTTCTAAAGAGTTTGTTCAAGATTCTCTGAAAGGAGAATGACAAGGAAAGGATATTTGACAAGAAATATTTTATTTAGAGCACCTCCCTTTACATCTCCATCGTACACTAGCACAGTCTAAAATCCCTCTGCTCATTTATTGAACAGATGTTCATTCGGTCCCCCTTTACCACCACCTGGTGGAACTATTTCTGATATAGAACAAGTTCTTCATTTTTATTAATTTTTTAATTTAGAGATACAGTGTGGAATGGGCCCTTCTGTTCCAATGAACTGCACCACCCAGCAACACACCTATTTAACTTGAGCCTAATCACAGGACAATCTACAATGACCAGTTGACCTACTACCTGGTATGCCTTTGATCTGTGGGAAGAAATTGGAGCACCAAGGGAAAACTAATGAGCACAGGGAAGAAACTACGAACTTTCTTAGAGCGGATTCCGGAATTGAACTCAAAACTCTGATGCCCTAGGCTGTTATGGCATTGTACTAATCACTACACTAGCATACAAAGGAAAACTGTTCAATGTCTCTTGGTCCATGAAACAATTATAAATCAGTTACCAATGCTTTTTTGTACATTTATGACAACACTGGTGCTACTTCCAGCTCTTATATACAACTGCAAAGCTGCTTCAGTTGGTTGACAGCTTCCAGCCTGCTTTCAGGGTCCATCTACAACTATCCCCACCCTTAAAATCCCTTTTCCATTTCAGTGAATAAGTTCAGGATCAGAATCAGAATCAGGTTAATCATCAATATTCACTTTAAGTACACAGATTAAAACATTAAAGATAGAAGGTGGCGTTGTGGATAATGAAGTAGGTTTTCAAAGCTTGCAGAGAGATTTAGGCCAGTTAGAAGAGTGGGCTGAATGGTGGCAGATGGAGTTTAATGCTGATAAGTGTGAGGTGCTACATTTTGGTAGGAATAATCCAAATAGGACATACATGGTAAATGGTAGGGCATTGAAGAATGCAGTAGAACAGAGTGATCTAGGAATAATGGTGCATAGTTCCCTGAAGGTGGAATCTCATGTGGATAGGGTGGTGAAGAAAGCTTTTGGTATGCTGGCCTTTATAAATCAGAGCACTGAGTATAGGAGTTGGGATGTAATGTTAAAATTGTACAAGGCATTGGTAAGGCCGAATTTGGAGTATTGTGTACAGTTCTGGTCACCGAATTACAGGAAAGATGTCAACAAAATAGAGAGAGTACAGAGATTTACCAGAATGTTACCTAGGTTTCAGCACCTACGTTACAGGAAAAGGTTGAACAAGTTAGGTCTTTATTCTTTGGAGCGTAGAAGGTTGAGGGGGGACTTGAGAGAGGTATTTAAAATTTTGAGGGGGATAGATAGAGTTGACGTGGATAGGCTTTTTCCATTGAGAGTAGGGGAGATTCAAACAAGAGGACATGAGTTGGGAGTTAGAGGGCAAAAGTTTAAGGGTAGCATGAGGGGTAATTTCTTTACTCAGAGAGTGGTAGCTGTGTGGAATGTGCTTCCAGTAGAAGTGGTAGAGGCAGGTTCGGTATTGTCATTTAAAGTAAAATTGGATAGGTATATGGACAGGAAAGGAATGGAGGGTTATGGGCTGAGTGTGGGCCAGTGGGACTAGGTGAGAGTAAGCGTTCGGCACGGACTAGAAGGGCCAAGATGGCCTGTTTCCGTGCTGTAATTGTTATACGATTATACAGAATATTAAAGCACAGTACAGACCCTTCAGCCCACAGAACTGTGCCTTTTAACCTCCTCTAAGATCAATCTAACCCTTCCCTCCTACATAGCCCTCCATTTTTTCTATCATCTATGTGCCTAAGAGTTTTTCAAATGCCACTAATTTATCTGCCTCTACCACCACCCATGATAGGGCATTCCATGCATCCCTCATTCTTTGTGTAAAACTCTTACTCTGATTCCCCCCTATACTTTACTCCAGTCACCTTAAAATTATGTCCCCTTGTATTAACCTTTTCTATGCTGGGAGAAAGTCTCTGGTTATACATTCTATCTATACTTCTTATCATCTTGTACACCTCTATTAAGTCACCTCTCAACCTCCTTTACTCCAAAGAGAGAAACAAAACCTCACTCAACCTATCCTCATAAAACCTGCTCTCTAATTCTGGAAACACCCTTGTAAACCTTCTCTGTACCCTCACTAAAGCTCCTATATCCTTCCTGTATGTGACCGAATGTGAATGCAATATTCCAGGTGGAGTCTAACTAACACTACAAGATTCTCATACACTCACATCAACTGCATCTCCTCCCATTCTACTTCACATATGTATTCTACTTTGCCAGTAGCTTCAGCTTCAATGAACCTGTCCTGATGACACCTTGCATCCATATTCTGAGACACATAAATTTTTCCCAGAATAACGACTTCCTCTCCACCAGGGCTAATGGGAGTCTCAATTACTTTTCTCGATTTCCTGCATTTCTCCTCTCAATTTTATTCCCGTTGCCCAGAGCAAGGGCAATGTTCTCTCTGTTCTGATATTTTTAAAGATTAGCTTTATTGGTAACATGTACATTGAAACATCAAAACATTCAGTGAAATACGTCACAGCCTGAGGATTGAGCTGGTTTCATCGTGCTTTTGGCACAGATGTAACACACCCACAACTTACTAACCCTGCCTAACCCAATTGTCTTTGGACTGTGGGAGGAAGTCAAAGCACCTGGAGAAAACACACTCGCTCATGGGGAGAACACACAAACTCTCTACAGAATTGAACCCTAATGCTGGCATGGTTAAGCATTGTGCTAATTCCTGTGCTACTGTGCCATCTGGTCTTCCACCTATTCAGCTGCCCACTTCAACGTGACATCGCTCCAGATATCTTTCCCTCCATATTCAGCATTTTAAAGAGACCAATCACAGCATGACTCCCTGGTTCAATGTTTACCAACACCCACTCCCACTCTCATGATTCTTTCCCATGTAGGAGATGGAACACTTGCTCTTTTAACTCTTTCCTTCTAATTATCCTGAGGTTCGAACATTTCCTTAGGTTCAATCACTTGCATCACTAGTGTGCTGCATTTAGTGCTCATGATTTAAACCGAGTGGCCATTTTGCAGAACACTTCCATCAACTCACAAACATGACCATGAGATTACAGTTGTCTGTCATGTTAAATCTCCATATGACTCGTTCTCTGACCTCTCTTACATGGTTTCAACCATTCCAAAGTTATCTCAAAGAACACTACTTCATCTTCCAAGGAATCTTACAATCCTTAGAACATAACACCGAATTCAACAATTTCAGGTTGGCAGTCTTCCAAACTTCTGTCAGAATAGGGCATCTCTGATATAAATTCATCAAACTGAGGCATCAGCTTTTTTTCACTCATTCCATAGATATTGCTAAGCCTGCTGTGTGTTTTATTTCATATTTCCAATGTCACTTTTCCCACCTTTCCATTTAACAAGCTCTGTTGTCATGGCATCATTACTCCAACCAGAGCACTGGGAAAGACAAAGGCAATACTGTGAAAGGCAAAAGCTGATATTGGATGCAAGAAGCATTTCAATTATAATTTTTGCTTCAACTAAAATTCTTTAAGCCTTCAATCATTTGTCCTGACTCTTGTCTGGTGTTCAGTGATAAATGTTGGTATGACAATGCTGCTGTGAAATACCTTTGGGGGCACTTAAGTCTGTTATACTTGTTTTGTAAATGCATGTTGTTAAAAGCTTAGTTTTAACTTAAAGGCCAAATTTTCTTGAAAGTACACGGAAAACAGATGGAATATACAGAAATACAACTTTATACAGTGGCCACTTTACTACCTAATGTATCTAGTTAAGTGGCCACTGAGAATATGTTTGTAGCTCCCTGCAGCTGTAGACCATTCACTTCAAGGTTTAATGTGTGTTCAGAGATGCTGTTCTGCACATCACTATGGTAACCCATAGTTATTTGAGTTACTGTCGCCTTCCAGTCAGCATGAACCCATCTGGTCATTCTCCTCTGACGTCTCTCATTAACAAGGTATTTTCACCCACAGAAATGCTCCACACCAAACTTTTTTTTGTTTTTTGTACTATTCTCCGTAAAGTCTAGAGACTGGTGTGTATGAAAATTCCAGGAGCTGAACAGTTTCTGAGATACTTAAACCACACCAACAATCTGGCACCAACAATCATTCTACAGGCAAAGTCATTTAGATCGTATTTCTTTCTCATTTTGATGAATGGTCTGAACAACAAATAAAGCTCATGACCATGACTACATGCTTTTATCCATTGAGTTGCTACCCAAGGATTGGCTGATTAGATACTTGCATTAACAAAGAGGTGTACAGATGTATCTAATAAAGTGGCTACAGAGTGTACTTTAACATCATGATCTTGTTCCTGCATATATAATGCACAAAACAGCCATCTGATGGAACATTTGATATTGGTCTAGGTGACATAAGTAACATTCAAGAAAACTAAAAACATGCAGACATTTTGATTTTCATCCCACTAACCATTCTAGATGTTCATTTACTCTCTCTGCAGTGTGAACCCTATATGAAATGCACCACCGCAGTATTTAACAGAATATCCCTATCCTACAGTTTCTACCATCCAAATACAGAAGAACTGAAAGGACTAGAATTCAAATGCAAGGATGTAATGCCCAGGATTTATAAGGCATTGGTCTGACCACACTTGAAGGATTTTGAGCAGTTTGGGCCCCTTATCTAAGAAAGAATGTGCTGGCATTGGAGAGGTCCAGAGGAGGTTCACTAGAATGACATTGGGCAAGAAAGAGTTAACATATGATGGCTCTGAGCCTGTACTCATTGTAGTTTAGAAGAATGAGGGAAGATATCATTGAAACCTATTGAATATTGAAAGACCTGCATAGAGTGGACCTGCAGAGCATGCTACCTATAGTGGGGGATTCTTGGACCACAGGGTTCAGACTCAAAATACAACAACATTCCTTTAGAACAGAGATGAGCAGGAATTTATTTAGTCAGAGGGTAGTGAATCTGTGGATTTTATTGTCACAGATGGCTGTGGTGGCCAAATCATTGGGTATGTTTAAAGTGGAGATTGATAGGTTCTTGATTAAATTGGCATCTAAGATTACAGGGAGAAGGAAGAAGAATGGGGTTGAGAAGAATAATAAATCAGCCATGATGGAATGACAGAGAGATACAATGGACTGAATGTTCCAATTCTGCTCTAATTCTTGTAGTCTAACTGAAGCCGAAGGCGAAAGCCTCCCTAGCTTGGAAAATCAAAATGCTGACATCCCAACCTCTCAGAACCTTTCACTACACACACAGCAGTAGATCATGAAATATGCTCACCACACAAGGACAATTAAAAATAGGGGACATGTTTTGACTTTGCCAGCAATATTTGCAACCCATCAATGATTAAAAGTACTTAACTCTGCTTATAGGGAAATTAAAGTGATTCAGAGTACTATTGATTTCTTCTTCACGACTTCTATAAATAAGAACCTGTTCACCCTGAGGTGACAGTCCAGGGCAACGTGTGTGAATTTGATGTCTGTGTTCAGATATTAAAAGAATTTCAAATAAGGGTCACTTAAACTTAGCTTGACTTCCATACCTTGTACTCGTTCAAGTTCAAGTTTATTGTCATTCAAACGTATATATGTATACCGCCAAACAAAACCACATCCCTCCAGACTATGATGCACAACCCAATATGCCTCCTCCCCACAGATCCTGTTGTCTCCAGGAAATCCAACAAAGAAGAGGCCTGAGGAAGTTGTGGAAAAAAGCAATAGCCGAGGAAAGAGAGGGCATCAACCTCCTTCAAGAAGACTTAAAACAGAGGACCCTGAAGCTGCGTAGAGCAGACAATTTAAGGAAACATCAGCCCTCCCAAGCTTAGCAAGGTGAAAGAGGGAGTGAAGAAGGCAAGATCAGCATCAGTGCCAGGCCCTAACAATGTTCTGTATTGTGTCTACAAGAACGCCCCGGATGTTCTGAAATTTCTCTGGAGAAACATGACGGTTGTGTGGGAAAAGCAAGTGATCCCCAAAGCCTGGAGAAGAGTTCTGATCCCAAAAGAAAATAATTTGTCGACCATTGAACGGTTTCACCAAATAAACCTTCTGAACATAGAGGGCAAGATTTTTTTCAGTGTCTTGGTGCAAAGACTTACAAAGTATCTGAAACAAAACCATTTAATTGATACGTCAATCCAGAAGGCTTCTCTGGATGCCTTGAACATACCAGCGTTATATGTTATCGAATCCAGATGGCTAAGAAAGAAGGAAAGGATCTGCATGTCTTGTTCCTCAACTTGGCCAACGCCTATGGATCAGTTCCTCATTCCCTACTGTGGACTGCTTTTGAATTCTTTCAGGTGCCTGCAACAATAACAAATCTGGTAAAACACTACTTCCAGGATATTCAAGTTTGTCTCACAACATCAGACTTCACCACAGCTTGGCAACCACTGGAAGTAGGCATCATGGCGGGGTGCACCATCTCCCCATTGGCCTTCGCTATGGCAATGGAGCTCATTATCAGAGCCTCAAAATGGGTTGTGGGAGGAAAACGGCTACAGTTTGGTCAAAGGTTACCACCGATACGAGCCTATACGGATGATATAACAACACTGACGACAACTGTCCCCTGCTCCAGGAGACTTCTGGAAAAGCTTCAACGAAACAGCACATGGGCGAGGATGAAGATCAAGCCCAGCAAGTGCAGAAGCATCTCCATTGTCAAAGGTCAAGTCACGGATCAAAGATTTCATATTGATGGAACACCTGTCCCAACTGTTTCAGAAATACCGGTGAAGAGATTGGGCCAATGGTATAATGCTAAGCTCAAGGACACCGAGCAGTTTAAACAACACAAAAAGGATCCCATCATGGGCTTCTTCACACAGTGTTGAATGAGTTGCCAGATGAAGTGGTAAATGCGGGCTCACTTTTAACATTTAAGAAAAACTTGGACAGGTATATGGATGAGAGGGGTTTGGAAGGATATGGTCCAGGTGTAGGTTAATGGGACTAGGCAGAAAAATGGTTCAGCACAGCCAAGGAGGGCCAAAAGTCCTGTTTCTGTGCTGTAATGTTCTATGGTTCTATGTACATAGCTCACATCAACAAGACCTTGCTGCCAGGAAAACTCAAGCCGTGGTGCTTCCAGTTCGGCATACTCCCAAGACTCACATGGCTTTTAACAGTGTATGAAATCCCCATCAACAAGGCGGAAAAGCTCAAAAGAGTGATCAGCACACATGTGAAACAGTGGCTTGGACTTCCACAATGCTTAAGTCCTGTTGGACTGTACGGGAACGGCAAATTAGAATTACCAATTGAAAGTCTTGTGGAAGAATTCGAATGCACCAAAGCAAGGATGGTCATGACCCTCACTGAATCTGAAGATACTGTTATTTGAACAGCAGCCTCCCCCCCCCCCCCCCCGTGTAGCAATGGGGAGGAAGTGGACCCCATCTGAAGCCATTCAGAGTGCTAAGTCTGCTCTTCACTTTAGGGATGTGGTTGGCCAAGTCCAACTTTGGAGAGCCGAGCTCAGGCTTGTCCCAAAGTGTCTTCAATGGCACAAGGCAACATCAGTGTAGAAGAGACAGCTTGTGGTGGAGGAGGTGAGAAGACAGGAGGAGGCTGAGCGACACGCCAGGGCTGTCTCAATGGCCAAGCAGGGCCAATGGACTAATTGGGAGAGCCTGGAAAAGAGGAAACTCAATTGGCGTGACATCTGGGAGATGGAGGGATCTCGGCTAAGTTTTGTCATCAGAGCCACTTATGACCTCTTACCAACACCCCAGAACCTGAACCAGTGGTAGGGAGAAGACCCCACTTGCTCTCTTTGTCAAGCACCTGGATCACTAAGGCACATTTTAACAGGATACACCACGAGCCTCAGCCAGGGGCGGTACACTAGGCATCATAACCAATTTCTCAGACAGCTTGCGTCAATCTTGGACCAGAGGTGAATTACCACAAATGCTCCCCCATAAACATCAGCAAGAAATGTTCACATCATACGATTTGTACCAGCAGGCCAACTTCCAGTGCACCATAAAACAACAAAAGAGGTAAGCATTCTGCAGGCTGCTCGGGATTGGATAATGGACATGGACTTGAGAAAAAAAAGCTTGTGTTTCCCCCAGACATTGCGGCTACAACACTCCGGCCAGACATGGTCTTGTGGTCCACAACAGCCAAGCTGACATATGTTGTGGAATTGACAGTACCATGGGAAGATGGTGTTGAAGAAGCTTATGAGAGGAAAAAGACCAAATACTCTGAAATGGCAACTGAAGCTGCCCAGAATGGCTGGAAGACCAAGATTTTCCCAGTAGAAGTGGGATGCGGGGGATTTGTGGCTACATCTACGACCAGCCTGTTGAAGCAGATGGGAGTGAGAGTTTACTCACTCCAACAAGCAATCAAATGCAGCAGAAGAAAGCAGTAATTGGATTTGGATTAAAAGGAAAGACAACAACTGGGCTGCAAGATGAAGACAGGAGGGTATGGAACTGAGGGGGATGTATCTAGGACGCCAGGTAGCACCGTTCAGCCCTCTGGAGACATCAACAAAACATCAAAGAAGGAGGGTGCCCACCTGATGACCCCAATGAGGTACCTACCCTCCTTGTCAGCACTCCAAGCCTACTGCCAACATTGAAAGTGCCGACATCATAGGGATTGAAACATCAAGTCCTATTAGCTCTACTACATATAACACACACACACCTCATTAAATTAACAAGTAATAAAATGTATTTCAGAAGATTGACATTTAGCATAATGTGTAGCTACAAAATTATTTAAAGAGTAAACAGTATAATGCTACAGGCACTTCATATGTGATGAGACCTGAATGGTGGTAGTGAGTTCAGTTGTCTCAAAGCTTCAGGGAAGAAGCTATTTCTCATCCTAACAGTCCTTAATGCTCTAAGTCCCTTGCCATGAAGACCAATATATCTGGCACCTTTCTAATTGTTGTGTCTATCTTTGTCTGGCACCTTTCTAATTATTGTGTTTATCTTTAATTACTACAGAGAGCCTTCTACAGATTTAGAATTTGAAATGCACTGTGTAAAATTCAGAGCAAAATTCCTTTCAAAGCCAATAAACTCAACATTAGGATTTAAAGATTATTGCTGTTCTAATTCTTCATATTTCAGACTTCTAGAGCAAGTAAATTTAGCTATGTTAAAATAAACTTCCCAAATTTCATGGACAAATATCAGAAAAGAAACCAACATCATTGACTTCACTTATTCTCCATGCAATTCAATCCTTCATCTGTCTTTGTTGGTTATGCAGTGTGCTGTGAAGGTGAAATTCAAGAAGCAAGTTCCAGCCACAGATTTAGCCACAGGTGGAGACAGACCACAAATATCACTCCAAAAGCTCTATACGAGAATGTCAAGCCACATAATGACTGGAAGTATAACCTTTTTACAATCAACAAACCCCATCAAAGTGTCTTCCAGTCACTCAATTAACACAAAAATTTAATACAAAGTAGATCTGGGTTTCTGTGATGTAAACAACAATTGTAAACTTGGTTGAAGATTACAGTGAGCACCCAAGAGAATGGCACTAAAATCATGTGAATAATAAATAAAATTTCAGGGAAACTCTTTGGAAATGGGACTGGAAGCTCACTAAATGTCATTGCCTTGTCTTCATTTTGAAGAACTTTAATGTATTTCACCACTTTAAAGTAAATAATTATGCGGAGTATAGATAGAGTAAATGCTTTTTCCACTGAAACTAGAACTAGAGGTCATGGGTTAGGAGTGAAAGGTGAAACATTTAAGGAGAACACAAAGGGTAGGTTTCTCCACTCAGAGGGTGGTGAGAGCATGGAATGAGTTACAAATGGTGGGTGTTGGTCTGATTTCAACATTTAAGAGAAATTTGGGTACATACATGGATGGGACCATGGTCTGGGTATAGTTTGATGTGACTAGGCAGAATAATAATTTGACATGGCCAAAGCATCTGTTTCTGTTCTGTTCTATGACTCTATGACTCTCTGACTCTATGACTTTCCTCGCAAATGAGGTTATGCACTTGAAATTTTGGAATTGGAGTTGGATTCCAATTGTCAGATGTATGGTGAAAAGCTTGTCTTGTATACCGCTCATACAGATCAAAGCATTACACATTGCTTTGAGTTAGAACATGATAAAACAATAACAGAAGGCAGTGTAACAACTACAGTAAAAGTGCAAAGCAGATAAACGATAAGTTGCAAGTTCATAATGTGTTCAATTGTGAGGTCAAGAGTACATGTTTCACCTCTCCAGCTCTCAGCTTCACCCCACCCCCTCTGGTCTTCTATCATTTCACATTCCCCCCTCCCCCTCCTACTTTCAAATCTCTTGCTATCTTTCCTTTCAGTTAGTCCTGACGAAGGGTCTCGGCCCAAAACGTCGATACAGTGCTTCTTCCTATAGATGCTGCGTGGCCTGCTGCATTCCACCAGCGTTTTGTGTGTGTTTCAAGAGTACATCTTATTGTATTAGGACACTTTTCAATAGTCTTATAACAATGGGATGCAATCTGTCCTTAAGCCTGTGCTTATGTGTTTTCAGGTTTTTATATCTTCTGCCCAATGGTAAAGGGAATGTCCAGAGCAGGTGGTGTCTTTGATTATGCAGAGAGAAGTATAGACAGTGTCCATGGAGAAGAGGTTGGTTTTCTGCAATGTGCTGAGGTGCATCTATGACACTCTGCTGTTTCCTGTGGTTTTGTGCAGAGTAGTTGACACACCCAACCATGATGCATCCAGATTGGAGATTTTATACCATGGATCAATAAAAACTGGTAAAGGTCAATGAGGATATTCCTCATTTATTTAGCCTCCTGAGGAAGTAAAGGAGCTGATAAGCTTTCTTAGCTGTGGCTTCTGAATGGGCAGGCTATGAGTGATGTTCACTCCTATGAATCTGATCCTTCCTGCTACGACAATAATGTGTAAGGAGCCATTGGATGCCACCGTGATATCAAGCACCAGTGTAGGTTTTGACACCCCCACAATGATGGGTGCATATAGGACCTGCATCTGAAACAGATGAAAGAAGGCTTGCTTCTCCATTAAAGCCTTTTCCTGAAGGTGCTAAGAGGTCAATGGTGTTGATCTGCTGGCAGGTAGGTCCATTTTAAGAATTTTACTTGGTACTCACTCTCGTCTTAGGTGCTGTTCATGATGACACCTTTGTTCAGGGGCCTATCTGTATTATCATATAACATAGAGGAGTACCGCACAGGCACAGGCTCTTCAGCCCACAATGTCTTTGCCAGATTAAACTGGGCACCATGGTAACATAGCAGTTAGTGCAACGCTATTACAGCTCGGGGCTTCGGAGTTCGGAGTTCAATCATGGCATCCTCTGGAAGGACTCTCTGTCCCTCCACCCATGTAATGTGTGAGTTTTCTCTGGGTCCTCCAGTTTCCTCACACAGTCCAAAGCTGTATCATGCAGGTTAATTGGTCATTGTAAATAGTCCAGTGATTAGGTTAGGGTTAAATCTGGGTCATCAGGAGTTGCTGCACAGTGTGGCTCGAAGGGTCTTAAGGGGCTATTCTGCACTGTATCTCTAAATGAATAAGTAAATGAAATAATTCTGTCTCCCTGCATATGATCTATATCTCTCTATTTTCTGCACATTCATATCCCTGTCTCAATACCTTCTTAAATGCCACTGCTGTGTTTTCTTCCAACACCCATCAGCTCCACGTCCATCAACTATAGTTTTCACTACTTGACGATAATGTTTCAGCATTTCTCTCAGTGAGTACCGTAGATTCCGGATTTTAAGCCGCTACTTTTTTCCCACATTTTGAACAGCTTTGAACTTTGCGGCCAATAATCCGAAGCGGCTAATACATGATTTTTTTCATGCCGCCTCGTAAACATTTTGCCTCGTAACAGTAGACCAATAAAATTGATGAGTAGTTCACAGAGGTCCAATGAAATTGTACGATAAATCAAGCGCACTTTCACAATTAAATTATTGTAAATCAGTCATTTGTACTCACCCTCATCAACATGGAAAACACTCGAAGCATTGTGCTACCTACCCTACTTAGTTTAAACTATATTTGTTTTCTGTACTACATCGCGGGATGCTATGACGTCACACCCGGTTTCGCGGCGTCTTGTGGGAAAATGCCGTCTGCGATGAAACGGGACGGAGGGGGGAGCGGATTCCGCGAGCGGCTTTGGATCCGAGCGAAATCTGCTTTTAAATGCCGTCTGCGATGAAACGGGACGGAGGGGGGAGCGGATTCCGCGAGCGGCTTTGGATCCGAGCGAAATCTGCTTTTAAATGCCGTCTGCGATGAAACGGAAAGGAGGGGGGGAGCGGATTCCGCGAGCGGCTTTGGATCCGAGCGAAATCTGCTTTTAAGTTAAAGGTATCAATAACTTTTCCTGGTAGGCTGCAGTATATATATTTTTTACCAGTCGTTAGGAGATATTGGAATGTTGTTCAGTAAAGAAGTATACGCAACGTATATTTAAAAGTAGCCGCGTACGGGCACGGTTCGAAAAAAAGCATTTGCAATATGTATTTGTTTTTGTTACCATATGGATTTAATTAAAAGTTAAAAAAATCCTCACGTGTAATATCTTTCTGTGTAAATATCTCATATTACAACGTGGGACACCTGCGGCCGAAAATCCGGTGCGGCCTAAAATCCGGTGCGGCCTTTACATTTAAAAAAATGATTTTATTTCTAAAATTAGTGCCAGCGGCTTAAAATCAGGTGCGCTCTGTAGTCCGGAATCTACGGTAATATTCACCTTGTTTTGTCTCTTCCCTGAGCTTTAGTTCCTGTACTTTGTTCCCACATACTGCGGTTCTATTTCACATGCTCCACTTAAACATACTTAATTCAATGGATACTGAGTAACATCTAAAAAAAAGTAAATTGAATGTGTGTTGGTATATTAATAGAAACAACATCCAACAGGAGGGAAAATCTGGCAGTCCAATGTCACTAAAATCACAGGATGCTGGATTACTGGAGATTTGCTGTATATTACCGCAACCTTCACTCCTTGATCTCATGTCTGACCCCAAAAGTCCCCTCTCCCTCTCTTGCCCTACCCTTATTCCCATAGACTTTTCTTCCTGAGCTCTGAAGATTTAGTGGAGGAAATATTGCACAGGTGGTTTTCAGTGCATGACCTTTTTATAGCAGATTCACCTTTGATGTCAAGAAATGTTGTTCAAGAACCTTACTCAAACCTGATATACATTCCCTCTGTCCTAAGGTTCAATGTCACTGCATGGAAACAAACCCATCCATGTCAACTGTGTTGCCCAGTAAGCTGGTCCCTCCTGCCTATTTGGCCTATAGCTTTCTAAAATAGACCTATCCATGTACCTATCTAGGTGGACTTTAAACGTTGCTAATCTGTTCACCTCAATCACTATTTCTGGCAGCTAATTTGAACTATGTACCATGCTTTGTGCAAAGAAGATGCACCTGATGTCCTTTTTAAATCTCTCACCTCAGATCTTAAACCTATGCCCTCTCGTTGTTAGCACTCTGTCCCTGGGAAACAGCTGCAAGGGACGTAACTCCCCGATACTTCCTCGGGGCTACAGGATTTCTAGGACAGGGAATTAAGTCAACATTAACAGTGCAACTGAAATGTGTCAAATTACTTATTCCAAGAATGACTGTGTATTGCAAAAACAGAAAGTTTAAGAGCAGCTTGATGCAGAACAGACTGGAAATGTACAAAAACCAAATCAATCATCTGTGAGACATAAGCCAATATCAGTAATGGCAACTGTGAAAGATTGCCTCAAAGCCCACACAGTTTATTCCTGTCATTCAAGGAAAGAAATATGCCATCCTTCACTGTGAAGGTCTCTTAACTGCCTTCAAAAATAACCCAGCAAGGCACATACAGTACACTCAGTGGCCACTTTATTAGGTACCATCTGTATCTAATAAGGTGGCTATTGAGTGTATGTTCGTGGTCTTCTGCTGCTGTAACCCAACCACTTCAAGGTTTGGCATATAGTGCATTCAGAAATGTTCTGATCTGCACCACTGTTGTGACACATTATTATTTGAGTTACTGTTGCCTTCCTGTCAGCTTGAACCAATCTGGCCATTCTGCATTGACCTCTTTTATCAACAAGGCATTTTCAGCCAGAGAACTGACACTCACTGATTTGTTTTGTTTTTTTGCACCATTCTGTGTAAACTCTAGAGACTGTTGTGCACGAAAATCCCAGATGATCAGCAGTTTCTGAGATAAACAAACCACCCTGTCTGGCACCGGCAATCATTGCATGCTCAAAGTCACTTAGATTCACATTTATTCCCCATTGTGATGTTTGATCTGAGCCTTTTGACCACATCTGTATGCTTTTATAAATTGAATTGCTGCCACATGATTGGCACGAATATGGAGGTGTACAGATGTACCTAATAAAGTGGCTGCTAAGAGATGTAGAGTGGTTTTTGAGGAAGGATGTTTCTCAGCCAGAAGGATACGGAATGTTTTGCTTGAGTGGGTGACAACACAGCTACTCTCAAAACATGTAAGAACAACCCAGACCAATACCTGAATCATTTGTGCAAAGAAGACTATGACCAAGCTTAGGCAACTGGAATTAGTATTTTTATACTTGATTGTTGGCTTCGACATGAAGGCCAGTTTCTATGTTGTATGATTTTATTCAATGGCTATGACATACTTTCAATGCAGAACTGCAGATGACTTTTCAAATGAAAATCTATTGTGTAGCATATAATAGAAGAGCACTTACTTAGAGTTGTTAGTATCTTATATTAATTCATTATATATGCCAATTTAGCTCACAATGTTTTAAACTGGTTAATGATTTCATGAGTAAATTATAAATATATTTTTCTAATTTAGAGACAGAGTGAGAAACAGACTCTTCCAGCCCAATGACCCACCTATTTAACATTAGTCTAATCACAGGGTAACTTAAAATGACCAATTAACATATGAACCAGTATGTGTTTGCACTGTGGGAGGAAACCAGAGCACCTGGAGGAAACCTACACAGTCATGGGGAGAACATACAACCCTCCTACAGACAGTGCCAGAATTGAAATCCAAACTCAAGAACTCCAAGCTGTAATAGAACAGAACAGAATTTATTTAAATCCTACATCCATCCCACAACATGAGGGAATAAAACTCTTTGTGTTCTGACTCTGTCACAATGTACAGACATGTGAATTTATAAATCTAATGGCTTGTAGAAAGAAGCTGCCCTGTTGCCTGTTGGTCCTGGCTTTAATGTTGCAGTACCGTTTGGCAGACGGAAGCAGCTGAAACAGTTTATGGTTGGGGTGACTGGTGTCCCTGAAGATCTTTCAAGCATTCTTTCTGCACCCGCTGCAATGACTGGCATCAATGGAGGGAAGTTCACATCCACAGATGCACTGTGCAGTCTGTACCACTCTCTGCAGTGCCTAGCGATCAAGATTGGTGCAGTTCCTGTAACAGGCAGTTATACAGCCAGTTGGGATGCTCTCAATGGTACATCTGCAGAAGGTCTTGAGATCTGGGGGCTCATTCCAAACTTCTTCATTCGCCTGAGGTGGAAGAGGCACTGTTGTGCTTTTTGCCACACATCTGGTGAATACATAAAAACATAGAAAACCTATGGCACAATACAGACCCTTCGGCCCACAAAGTTGTGCCGAACATATCCCTATTTTAGAAATTACTAGGCTTACCCATAGCCCTCTATTTTACTAAGCTCCATGTACCTATCCAAAAGTCTTTTTAATCGTATCCGCCTCCACCACCATTGCTGGCAGCCCATTCCACGCACTCACCATTCTCTGCATAAGAAACATACCCCTGACATCTCACCTGCACCTATTCCCCAGCACCTTAAACCTGTTGTTCTCTTGTGGCAACCATTTCAGCCCTGGAAAAAGCCTCTGACTATCCACACGATCAATGCCTCTCATCATCTTATACACCTTATCAGGTCACCTCTTATCCTCCGTTGCTCCAAGGAGAAAGGGCTGACTTCACTCAACCTGTTTTCATAAGGCATGCTCCCCAATCCAGGCAATGTCCTTGTAAATCTCCTCTGCACCCATTCTATGGTTTCCACATCCTTCCTGTAGTGAAGCAATACATTCCAGGTGAGATCTTCAGTGATGTGTATACTGAGGAATTTGAACTATTCACCCTCCTCAACTGCAGACCCATTGATGTTGATCAGGACAAGCCTATCTCTGTCATATATCCCTTGTCATATAGGCTCCGACAAGCCTATATGCAGACCTGATGGTCTGCATCCCAGGGTACTTAAAGAGGTCGCTCTAGAAATCGTGGACACATTGGTAATCATTTTCCAATGTTCTTTAGATTCAGGAACAGTTCCTGCTGATTGGAGGGTGGCTAATGTTGTCCCACTTTTCAAGAAAGGAGGGAGAGAGAAAACAGGGAATTATAGACCGGTTAGCCTGACGTCAGTGGTGGGAAAGATGCTGGAGTCAATTATAAAAGAGGAAATTACGACACATTTGGATAGCAGTAGAAGGATCAGTCCGAGTCAGCATGGATTTATGAAGGGAAAATCATGCTTGACTAATCTTCTGGAGTTTTTTGAGGATGTAACTATGAAAATGGACAAGGGAGAGCCAGTGGATGTAGTGTACCTGGACTTCCAGAAAGCTTTTGATAAAGTCCCACATAGGAGATTAGTGGGCAAAATTAGGGCACATGGTATTGGGGGCAGAGTACTGACATGGATTGACAATTGGCTGGCTGACAGGAAACAAAGAGTAGTGATTAACGGGTCCCTTTCGGAATGGCAGGCTGTGACCAGTGGGGTACCGCAAGGTTCGGTGCTGGGACCGCAGCTGTTTACAATATACGTTAATGATTTAGATGAAGGGATTACAAGTAACATTAGCAAATTTGCTGATGACACAAAGCTGGGTGGCAGTGTGAAATGTCAGGAGGATGTTATGAGAATGCAGGGTGACTTGGACAGGTTGGGTGAGTGGGCTGTTGTATGGCAGATGCAGTTTAATGTGGTTAAGACCTACAAGTATCTGGGAGTACAGTTAGACGAGAAGCTAGACTGGACTGCCAACACAGATGCCTTGTGCAGGAAGGCACAGAGTCGACTGTACTTCCTTAGAAGGTTGACGTCATTCAATGTTTGTAGTGAGATGCTGAAGATGTTCTATAGGTCAGTTGTGGAGAGCGCCCTCTTCTTTGTGGTGGCGTGTTGGGGAGGCAGCATTAAGAAGAGGGACGCCTCACGTCTTAATAAGCTGGTAAGGAAGGCGGGCTCTGTCGTCGGTAAAGTACTGGAGAGTATAACATCGGTAGCAGAGCGAAGGGCGCTGAGCAGGCTACGGTCAATTATGGAAAACCCTGAACATCCTCTACATAGCACCATCCAGAGACAGAGAAGCAGTTTCAGTGACAGGTTGCTATCGATGCAATGCTCCTCAGACAGAATGAAGAGATCAATGCCATTCGGCTTTACAATTCAACCGCCAGGAGTAAGATATGTTAAAGTGCCGGGGTTAGGACTCAATATATTTAAGTAAACTACTTAAGAACTTTTTAAAAGCTATTATTAATGCTTTTTGAGAGGGTGATTTTAGATGCATATCATATTTTTACTGAGTTAAGTATTGTATGTAATTAGTTTTGCTACAATAAGTGTATGGGACATTGGAAAAAATGTTGAATTTCCCCATGGGGATGAATAAAATATCTATCTATCTATCTAAATGTGAGGTTACCGACTTTGGTGGCAAGAACAGGAAGGCAGATTACTATCTAAATGGAGTCAAGTTAGGAAAAGGGGAAGTACAACGAGATCTAGGTGTTCTTGTACATCAGTCATTGAAGGTAAGCATGCAGGTGCAGCAGGCAGTGAAGAAAGCTAATGGCATGTTTGCCTTCATATCAAGGGAAGTTGAGTATAGGAGCAAAGAGGTCCTTCTGCAGCTGTACAGGGCCCTGGTGAGACCCCACCTGGAGTATTGTGTGCAGTTTTGGTCTCCAAATTTGAGGAAGGACATTCTTGCTATTGAGGGAGTGCAGCGTAGGTTCACAAGGTTAATTCCCGGAATGGTGGGACTGTCATATGTTGAAAGATTGGAGCGACTGGGCTTGTATACACTGGAATTTAGAAGGATGAGAGGGGATCTGATTGAAACATATAAGATTATTAAGGGATTGGATACACTGGAGGCAGGAAGCATGTTCCCGCTGATGGGTGAGTCCAGAACTAGAGGCCACAGTTTAAGAATAAGGGGTAGGCCATTTAGAACAGAGATGCGGAAAAACTTTTTCACCCAGAGAGTGGTGGATATGTGGAACGCTCTGCCCCAGAAGGCATTGGAGGCCAAGTCTCTGGATGCATTCAAGAGAGAGTTAGATAGAGCTTTTATAGATAGCGGGGTCAGGGGATTTGGGGTGAGGGCAGGAACGGGGTACTGATTGTGTATGATCAGCCATGATCACAGTGAATGGCGGTGCTGGCTAGAAGGGCCAAATGGCCTACTCCTGCACCTACTGTCTATTGTCTATTGTTCCTCCTGTAATCCACAGTTGTTATCTTGGCACCACTGTGTCAGGCTGTCAACCTCTCCTCTGTAGGCTGTCTTGTCACCACTAGAAATAAGGCTGATCAATGTCATATCATCTGCAATTTTTATCAACAGATTGGAGCTGCGGAGCAGTACAGTCGTGGGTGTAAAGGGAGTAGAGAAGGGGACTCAGAACACAACCCTGGGGGCACCTGTGTTGAGGGTCAGAGGGGCAGAGGTGAGGGAGCCCATCCTTACCACCTGTCGAAGATCCAATAGGAAGTCTAGGATCCAGCTGCACAAGGTGAGGATAACGCTGCACTAATTGCTACGCTACCATGGTGCCCCTTTTATTGTAGGTGGTGGCAGCACTGAACAAGTCTAATGGAAACAAAATGAATAAAATAAATTGAACTGAATGTTCAATGGTGCTTGAGGTCAAAGGTGGATGTGATCAAACAGAATCAGAATTGTTAGCATAGACAGTCAGGATAATTTCCTGTTCTTAATGACTGTTCTGATGGACTCTTTGTCATACACCAAAAGTAGTGGAAATAATACAAAAGTATAGAATTTTAATTGAAAGACAATGGAGTAATATTCTCTCAAAACTGCATATTAACTGTCAAGCTAAATGTTCAATGGAAGGCCCTGGAAGGACTCTTGAACTGTTAACTTCTTAAGGGGCAAATATAATTTCAATTGAAATTAACTGCTCCTCATAGATCCTCAAATTCCTAGACATGGCTATAATCTAAAACCTCTTAGAAAATGAAAAGGAATGTCGGAAGCCTCATTTATTCCAGTTTATGTAACATAAAACAACCACAAATCAATCCTATCACAAAAAGCAGACTCTATTATAAACTGAGGACTTGAGTTTCTCATGTTCAGTCACAGAGTGATTGCCATATAGCATGAACGCAGGCCCTTCAGCCCAAATGGTCCATGCTAACCAAGATGCCCATCCGAGTTAGTGCTGTTTGTCTGCATTTGGCCCATATCCCTCTAAATTCTACCTGTCCAAGTGTCTTTTGAATATTAATGCACTTTTCCAAACACTTCCTCTGGCAACTCATTCCATATACTGACAGTCCTCTAGGTGAAAAAGTTTCCTATTAAATCTCATCCCTCTCACGTTAAACCTATCTTTGTCTGTCATTATTATATACACCTCTATGAGAACACTTCTCATCCTCCTGTGCTGCAATAAACAAAGCTCTTGCCTGCTCAGCTTTTTTCTATAAACCAGTCCCTCAAGTTCTGGCATCCTCACATAAAAACAAAAAACTGCAGCTTAAAATCCTTCTTGGGGAAAATTACTCCTTTTCCACCACTTAAACTTTGTGCTTATTGGAAACATCAGCCATGTAAGATAAAAGATGTCTTACATGGTTTCAAAACTGCCATATATACTCATTAGCAACTCTATTAGGTACGTCCTGTATATAATAAAGTGGTCACTGAGTGTATATGTATGGTCTTCTGCTGCTGTAGCCCATCTATTTCAAGGTTCAACTTGACATATATGTGTTCAGAGATACTTGTCTGCACACCAGTCCGGCCATTTTCTTCCGATTTCTCTCATTAACAAGGTGTGTTTGCCCACAGAACTGTGCTCACTGGATGTGTGTTTTGTTATTCACATCATTCTCTGCAAACTCTAGAGACTGTTGTGTGTGAAAATCCCAGGAGATCAACAGTTTCTCAGATACACAAACCACACCATTTGAAACCAACAATCATTCCACAGTCAGTCGCTTAGATCACATTTCTTCCCCATTCTGATGTTTGATATGAACAACAACTGAATTGCTTGACTATGTCTGGATTCTTTTATGCATGGAGTTGCTGCCATATGATTGGCATTAATGTTTGCAATTTGCAATATGATGTTTGCATTAATGGGCAGGTTTACAGGCGTAGCTAATAAAGTACAAAGGAAATTTATTATCAAAGTACATATATAACCATATACAACCCTGAGATTTGCCTTCTTGTGGGCATACATGGTAAATCCAAGAAACACACAAAGAATCAATAAAAGATGACACCCAAAAGGATAGACAAACAACCAATGTGCAAAAGACAACAAACTGTGCAAATACAAAAAAAAAGCAATATATACAAAGAACATAGAAGTGAATCCAGAATAGTAGGAACAGTTCAGTGATGGGGTGAGAGGCTACTGAGTGTAAATTACTGACTAATTTCAATTGCTTAAGAGTCATTGGCTTGGTGATGCTGGTGGAAGATGTGGAGCAAATTTGAAGAAGGTAACATCATGCTGATTGTGTAGTTGTTATAATTATAATGTATTTTCATTGAGTTGCATTCTCTAGAGAGACTGCTGGTTGATATATTTCTAGAAGTTTTTGCAAACTACTGTAACTACCTTATTTTGTCAAACAAAAATAAAACTGAGGGAATACCTCCAAATTGAACTAAAATGATCGTTTATACCCTAAAAAATGGAATTGAATGGAATTGACTTTATTTTTTACATCCTTCACATACAAAAGGAGTAAAAATCTTAACATTACGTCTCCATCTAAATGCGCAATGTGCAATCATAGTAATTTATAATCGAATAGACAATGTAACATAGAAATACACTCAAATCAGCATGAGTTAATCAGTCTGATGGCCTGGTTGAAGAAGCTGTCCCAGAGCCTGTTGGTCCTGGCTTTTATGCTATGGTACCATTTCCTAGATGGTAGCAGCTGGAATAGATTGTGGTTGGAGTCACTTGGATCTCCAATAATCCTTCGGGCCCTTTTCTCACACCTGTCTTTGTAAATGTCCTGAATCATGAGAAATTCACAACGACAGATGCGCTGGGCTGTCCACACCACTCTCCTGTGATTAAGGGAGATACAGTTTCCATACCAGTCAGGATGCTCTCAATTGTGCCCCTGTAGAAAGTTTTTAGGATTTGGGGGCCCATTCCAAACTTCTTCAACTGTCTGAGGTGAAAGAGGTGCTGTTGACCCTTTTCCACCCCACAGCTGATGTGTACAGATCACGTGAGGTCCTCGGTGATCTGGATGCCGCGGAATTTAAAGCTGTTTACCCTCTCAACCCCAGATCAATTGATGTCAATAGGGGTTAGCCTCCATTACTCCTGTAATCCACAACCAGTTCCTTTGTTTTTGCGACATTGAGGGAGAGGTTGCAATTTAATGCAAATAATTAAATCTTTTGCATTAAAGTAAAACAGAAGCTCCACTGAAGCTGTATAATACTTTCCTGGCTGCATTTGAAGTGTAATGGGTAATTCAAATCACCCTTTTACAGAGAGGATGTAGGTAGTGCGATCACTGTAAAGATGCAGCATTACAGAAAGATACTCAATGAACATGGTGGGTACAATTGACAGTGTATTCAAATCCAATTAGCAGCACTTTACTGAAATCACTTGAATTGTGTATGATGTTCTACTAGGAAGTTGTCTATTGGTGGGTCCTCAAGGTGGCTGTAGAGGCAGATCCAAGACCCACATATTCTGATGCAAATGGTAGCTGTGGCTAGTGGTTAAGTCTTTTGGTTGTTCATGGTCTCCTTTTGCAGCTGCCTCTGTGGCACAGCGTACATTATTGTTAGGAAGGATGTGGAAGCTTTAGAAAGGGTACAGAACCGCTTCACCAATGTGCTGCCTGGTTTAGAGGGCATAAGCTCTAAACAGAGGTTGGATAAATGTGGGTTGTATTCACTGGACATTGGAATATGAGTGTACACCTGATGAATGTTTATAAAATTATGAGAGGCATAGATAGACACACTCTGCACTTCCCGTTTCTACCTCCTACCCAAGATCCACAGGCCTGCCTGTCCAAGTAGACAGCTTGCTCCTGTCCCACTGAAAATCTCTCCCATTTCATGCACATCTGCTCTCACCCCATCCTCCTGCAACCCCACTAGGGATAGGGTTCCCCTTGTCCTCATCTACCATCCCACCAGCCTCCATGTCCAATATATGACTCTCCATAACTTCCACCGCCTCCAACGGGATCCCACCACCGAGCACCCCCCTTTCTGCTTTCCACAGGGATCGCTCCCTACGCGACTCCCTTGTCCATTCGCCCCCCCCCCCCATCCCTTCCCACCGATCTCCCTCCTGGCACTTATCCTTGTAAGTGGATAAGTGTATCCTTACACTTCCTCCCTCACCACCATTCAGGGCCCCAGACAGTTCTTCCAGGTGAGGTGACACTTCACCTGTGAGTCAGCTGGTATGATATACTGTGTCACTGTGTCACTCCCGGTGCGGCCTTCAATATTGGTGAGACCCAACTCAGACTGGGAGACTGTTTATACATTCTGTCCACCAGAGAAAGCCGGATCTCCCAGTGGCCACACATTTTAATGCTACATCCCATTCCCATTCTGATATGTCTATCCATGGCCTCCTCTACTGTCAAGATGAAGCCACACTCAGGTTGGAGGAACAACATCTTGTATTCCGTCTAGGTAGCCTCCAACCTGATGGCATGAACATTGATTTCTCTAACTTCCGTTAATGCCCCCCTCCCCTTTTTACCCCTCCTATATTTATTTATTTATTTGTTTATTTATTATTTTTCTTTTTTTTCTTTTCTCTCTTTTTTCTCTCTCTGTCCATCTCACAATCACTCCTTGCCTGCTCTCCATCTCCCTCTGGTGCTCCCCTCCCCCTTTCTTTCTCCCTAGGCCTCCTGTCCCATGATCCTCTCCCTTCTCCAGCTCTGTATCCCTTTTGCCAATCACCTTTCCAGCTCTTAGCTTCATCCTGGCTTCTCCTATCTTATCAGTTCTCCCTCTCCCCCTCTCACTTTCAAACCTCTTACTATCTCTTCTTTCAGTTAGTCCTGACGAAGGGTCTCGGCCCGAAACGTCGACTGTACTTCTTCCTATAGGTGCTGCCAGGCCTGCTGTGTTCCACCAGCATTTTAGGTGTGTTGCTTGAAATTCGAGCATCTGCAGATTTCCTCATGTTTGCGATAGACAGTCAAATCTTTTTTTCATGGTAGAAAAATCAGATACTAGAGAAAATGCATTTTAGGGTGAGAGGGGGCAAGTTTAACAGAAATGCTGGGGTAGGCAAGTTTTTTAATACACAGTTGTAGGTGCCGGAAATTAGCTGACAGGAATAGTGGCGGAAACAGATAAAGTAATTTTAAAGCCCTTTAGATAAAAATATGAATATGTAGAAAATGGAGAGATATAGATCACATGCAAGCGGAAGAGACTTAGCTTAATCTGGTATCGTGCTCAGCACAGACTTGGGCCAAAGGGTCTGTTCTTGTGTTGTACTGTTCTGTAAATACATTCTCTTTCAGCTCTGATGAAGTCATACTGTCTACTGTTATTGTTACTTCATCCAAAATAATTTATTATTCGGTGCACTGAAAGCCTTTATGTGACATACCAGTGAATTTTAATTACACAATAAAAACCAATACTTATATTTGTACAATGCATTTAGCTTCCTGTTTAATACATTGAACAGAATTGAATTACTAACAAATCTGAACACTAATATATGGTGCTACTGCTGAGGAACAGCTGCTAATGTTACACTTACTGTACCTTATGAAAGCTGCCAACAACCTCTGTTTTTAAAATGCAAATTGTTCTGTTAATGATCCAAAAAATTCTATTTTCCTTTCACAGTAAGGTGATTTGGTGCAATAAATAACACGACATACAGTAGATACTCATCAAGGTTAAATGTATGAGTGAGGTCGAGGTTTCCACAATTAATATATTACGCTGGAGGACAAACACAGAGTGAGCCCATCAAATAAATATTCCAGAGGAAAGCATTCAAACCTTGGCACCTGTCTGTCATTACTCATTTATATGGGTCTGAAATAAAAATCTATTTTGGAATTGCAACCCAAGTACAGAAAGTCTGGATTGCCAGAAATATTAAAAAAATCATTTTTATCATCGTCAGATGGGATTCCTCCCACTGACGGGTGAAAAGTAAAACAGTTCAATACATTCTGAAAAGAATTAGGATCAATAACTGTCTTACATTGTGTAGGATAGGTCAAGCTTTCAAAAAGACCCTCATTACTCCTGTGTATCCATTTCAATAAAGTAATTTACAGTAAATACCACATTTAACATTCACCCTTTCCGAACTACTGATCCATTAGGAAGTATGACAGACTCTGCTTAGTCATAGGGAATCAGAACATCTTTCATTTATCATCCATTCTAATATCAATAACAATTTAAAAACATTGCCTCAATAGTTGTATTCTAATTGGATTTTTAACACAATAGAGATAAAAAAAATGCAATCATCAGGTTCGAACTTGATACTCTAACTTAGCTGATTTGTTCTGATCCATGAATATTTTGAAAATATATCTTCTTGAAATCTAATCTGTGTAAAACAAATAACAAGGCAGTGACAATCCAGAGGTCATCTAGTTGCCAAAGTTTGACACTGATGGATGGCAATTCAGGAGCCATGGGTGCTTTGTTTGCAGTCATGAGCCTTTTGTTAATGTTTTGTGATGTTCAGAGATCAAGAGGCAATGTGATATCATCAAATTTCAACCAATATCCCAAATCTCCCAATCACAAGATGTCAAGCTGAGGGCATAAGTACGTACACTTAGTGGCTACTTTATTAGGTACCCCTGTACACCTGCTCATTAATGCAAATATCTAATCAGCCAATCATGTGGAAGCAACTCAATGTAAATAAGTTAGCTGACATGGTCAAGCTGTTGTTTAGAACAAACATCAAAATGGGGAAGAAATGTGATTTAAATTACTTTAACTGCGGAATGACTGTTGGTGCCAAATGAGTATGAGTATCTCAGAAACTGCTGATCTCCAGGGAATTTGATTCACAACAGTCTCTAGAGTTTACAGAGAATGGTGCAAGAAACATCCAGTGAGCCGCAGTTCAGTGGATGAAAAGGCCTTGTTAATGAGAGGTCAGAAGAAAATGGCCAGACTGGTTCATGAAGGTGACAGTAACTGAAATAACTGTGCATGGTGCGTCTCTGAACACACTATAAGTTGAACCTTGAAGTGGATGGAGTACAGGAGCAGAAGACCATGAACATACCTAAATGTAATAAAAACATTATAAATAACTTACAGTCATATTCCACTTTCAGACCTTTCTCAAGAAGAAGGTGGAGTTCAAAATGCAAGTTCAAATTAAGTGAATTATTGCAAGAGAGTAAACCCATAATTAGACACTGAGTGACTTCGTCATAAATTATGTATTGAAGGATAAACACGGCTGCTAGCTGACTTGTAGGCAAATTCCTACATTTAAGCTAATGCAATGCTTACAGTTGAATTTATTATGTAAAGTTCCATTTCCTCCCTTTACAGAAGTACTTGTATTAATAAAAAGGAAATGCATTTATAAAATTAGCCAACATTCTGATATGTCAGTTAAGGCTTTAGGTTAATTTTGCTTTCAATAGACAGTCACTTTCTCCAGGAATTTCTACGTTTTGTCTTATGAAATGAATGGGCAGATCCTGAATAATTGTAAGTGACCTTGATTTTCACTCAGCACCTCTCCGATGGAAGTGAACAAAAATTTATAGGGCTGGATTAACTGTGAACACGAGAGTTTTTGCAGATGCCGGAAATCCAGAGGAACAAACAAAAAAGTGTTGGAGGAACTCAGTAGGTCAGGAGGAGAATGAATAGTTGACATTCCAGATCAAGATTCTTCATCAGGTCTGGATTAACTGTGATTTTGTCTGGCACCCACAGTTGCACACTCTTCCTCCATGATATTTGCCATGATCACACTTACCATTTGAAGCTTAACGATTATAGTAATTAACTATCCCACTGAGCAGAGCAGTCCATTAGCTCCTACTAGGCCTCAGGCTTCAGATTCTGAAACCATTTCCTGCAGTACCTTTCTGGCCTTTATCCAGCATTTTGCTGATGGAAATATGTTTTTGCTCTGATAAAACATTAACAAAGTAAATTAATGTAAAACAAAATTTATATTTAAAAAGCTTCAAGTCTTTATTTAATGCAAAAAAGCAAACTAAAAATAACTAATCCTCTTTTTTTAAAATCAGTCATGCATCCAAACCCTTAGCTCAGTCTTTTTGCGTTCAAATGCATGACTTGGTGAAGGGGCAGGAGAGCAGATACATAACATCTTTCCTTCAGTTCATCATGGACCTCTGTGTTGGCAGATTTTAAAAATCCACTGACCACAGGCAAACACAATTGAATCTGGCATGCTGTGATTAATGGGAATGAATGCAAATAGTGAGCACAGAACAGTAAAGCCATGACACACAAAAACAGTTTACATTTCAGATTGCGGTAATGTGAATCCCATCACATATTTGGGTTCTAAGCAGCCTTCCCACATGGGTAAATGCTGATGAATAGGGTGTAAAGAAAAGGGAAATAAAATATGGAAATCTATAGCACAAGAACAAGTCCTTCCTCCCATAATTATGTGCCAAACTTATTAAACTAATGACTCAGAATCTCTTCTGTCTGCACATGGTCCATATCCCCCCCAGTCTCTGCTTATGCATGTACTTATCTATGAGACTCAAAATGCCTTTGCCATATTTGTCTCCACCACTAGCCCATTCCAGGCATCCATCACTCTCTGTGTAATAAACCTGCTCTTCACATCTCTTTTGAATTTACCCCTTCTCATGTTAACTGCATGCCATCTGTTATGAGATAAGTAAATCCTAGGGAAAAGATTTTGGCTGACTACTCTACTGTCTTAGGCCTCTCATAATTATATATTCTTTTATATGGTCTACGTTCCACTTCTACTGATCCAGAGAAAACATGCAATTTTAACAAAACACTTTAAACTAAAGTCAGATGTATCAGTATTGCAATGGAGAAAAGGGACTTTCTGAGGCATGAGAGAGGAATTGGCCAGAACTGATTGGAAAAGAACACTGGCAGAGATTATGGCAAAATAGTAATGGCCACAAGTTCTGGAAGCCATTCAGAATGCAAAGTATATATACATTCCAAAGAGGAAGAAGTATTTTGAAGAAAAGATGACACAGCCATGGCTAACAAGAGAAGTCAAAGCCAACATAAAAGCCAAAAAGGGGGTATATAATAGAGCAAAAATTAGTGGGACATTAGAGGATTCAGAATCTTGTAAAAACCAACAGAAGGGAACTAAAAAAGTCATAAGATGGTAATTAAGAAGATAGAATACAAAAGTAAGCTAGCCAATAATATTACAGAGGATACCAAAAGTTTCTTCAGATGCATAAAGTGTAAAAGAGAGGTGAGAGTGGATATCAGTCCACTGAAAAATGATATTAGAGAAGTAGTAATGGAGGACAGTGAAATAGTAGATGAACTGAATAAATATTTTGCATAAGTCTTCACTGTGGAAGACACTTGAAGTACGGTGGAAGTTCCAGGTGTCAGGGAGCATGAAGTGTGTGAAGTTACCATTAACTAGATAGAAGGTTCTTGGAAAACTTTAAGGTCCAAAGATAGATAAGTCACCTGGACCAGATGTTGTGCACCCCATGGTTCTGAAAGAGGTGGCTGAAGAAATTATGGAGGCATTAGTAATGATCGTTCAAGAATCACTGGAAAATTGCAATTGTCATTCCACTCTTCAAGAAGGGAGAGAGGCAAAAGAAAGGAAACTATAGGCCAGTTAGTCTGATATCAGCGAATAGGAAGATGTTGGAGTCGATTGTTAAGAATGAGGTCTCAGGGTAATTGGAGGCACATGATAAAGTAGGCATTGAGAGAAAATCTTGCCTGACAAAAGGCAGATGGAATACAGGATCAGGAAGTGTATGGTAATGCACCTTGGTCAAGGAAATAAAAGGGTTGATTATTTTCTAAATGGAGAGAAAATACAAAAAATTGAGGTGCAAAAGGACTTGGGAGTCCTTGGGCAGGATTCCCTAAAGGTTAACTTGCAGGTTGAATCTGTGGTGAGGAAGACAATTGCAATGTTTGCATTCATTTCAAAAGGACCAGAATATAAAAGCAAGGATATAATGTTGAGATTTTATAAAGCACTGGTGAGGCCTCACTTGGAGTATGTGAGCAGTTTTGGGTCCTTATCTTAGAAAGGATGTGCTGAAACTGGAGAGAGTTCAAAGTGGTTTTACAAAAATGATTCCAAGATTGAATGGCTTGTCATATGAAGAGCATTTGAAGGCTCTAGGCCTGTATTCACTGGAATTCAGAAGAATAAGGGGTGACCTCATTGAAACCTATTGAATGATGAAAGACCTTGATAGAGTGGATGTGGTGGGATGTTTCCTAAGATGGGAGAGTCTAAGACTAGAGGACACAGCCTTACAATAGAGGGGTGTCCTTTTAGAAAGGAGATGAGCCAGAGAGTGGTGAATCTGTGGATTTTTTTTTTGCCACAGGCAGCAGTGGAGCTAAAATCTTTATGTATATTTAAGGAAGAGATTGATAAAATCTTGATTGGGCAGGGCCTGAAGGGATACAGAGAGAAGGTAGGAGATTGGGGCTGAGAGGAAAATTGGATCCGCCATGATGAAATGGCAGAGCATTCTCGATGACACAAATGGCCTAATTCTGCTTCTATATCTAATGCTTATGGTCTATAAACACATAGTATACTTCGGCAGCCTTCCAAGATTTAAGAATAAAATAAGCTGTATTTATCACATGGACATTGAAACACTAAAACACACAGCAAAATGTGTCATCCACGTCAACAAGCAACACAGACCGAGGATGTGCTAGGGCAGGCAGCACGTGTCACTGTCAACATAGCATGCACCACCATTCTAACATAACCCGTAAGTCTTTGGAACGTGGGAGGAAACCGGACACCTAGAGGAAACTCTTGCAGTCCTAGGGAGAACATGCAACCTCATTATAGAAGTGGTGGGAATTCAACACTGGCACTGTAAAACGTTAAGCTAACCATTACGCTACCATTGATTGTCCTCACTATCCACAATGTTACCAATTTTAGTGTCATCTTCAACTTATAATTCCACCCATTGATGTTTTCATTTGTCATTTATATATATTACAGACAATAAGTGGCCCAGAACAGATCCACATGGAAAACCTCCAGTCTCAGACCTCAACCAAAATAAGACCTATTGACCATGACCCTCTGTCCTCAATCAATAGCCAATACTGAATCAAAACAGCCAAGACACTAAGGAACCCATACATCTTAATCTGAATGTAAATCTTAATATGAATACAAATCATGAGCAAGGAACATAAGAAACAGGAGTTAGAGTCAGCCATTCATTAAGATCATGCCAGATCTGGCTGTGGACTCAGCTCCACCTTCTTGCCTGGTCCCAATAACCTTTAATTTCTTCGCAGTGCAAAAATTTATCTGCTTCTTAAATATATTTAATGAGGTAGCCTCTACTGCTTAAAGGCCATGCCACACAAATCATAATTTGAAGTAGAGAGTGTGAGAGGGATATCATTGCAAGGTGGGAGCCCTTGGAAAAGAACAAGTCTCACTGGGACTGAGTTATAATTTGAAGTAGTGAGTGAGAGAGAGTCATTGCTGAAAGGTGAGAGCTATTTGAAAAGAAGTTTCATCAGGAGTGAGTTTTATTTAAGCCAATAAAAGGAAGGGAGGTGCAAAGCTGAACGGCCATTGTTGAAGAGGGCCAGTGTGAGAGTAGGAGGCTTTGGCTCAATAGGTTTGGGCAGGAACAAGAGAAGGTTCTAAGTAAGTTTCCAGCAAGTTTCTTTTTTTGTTTCTTTATTAGTACATAGCTTGTGTGATGAGAATGGATTCAAAGTTTGTGGCAAGTTCACTCTGTAGGAAATTTGGGATACCTCCTGTCTCCCTGTTAATTTCATATGCATTAAGTGCATCGAGATGCAGCTCCTTAGAGACCATGTTAAGGAATTGGAGCTGCAGGTCGATGACCTTTAGCTCATATGGGAGAATAGGAGGTGATAGACAGGAGTTAAAGTGAAGTAGTCACCCCTACTTGCAAGAAACAGGCATCTGCGTGACAGTCGGGTAAGGGAAAAGGAGAAGGCAGCCAGTACTAAGTACCTTGTGGCAATTCCCCCCGATAATGTATACTATTTTGGAAACCGTTGGAGGGACATCCTGTGAGGGAGAAACCACAGTGACCAAATCTCTGTCGCTGAGTCTGGCTCTATGGAAGGGGGAAGAAGAGGAATTGCAGTAGTGATCGGGGATTCCATGGTTTGAGGAGCAGGCAGGAAATTCTGTGGATATGAAAAGACAACCAGATGGTACTTTGCCTCCCAGGTGTCAGGATCAGGGATGTCTTGAATCAAATCCACAGCATTCTAAAAGGGGAGTGTGAGCAGCCAGAATCTGTGGCACGTATTGTTACCCATGATATTGGTAAGAAGTCCTGAAGGGACTTAGAAGGAAAACTGAAAAACAGGATCTCCAGGGTAGTAATCTCTGGATTGCTGCCTGTGCCACGTGCCAGTGAGGATAAGAATAGGATAATTTGGCAGATGAATATGTGGCTGAGGAATAGGTGCATGGGACAGGGTTTCCGATTTCTGGATCATTGAGAATTCCTTCTTGGAAAGATATGACCTGTACAAAAATAATAGGTTACATCAAAACCCAAGGGAGACCAATATTCTTGCAGGCAGGTTTGCTCAACCGGCTGTGAAAGGTTTAAACAAATTTGGCAGGGGTGGGAACTGAAGTGACAGGGCTGAGGATGGGCTGTTGGTATACAAGCAGGTGCAGTGTGAGGGAAGACAGGCAGATGAGCGGGAAAAATTGCAGTCAGTGGGATAAGTTGAAGTGAAACATGAAGGTAAAATCGATATGGGTGATCAATACAGGACTGAAGGTGTTATGTTTGAATGCATGCAGTATATGGAATAAGGTAGATTACCTTGTAGCGCAGTTAGAGATTGGCAGGTCTACCGTTGTGGCCATCACTGAGTCATGGCTAAAAGAAGATCATAGTTGGGAGCTTAATTTCTACGGATACATATTGTCTCAAAATGACAAGCAAATCGGCAGAGGTGAATGGGGTGGCTCTGTTGGTAAAAATTAAAGTCAACTTCTTAGAAAGAGGAGCTGTAGGATCAGACAATGTACAGTCCTTGTTGATAGAGTTAAGAAACTGCAAGGTAAAAAGATCCTGATGGAAATTATATACCATCCTCTGATCAGTAGTCAGAATGTAAGATACAAATTACAGTGGGAGATAGAAAAGGCATGTAAAAAGGGCAATGTTGTGATAGCAATGGGGATCTTAATGTACAGATAGGTTGGAAAAATCAGATTGGTGCTGGATCCCAAGAAAGGGACTTTTAGAATGCCTACAAGATTGCTTTGTAGTGCAGCTGTGGTTGAGCCCACAAGAGGAAAGGCAATTCTGGGCGGGGTGTTGTGTAATGAACCAGATTTGATTGGGGAGCTTAAGGTAGAGGAACCTTTCAGAGGCAGTTTTAAAGAGAGATGATAAAGTCAGATATATTAGTATTACAGTGGAATAATGGGAATTACAGAATCAGGAGAGAGGAGCAGGCCAAAGTTACTTTGAAGGGGACACGAGCAGGGATGATGTCTGAACAGCGATGACTAGAGTTTCTGGGGGCAATTCAAGGGGAAACTTAATCACGAACAAGAGAAAATCTGCAGATGCTGCAAATCCAAGTAACATACACAAAACACTGGAAGAACTCAGCAGGCCAGACAGCATTCAGGAAAAGATTACAGTCGACATTTCGAGCGGAAACATCAACTGTACCCTTTTCCTGGATACTGCCTGGCCTGCTGTGTTCCTCCAGTGTTTTGTGTGTGAAACTTAATTACTTTACATCAGTCCTCACTATGGAAGACACCAGCAGTAAACCTGAAATTCAAGAGTGTTGGGGCAGAAGTCACTGTAGTGCTATTAGTAAGGAGGTGGTGCTTGGGAAGCTGAAAGATCTGAAGGTATGTAAGTCACCTGGATCAGATGGTGTACACCCCAGAGTTCTGAAGGAGGTAGCTGAAGAGATTGCGGGGGCATTAGCAATGATCTTTCAAAATCATTAGATTCTGGAATGGTTTCAGAGAACTGGAAATTGCTAATGTCACTCCACTCTTTAAGAATGAAGGGAGACAGAAGAAAGGAAATTATAGGCCAGTTAACCTAACTTCAATGGCTGGGAAGATGTTGAAGGTCATTACTAAGGCTTCAGGGTACTTGGAGGAATTTGTCAAAATAGGTCTAACTCATGATTACTTAATGGGAAATCTTGTCTGATAAATCTGTTGGAATTCTTTAAGGAAATAACAAGCAGGAAATATAAAGGTGGTTGTTGTTTACTTTTCAAAATGTCTTTGACAACGTGCCACACGTCAGGCTGTTTGACAAGGTAAGAGTCCGTGGCATTACTGGAAAGATATCAGCATTGATAGAAGATTGGTTGACAGGTAGCAAGCAAATAGTGGGAATAAAGTGGGCTTTTTCTGGTTGGCTGTAGGAGTCTTGTGGTGTTCCACAGGGTTGGTGGATGTCAATGATTTGAATGACCAAGAGAGTGGACATTAAAAAGATTAATGGAGGGACAGGTAATGTTGGGGAAGCAGGTTGTCTGCATAAAGACTTAGGTAGATTGGAAGAATGAACAAAAAATGGCAGATGGAATATAGTGTAGGGAATTGTATGGTTATGCACTTTGGTAGAAGGAATAAGGGCATAGACTATTTTCTAACTGTGGAGAAAATTCAAGGATAAGAGGTGCAAAGGGTTCCTAAATGTTAACTTGCAGGTTGATTCATGGTGAGGAAGGCAAATGCAATGTTAACATTCATTTTAAGAGGACTAGAATATCAAAACAAGGATGTCATGCTGAGGCTTTATCCCCAGAGGAGTTTTACAAGAATGGTAGTGGGTGAGTCTAGTACCAGAGCGAACAACCTCAGAACAGAGGAGCATCCATTTAGAACAGAGATGAGGAGGAACTCATTTAGCCAGCGGGCAATGAATATGTGTAATTCAGCTATGGAGGCCAGGTGTTTGAGTATATTTAATGCAGAAGTTGATTGGTTCTTGAGGGTCAGGGTATCAAAGGTTTACTGGGAGATGGCAGGAGAATGGATTGAGAGGGAAAATAAATCAACTGAGATGGAATGGTGAAGCAGACTCAATGGGTGGAATAGCCTAATTCTGCTCTTGTGTCTTATGGTCTAACATCAGACATGGTCAATATGAATCCCATCACATGTATGGGTGCTACACAATCTTCTGTGTATACATTACAATGAACAGGGTGTAAAGAAAGGGGAAATTGCTTGAGAGATTATCCTATTGTGTAAGTGATAAACCATTTTCAGTTCTTCCGCTGGAGGTTATTAAAGAAATAAAGCATTTTTACAATAATCTGGTGATTCTATGCTTGAATGTACAGATCAGTAGCAGAGGTATGTCACTAGGCCACCTCATGCATCATTTTAACTAATGGTCATCACATTTCTTCCTATACATGACCTTTCAATTTTTCACTCATCAAGAAAACGTGACTTAAAATTGTTTTATGTCTTTGTCTCCATTGTCCTTTAAGGAAGAGTGTTCCAAAGACTTGTGAATCAGAGAAGGGAATTTACCTAATCTGCATTTTAAATAGTGTCTAGATTGTAAGTACTTCCATAACAAGAAATATTTGCTCCACATTTACCCAGTCAGAAACATCCAGGGTTTTATACATTTCAATCAATTCAGCCCTCATTCTTCTAATCTCCAGCAGCTAGAAGTTTAGCCTCTACAACTTCCACATATAAAAAACCTTGTCTGGCTCAACTATCTCAACAAAGATAGGTGGAGGGGCTGGTAGTGCTGAGGAAACAGAGAGTCTGCAGAGAGACTTGGATAGATTGGGGGAATGGGCAAAGAAGTGGCAAATGAATTACAATGTCGGAAACTGTATGGTCATGCACTTTGGTAGAAGAAATAAATGGGCAGACTATTATTTAAATGGGGAGAGAATTCAAAGTTCTGAGATGCAATGGGACTTGGGAGTCCTCGTGCAGGATACCCTTAAGGTTAACCTCCAGGTGAGTCGGTGGTGAAGAAGGCGAATGCAATATTGGCATTCATTTCTAGAGGAATAGAGTATAGGAGCAGGGATGTGATGTTGAAGCTGTATAAGGCACTGGTAAGACCTCACTTGGAATACTGTGTGCAGTTTTGAGCTCCTTATTTAAGAAAGGATGTGCTGACATTGGAGAGGGTTCAGAGAAGATTCACTAGAATGATTCCAGGAATGAGCGGGTTAACATATGAGGAACGTTTGACCGCTCTTGGACTGTACTCCTTGGAGTTTAGAACATGGGGGGGACCTCATGGAAACATTTCAAATGTTGAAAGGCATGGACAGAGTGGATGTGGCAAAGTTGTTTCCCATGGTGGGGGAGTCTAGTACGAGAGGACATGACTTGAGGATTGCAGGGCGCCCATTCAGAACAGAGATGTGAAAAAAAAATTTTTGCCAGAGGGTGGTGAATCGGTGGGATTTGTTGCCACGGATGGCAGTGGAGGCCAGGTTATTGGGTGTATTTATGGCAGAGATTGATAGGTATCTGAGTAGTCAGGGCATCAAAGGTTATGGTGAGAAGGCGGGGGAATGGGACTAAAGGGGAGATTGGATCAGCTCATGATGAAATGGCAGGAGCAGACTCGATGGGCTGAATGGCCGGCTTCTGCTCCTTTGTCTTATGGTCTTATGGTCTTATTTTCTGAGTGCTTCCAATGCATTAATATCATAAATGAGGAAGCCAATACTGTACACAATAAATCAGATGTGGTCTCACTAATGTACTATATAAATGGAGCAAATCCTTCCTATGTCTAATTTTATTGCCTGTAACAATCAACAGTTTGTACCTACATGATAGTGTTTTTTGAATCATGCACCAAGACACAAATGCCACTTATCCCTGAACTTACCCCATTTAGATAATATTTTCATTTATTTTATATTCTCCTGCCAAAATGGATGATTTCACATTTTCTTAGATTGTATCCTATTTGCCATTTCTAATTCCTAGACTTATTTTTGCATGATTTCTGTATTTAGCTGTCATGCCTTCAGTGCTTCAGAGTCATTTATACAAATTGTTCAACATCACGGCCCAGTACTGATCCCTGCGGCACAACATTCTTTACATCTTGCCAAACAAAAGAAACAAATCATTTACATTACTCCTGTTAGCCAATCAATTTTTAGTCTACACCATACGTTATTTCTCACGCAATGAGTTTTCATTTCCTTCAATGACTTCTGATGCAGTTTGTTTAGATACAGCAGAGACTGGGCCCAAAAGCAGAAAATGAACCAACATTTAGCAGATTCAAGCACTGAGTCATATTAAAAAGGTCAAGGAGTTGATGCTGAGGGTGAAGGACAAACTGGTGTTCAGCTCATGACTCTGAGAAGCATTACTCGCCTCAGAGCTGAACTGTCTCCGTGGGTGTAGCTTGCAGCTACCCAGCTCTTGGAATGGCTGCAGTGCTGAACCAGCTCAGTGGCTATGGACTCCCTTTTGGGGACTCTGTTCTGTGAACTATTTCTTTACTTTTCTATTACTTTCTAGACATCTTCATACATCCATTCATTCACACCAAATCCCTTAATCCACAGCAGATGCTACTTCTTTAAAGAACTTCAATAAATTAGTCAAACATGATTTCACTGTCACAAAACTATGTTAACTTTGATCATTTTACTAAGAATCCAGATGTAACCTCCTTAACAATGGCTTTTAATATTTTCACTTGACAGATATTTTGTTAATTGACCTATGTTTTCCGGTCTTCATCCCAGTTTCAGGAATATTACAAAGAACCCTTCTCTAAACCTAGCTAATTTTTGATGTTGAAAGCAACTCTTTCCTGAGTATCTCCCTCCTTCCAATTCCAGACTTAATGCTATTTTTTGCATCCTCTGTTGTAATGACTGGCGCAAATATCTATTTAATTAATTTAGACCATAAGACATAGGAGTAGAATTAGTCCATTTGATCCATCAAGTCTACTCTGTCATTCAACCACGGCTGATCCCACTTTCCCTCCTCAGCCCCACTACACGGCCATCTCCCCATAACATCTTGATGCTGTGTCCAATCTAGAACCTTTCAAGGTCTGCCTAAAATATACCCAATGACCTGGCTTCCATAGCTGTCTCTGGTAATAAATTCCACAATTTCACTACTCTCTGGTTAAAGAAATAACTATGCATCTCTGTTTTAATTGGACGTGCCTCTATCCTGAGACTGTGCCCTCGTATCCTAGACACCCCAACCATGGGAAACATCCTTTCCACATCTACTCTGTCTAGGCCTTTCAACATTTGAAAGGTTTCAATGAGATCCCCCTTTATCCTTCTGAATTTCAGCAAGTGCAGACCCAGGGCATCAAACGCTCCTTGTATGATAACCCTTTCATTCCCGGAATCATCCTTGTGAACCTCCTCTGAACCCTCTCCAATGCCAGCACATCTTTTCTTAGATAAGGAGCCCAAAACTGTTCACAATACTCAAAGTGAGGCCTCACCAGTGCCTTATACAACCTCAGTATCACATCCTTGCTCTTGTATTCTAGAACTCTTGAAATAAATACTAACATTGCAGTTGCTTTCCTCACCATCAACTCTACCTGCAAGTTAACCTTTGAGTGTTCTGTACAAAGACTCCCAATTCTCTTTGCATCTCAGATTTTTGGATTTTCTCCCCATTTAGAAAATAGTCTACCTATTTATTTCTTCTACCAAAGTGCATGGCCATGCATTTTCCAACATTGTATTTCACTTGCCACTTTCCTGCTTTTTCTCCTAATCTGTCTAAGTCCTTCTGCAGTCTACCCATTTCCTCAACACCACCTGCCCCTCCATCAATCTTCATATCATCTGCCAACTTGGCAACAAAGCCATGTATTCCATCATCTAAATCATTGACATACATCATAAAAAGAAGCAGTCCAAACACCAACCCCTGCAGAACACCACTACTCACTGGCAGCCAACCAGAAAAGGATCATTTTATTCCCACTCACTGCCACCTACCAATCAGCCAATGCTCTATCTGTGCCAGTAACTTTCCTATAATACCATGAGCTCTTAATTTGGTAAGCAGCCTCATGTGTGGCACCTTGTCAAAAGCCTTCTGAGAATCCAAATATACAATATCCACTGCATCCCCTTATCTATCCCACTTGCAATCTCCTCAAAGAATTCCAACAGGTTCATCAGGCAAAATTTTTGCCTAACGAAATCATGCTGACTTTGTCCTATCTTTTCCTAAGTACTCCATAACCTTGCTTAACAATTGACTCCAACAACTTCCCAACCACTGAGGCCAGGCTAACTGGTCTATAATTTCCTTTCTGCTGCCTTCCTCCTTTCTTAAAGAGTAAAGTGAGATTTGCAATTTTCCAGTCCTCTGGCAGCATGCCAGGGTCCAATGATTTTTGAAAGACCTTTACTAATTGTTCCGCAAGCTCTGCCGCTACCTCTTACGGAACCCTAGGGTGTAGTTGTTATGGTTCGGGTGGCTTAAGTATCCTTAGGTCTTTCAGCTTTTTGAGCAACTTCTCCCTTGTAATAGTAACCACACTCACTTCTCTTCCCTCACACTCTTCAACATCTGGCACACTGCTAGTGTCATTCACAGTGAAGACTAATGCAAACTACTCATTTAGGTCACCTGCCACCTTCTTGTCCCCCATTATTATTATTTCTCCTGCCTCATTTTCCAGAGGTCCTAAATCCACTCTCATCGCTCTTTTATTTCTTGCATACTTGACAAATCATTTACTATCCACTTTGATATTGTTTGCTAGTTTACTTACATATTTCATCTTTTCCCTCCTGTAGATTCTTTTAGCTGCTCTCTGTAGGTCTTTAAAAGCTCTCCAATCCTCTGTGTTACCACTAATTTTTGTGGTGTTGTATGTCCTCTCTTTTTCTTTTACATTAGCTTTGATGCCCTTTGTTAGCCACAGTTGTACTATTTTGCTATTCTAATTTGCTATAGCCTTCTCTTTCTTTATTGGCTCTTCAGACTTAATTTTTATGGGAACAACACCAAATTATCCATAGAAGCTTTACTGTCCATTGTTATATTTCTGGTTAGCTTTACACTGAGTTTTAAACTTTCCCTCATTTATGAAGACCATTAAATAGGAAGCAGAACTATGCTACTCAGCCTATCAATTCTGCTCTGCTATTTAATCATGGCAGAATATTTTTATTAATCCTATTCCACTGCCTTATCCCTGTAACCCTTAACCTTCATACTAATTAACAACCCATCAATCTCTGCCTCAAATACAAACAATCACTTGGCCACTGTGGCAATGAATTCCATAGACTTTCCACCCTCTATCTGAAGAAATTCCACCTCAACTCTGCTTTAAACAGCCCTTTATTCTGAGGTTGTGGCCTTAGATTCTGGACTCTCCCACGAATGCAAATATCTTCTCATGCACCCTATCCAGGATTTCAGTACAGTACTTGGTGGTTTCACTCCCTTATTCTTCTGAACTCTATCCTGGTGCAGGCCCAGGGACAGATTAATTAATTTATTTTTATTTAGAGATACAGCAGGGTAACAGTCCTTCTGGCCCAATGAGTCCATGTGACTGAACGTGCTCATGTGATCAATTAACCTATTAACTCGTGATGTGGTAAGAAACCAGAACACCACGAAGACATCCAAGTGGTCACAGGGAGAATGTACAAACTCCTTAGACAGCAGTGGGAATTGAACGTGGGTTTCTGATATTGTTACACGAACATTCAGGTATCTTGCCGCCCCAGTGGCTACTTTTCTTTTAAGGTGCTGTCCAATCTTGTGACCTACCATCATGTGTACTTCCATACGTTTTCTTTAATTTTTTAATTGGCTTTAGCTTTTTGAGTTCGCTGCACATGGAGTTCTTCCTCTTGGTATTGTCTATTATCTATTCCATATATTCTGTCTAAAGAGCCCCTCAAATGTCTGTCACCGAATCTCGAGTTAACTTCACTTGCCAGTACACTTCAGATAGCTGTGCTTTCAAGTCTCCAGAACTGCCTTTTTTAAGTTTAAAATTCCAGTGGACACAATCTTCTCTCTGTCAATTACAATATGAGCCCTATAACCCAGAGGCACCTTCAGTATGAGATCATTAATTAGTCCCATTGCTTTGTGCAATAGCAGGTCACCAATTTTCAAAGTAATACTTGGACTAGCTGTTAAATTCCAGATTATTATTTATTTATTTGAATTTAAATTCTTCAGCTGCTGGAGTGAAATTTGAACTCGAGTCTTCAGTTCAATCTCCCAGGCAGCTTGGTTATTGGCTTTGTAACTCAACACGAATGTCACTAAACTCAACATAGTATTTGTCGTCCTATTTGTAATATACAGCACCAAATCATGTTGGGAAATTGTATTGAAAGTGCTGCTGTAATCCCAGGTGAGGTCACCAAGGCAAAAATCCCCAGCATAATTTAAAAGAACAACAGATGGATGTGGGCACAGAGGGACATGTTCCTTTCTGGATGGATGAGTTAGCACAAGAGAAGTAGGCTGGCTCATTCTTATTTATGCCACACTCCTGTGAATATCATAAAACTAATCAAGTATGGCTGATCTGGTGACAACACAGTAACCTACATGTCCTGAGCAATTCCGATGGGTGATTATTATTAAAGAAAGTATATGAGTGGCTGAATTAAGGGCAGCTTTATGTTTGAAAAATCTAATCTCCATTCCTGGCTCTCTGCCAGTGAATGACCAGCCTATCAGCTCCACTTCCCAAAGGATGTCACGAGCATGTGAAGCAGTCTCCTGTTTCCAGCTTTAATGAAGAGTTCCTTCTTTTTCTTTAATTTTGCTTTTCATTTGAAATTATTATAATTTTATAGCATAGTTGTGAAATTACAATCATTTTGACTGGCAGTGATTGTGTTATCTCTACAGTATCTCTCGCTGATGGCCAATTTCTACTTCAGATGTCAGGGGCTTGATGCAAGCTTGTGTCCACTGACTTTGTGCCAGGTCATTGGCGTGACAGTGTCATAGAGTCATACAGTATGAAAACAGGCCCTTAGGCTCAATTGGTCCCTGTTGACCAGGATTCCCATCTAAGCTAGTCTCATTTTCCCATTTTTGACGTATATCACAAGAAGAACTATATTGGCCAGACAGGACATAAGCTCTCAATTTGTTTACAAGAACACAAACTGGTGGTATGGAGACATGATCCACTGCTACTAATCTTGGTACATGAGGGCCAACAAGGACATTGTTTTAACTGGGACACCGCTGAGGCTCCAAACACGAAGCAGGCATGACAATTTTTATAAGCGTGCTTCTCATCTGATCATCCCATAAGCAAACATATTGAAATAGAAGCCATCTATGAATCCCAAAGGAAATGCGAGCCAATAGAATTCAAAGGTTAACTGGAGGGGTAGCCAATCAGGACTGAGGCAAGCGAATGGGGGCTTATAGAAACATAAGCAGTCCTGAAGAGAAACACCAACAACTGTACACTGAGGATGCTACCTCGTATGGTGATGAAACTTATTGCCAAGCTTGGCGAACACTGTAACATCAAACCTTTCCTATCTGTATACCTATCCAAGTACCTTTTAATACTGTTAATGTACTGCTTTAACTATTTATTCTATTGCAATCATTACAAGTTGTGAGGTTCTATTCAACCGAGGATACCGTCAATAACTTTCCTGAGTGTCTTGCTTACAAAGACGCAGTGTTGACACAGTATTGGATTTGATTAAGGTTCAGTCCTGATCTCAGATGCTGTCTGTTTTGATCTTGTATGTTTACTCTGTGATTGTGGTGCTCAAATTTCCTCTCCCAAAGACATAATTTGTGGTAGATTCATTGAAAACTCAAAATTACTTCAACTGTAGATGGCTAGTAGAAGATTCAGTCATTGGTGGATGGAGGTGTGAGAGAGAATTGGTTATAGGGCAGTAAATCAGAGAATGAGATGGATTGGGAGCTGAAACTGATGGGATTGCTCTGAAGTCCAACATAGACTCAATGGGTTGAATTATCTTCTCCTATATGAAGGCAACATGGATCTCATGTCCAAAGAATGGGTGATTGACTGATACTGAACTTGAATTGCTGAAGGATGCTCGAGAGCTGTGGCAGGGCTGAATGCCATCACCTCCTACAAAGCAGAACCAAGCCATATAACTAACAAGATTTTACTCCCAGATGAGCCTTTCTGCCTGCTCTGACAGAACATGGAGGCAGCTTCACAAACTCCAACAACCGCTGACAACCCTGTGATTTCAGTCCCTGAGGCTGACATGAGAGTATCTTTCAGGAGGGTAAGTTCATGGAAAGCATCTGATCCTAATGGTGTACGTGGCTGAGTCCTGCCCTGTGTTAATCAAGAGGCTGGAGGTTTCACGGACATCTTCAACCTCTCACTTCAGTAGTCCGAGGTATCTACCTGTAAGGTTCAACCATACCTATGCCCAAGAAGAATATGGTAACCTGCCTCAATGACTATCAGGATCCCAAACTAGTGTGGATAGCTTCACTCTCCAAAACTCTGAAGTGATTGCACAATCTATGGATTCACTTTCAGGGACTCTACAAATCATTCTCGGTATTATCAATTTTATTTGCGAAATGTGTCTTCTTTTACACATTGGTTGTTTGTTTATATAAGTTTTCATGAATTTGATTGCACTTCTTTATCTTCCTGTAAATGCCTGCAAGGAAATGAGTCTGAAGGTAGAACATGGTTACATATGATAATAAATTTACTTGACTTTGACCATGTGACCAGACGACGGGTTTCAAAGAGCCTGATACACTTTGACATGATTTTCGGAACATCACTTCACATACGTGATTATACAGGTAACTAAATTAAATTACACTCCTCTGATCATGTCATTCCATTAAAGCCTCAATTAACAGTAAAACTAAGTTTTGGTTACACAATTAGTCTGTCTTCATTAACAGCAAACCTAACTTTCGGCCACAACAATAGTGGTTTGCTATAACAGTTATGAAGCTTCTGTTGTTTGGTACAGCCATACCTACATCCCATCTCTTTAATATTCAACATCGTGAGTGGTTCCCTGTTACCACTTCAACACAAGTTACATTGTATTTCACTATTTGATAGCTCTCTCTGTTTCTACCCCTACAACACTACAACACAGAAAAGTTGGGTGAGCAGCCAGTAACCTGCAGGTACTAATTCCCTGAGACCTCTCTGAGCCCATAAACAGCACAACTTTGTATATGTGAGCAACACACACAAAATGTTGGAGGAGCTCAGCAGGCCAGGTAGCATCCATGGAAAAAAGTATAGTCGACATTTCAGCTTGTATTCTTTTCCATAGACGTTGCCTGGGCTGCTGAGTTCCTCCAGTATTTTGTGTGTGTTGCTTAGATTTCCAGCATCTGCAATTTTCTCTTGTTTACACTCAGTGGCCATTTTATTAGGTACACGTTATACCTGCTCGATAATGCAAATATCTAATCAACCAATCAATGCAACTCAATGCATAAAGCATACAGATGGGGTCAAGAGGTTCAGTTGATATTCAAACCAAACATCAGAATGAGGAAGAAATGTGACCAAGTGACTTGACTATGAAATGATGAATAGACCTTTGCAATGTTTGTTCATGACAGACAGGGCAGTTTGAATATTTCAATAACTGCTGATCTCCTGGGTTTTTCATGTACAGCAGTCTCTGGCGTTTACAGAGAATGGTGTGAAAAACAAAAAAATATATCCAGTGAGCGGCAGTTCTGTCAGAGAAAATACCTTGTTTATGAGAGAGGTTAGAGGAGGATCGCCAGACTGCTTCAAGCTGACATGAAGGTGAGAGTAACTCAAATAAACATGTATTGTGTAGAAGAGCATCTCTGAATGCACAACACATCAAACCTTGAAGTGGATAGACTACAGCAGCAGAAAATCATGAACAAACACTCAGTAATCACTTTATCTCTTCTCCTGCTGTCTGGGAAAAGGCTCCGAAGCATTCGGGCTCTCACGACCAGACTATATAACAGTTTCTTCCCCCAAGCTATCAGACTCCTTAATACCCGAAGCCTGGACTGACACCTTGCCCTACCGTCCTGTTTATTATTTATTGTAATGCCAGTACTGTCTTTGTGCACTTTATGCAGTCCAGTGTAGGTCTGTAGTCTAGTGTAGCTTTCTCTGTGTTTTTTTTTATTACATAGTTCAGTCTAGTTTTTGTACTGTGTCATGTAAACCATGGTCCTGAAAAACATTGTCTCATTTTTACTATACACTGTACCAGCAGTTATGGTCGAAATGACAATAAAAGTTGACTTGACTTGACTTGATTAGATATAGGGTAGGTACTAACGTGGCCAATGACTGTGCTTTCAAATAACCTTTCTAGATACCCCACACTTGTCTTGTCAGTTTCAACATAGCAGTGAACAGAATGACACCAGGACCAAAGCACTGTCCAAAGCAAGCAACATACTCCAGGGACATTGGCAAAATTGTCTGGATTTACCTGAACTTACAGAGATATGACCCAGTACGTTCCTACCATTGAGCACATCTACCCAGAGTGCTGTTGCACGAAAGCTGCTTCCATCATCAGGGACCCCATCCCCACCTTCCAGGCCATGCTCTCTTCTTGCTGCTGCCATCAAGAGGAAGGTAGAGGAACCTCTGGACCTGGACCACCAGGTTCAGGAACAGTTAATATCCCTCAACCATGAGGTTCTTGAAACTGTGGGAATGATTTCATTTATCTTCACTTAAACCATCACCAAACTGTTCGTACAACCAATGGACTCACTTTCTCGATATTTATTGCTTATTTATTACTTTTTTCTCTTTCTTTTTGTATTTGCACTTTGTTGGGTGCTTTGCACGTTGGTTGGTTGTCCATTCTGTTGGGTGCGGTCTTTCATTGATTCTACCGTTTCTTCTTGTATTTACTGTGATCACTCACAAGAAAATGAATGTCAGGGTTGTATAGGCTGATGTACAGTATATTTCCTTTGAATGTTGAACTTTGAATGATTCTAAACAATATTTGTATTGGACGTGGTTGCTGTAGCCATTATCCAGCATAGGTAGCAAATCAAACTCACTATACAGGTCAGAAAAATGGTCTACATCATGACATTTTGTCCTCAATGCAAATTCAATGGACTTATCTTTGAGATAAATCTCCTCTCTGAAGGATCAATAATAGATTATGAATTTCAGACTCAATTTATAAATGTTTTCCAGACATACTTTAGAAGAAGATAGCTGTAAACATTGGCTCTTTACTTCAATGTGGATGAAGAGGATTCTTTGACAATGAATCTGACGATCACCAATTAACTGAGTGATTCTCAAATGTCATGTAGATGTAGAATTGAAAACGATTTGATATTAATAAAAGAACCCAATAATATATATACATCAGTAAGTGTCCTAATATGTGCACAAACTACCCCTTTTGTTTCATCTCATACATTGTATCATGCAAATAGTACAGCAATGTTTTGATACCTGAACAATCTACATTGATTAAGATGAGATTGAGGGGTGGCCTGATAAAAGTATGAAAGATCATAAGAGACAAAGACAAGATGAAAGCACATAATCTTTACTTCCTGAGAAGGGGTGATTAAAACAAGTGGGGATAGGTCTATGATCAGAGGCGAGAGATTTAAAAAGAACATTACTGGTAGCTTCTTCACATAAAGGGTAGTGCATATTTGGATGAGCTACCAGAAATAGTGGTTGAAGCAGACATATTAGCAACAAAAGCTATCTAGGTAAGTAATTGGATAACTGGGGTTGAGAGGGCTATTGGCCAAATGAAGACAGATGGGACTAGCTCAATGGGCAACACAGTCAGCATAAACTAGCTTGGCCGAAGAACTTGTTTCCAAGCTGTATGACTCCATGACTCCACTTACCCCAGAACAATCATCTAAACCAATATGGTAAGAGATCATTGATCTGAAATACCAGCTTGCCCTCTCTCCACAAATCTTACTTGATCTACTATTTCCAGTCCTTGCTGTCTTGAATATGTATCGTTGAGAAATGTGGATCATTGCCAGAAATACTGACTTTCAGACAATAAACCATTCATTCATGATCATTCATGAGAAAACAACATATCCTCTGGCATGAGTATTTCAAAGAAGAAAGGACATCCCTGGTGCTTTGGCCAGGCCTAACTGCCAGCAACATCAATGCAACAGATTATCTGTCATTATCATATCACGGTTGGTCGGACTTGGTGCCAAGTCGGCTGTTGCTGTACCTGCATTTCAATTAGATTTCTCTTCAAAATCTGAAATGGCTGGGGATATAATGAGGTTCTGAATGGTATGATAAAACACAAGGCCATTGTTTGGAAACTGAAGAGGGAGTTCTCTCCATGGTATTAAGATAATGGGGTTTACATGAAATGAACCAGAAAATGCTGGGATTGCACATGACATTACCAGCTATTGAACGAGAAAGGAGGCCTTCAAATTGTATTTGGGAAATAGACCCCAATCTTGTTTAATGGTAGCTTTCTCATTTTGGAAGCAGAAGTTTGGACTTAAACTTTAGAATATAAGTCCTATACCAAATGCCATTATATAGCTCAGTTTCTATTTTTTTTTAGAGAATTGTGGTATATAGTAAAAAAGTCAATAGTGCGTTCCATATTTTTGAGTTCCAGTAGCAGCCGGGTAATGGCTTTGTGGCCGAGCTTGCGGATGATACTAAGATAGGTGGGGGGGAGGCAGGTAGTGTTGAGGAACCAGAGAGTCTGTAAAAGGAGTTAGATAGATTAGGAGAAAGGGCGAAGCAATGGTACATGCAATACAGTGTAGCGAAATGTATGTTTGTGCACTTTGGTAGATGGATTAAAGATGTAGACTACTTTCTAAGCAGGAAAGCCATTCAGAAATCGAGGTGCAAAGGGACTTGGGACTCCTAGTTCAGGATTCCCTAAAGGTTAACTTCCAGGTTGAATCGATGTTAATATTTATTTTGAAAGGATTAAAATAATCTAAGTTTAAATTTCAAAGTAAATTTATTATCAAAATACATATATGTCATCATATACAAACCTGAGATTTGTTTTCTTGCAGATATACTCAATAAATCCAATAATCATAATAGAATCAATGAAAGACTGCACCAAAAGAATGGACAACAAGTGTGCAAAACAAAACAAACTCTGCAAATACAAAAATAAAGAAAAAAAAGAAATAAGAATAATAAATAAATATCAAGAACATGAGATGAAAAGTCCTTTAAAGTGAGTCCATAGGTTGTGGGAACAGTTCAATGATTAAATGAAACAATGCCCTCTGGTTTTGAAGTCTGATGGTGGAGGAGTAAGAACTGCTGGTGTGAGAACCTTCGTACTGATGGCAGAAGCAAGAAGAAAGCATGAACTAGGTGGTGGGGGTCCCTGATGATGGAAGTAGCTCTGCGACAAAGCTCTGTGCTCAATTGTGGGAAGGGCTTTACCCATGATGGACCGAGCCATATCCACTCCTTTTTGCAAGATTTTTCATTCATGGTCATTGGTGTTTCCATACCAGGCTGTGATGCAGCTAGTCAATATATTCTCCATGCTACATCTATAGAAATTAGTCATAGTTATGGATGTCATCTGGAATCTTCACAAACTCTTAAGGAAGTAGAGGCCTTGCTGTACTTTTTTTGCAATTGCACTTATGTGCTGGGTTCTGGCCAGGGCCTCTGAAGTTGTAACACTGAGGAATGTAAAGTTGCTGATCCTCTGATGAGGATTGGCTCATGGACCTGTGATTTTCCCTGTAGTCAATAATCAGCTCCTTGCTCTTGCTAACATTGAGTGAGAAGTTGTTGTTGTGGCACCCCTCAACTATAGATTTTCAATGTCCCTCCTATATGCTGATTTATCACCACCTTCGATTCGGCCTATGACAGTATCATGTCAGTATGACATTGGTGCTGTGTTTAGTTATGTGAATCAAAATCTGAGAATCAAGTTTATATATAACCAGCATGTGTTGTGAAATTTGTTAACTTTGCAACAACAATACAATGCAATACATGATAAATATAGAAAAAGTGTTAAATTACAATAATTATAGATATATATATATTAAATAGTTAAGATAATTAAGATAATTAGTGCAAAAACAGAAATTTAAAAGAAGTAGTGAGGTAGTGTTCATGGGTTCAATGACCATTCAGAAATCTGATGGCAGAGGGGAAGAAGCTATTCCTGAATCATTGAGTGTGTGTTTTTAGGCTCCTGTACCTCCTTCCTGATGGTAGCAATGAGAAAAGGGCAAATCATGGGTGGTGCGGGTCCTTAATGATAGACAGCGCTTTTCTGAGGCACCACTCATTGAAGATGTCTTGGATACTATGGGGTTAGAACCCATGGTGGAGCTGACTAATTTTACATCTCTCTGCAGCTTACTTTGATCCTGTGCAGTAGCCTCTCCCGTACCAGTCGGCAATGCAGCCAGTCTGAAATTTGAAATGAGTCAGGCAAGGGGCTAAGCACACAGCCTTGTGGTACACCTGTGCTGATGGAGACTGTGGAGGAGATGTTGTTGCCAATCTGAACTTACTTGGGTCTGTAAGCAAAGGACATCAAGCTATTGATGCCACGGTCTCAAAAATGCAAGGATATAGTAGCAAGGATGTAATGCTGAGGCTTTAAAAAGTGTTTGTCAGATACTACTTGGACTATCTAAGAAAAGAAGGCAGAATAAGAAGGTGTTGGGAGGGAATGGTGCACAGGCTGGCAAGTCATAGGTGAAACCAGGTGATGGGGAAGGTAGGTGGGTGTGGGATGAGAGAAGAAGTGAGAAGCTGGGAGGTAGAACAGGTAAAGCTGAAGAAGAATGGATCTGATCGGAGAAGGGTGGAGCTTGGGAGAAAGCGAAGGAGGAGGAGCCCAAGAGGGAATTAATGGGAATATGAGAAGATGAAGCCAGAATAGGGAACTGATAAAGAGAGAAGGAGGAAGGAAGTTAGAAAAATAGATGCACATGCTGTCAAATTCTAGGCTACCCAAATGGAATGTAAGATGTTGCTCCTCCAATCTGAGGGAGGCCTCGCCATAGCAATAGAGGAGCCCACGGACCCACATTTCAGAATGAGATGTAGAATGGAGCATTCCACACCCAAAGGAGCTGCTCAACCTAGTAAGCTCTTCCAGCAGATTGTTCATTGATCCAGATTCCAGCATCTGGATCTCATGTCTTCTTGTTACTTCACAAGATTCAAGAGTGAAGATTCAGGATTGTTTAATATCATTTTCTGTAGACAAGTGTAAGGAGTACAAAATAATTGTTACTCCAGGTCTGATGAGATATAGAAAAACACAAAAGATAAATATAATAATAGTAGTAAAACACAAAAATATAAATGCATAAGTTAGCTTATCTACATTGATTGTACATCCATAAAGTAATATTATTCTGTGCATAAGGTTACTGACAGTCAATAAAAATTTAGTGGTGGAGTTTGCAGATGGAGGTGTTGATTAGCCTTACTGCTTGGGGAAAGTACAAAGTAATTGTTTTTGAGTCTGGTGGTCCTGGTGTGGATAGCCTCCTCCCTGATGGGAGTGTGACAAACTGTCCCTTCTCCAGCATCTTTCTGTTTATAATTCCTTGATGGTTGGTAAGCTGGTGACAGTGAAGCAGTGAAGTGTTGGGTAGTTTTGACTACCTGTTGTAGAGGTTCCTGTCACCATGCCATTATTAAAGGCTTCCATAACAGTCTTACCAAAGTTCAAATACAATGAGCAGCTGCATACTTTCACAATCTTAGGTTCAATAGACAACATCAGCTTCAATCTAAACTGTTTTGTCATGCAAAAGATGTATGGCTAAATTTGCATAGCAGAGAATGTGCTTGGAACCTGAAAGTGCTGATATATATACATATATAATCTTTTAAATATGCATTATATAGGCCTTAATCATTATTGATTTTAGTAGAAAAGAGATATAATTTAAGTTCATCTTCCTACTAATCAATTCAAAGTTCATCACGTCCCTTTCCTCATGGTAATCCCTTGAGATACACAACTCCAATAACTGACTTCTAGTTTGCAATTGCCTCTTAAAGCTCCAGTACTTTGTAACTTAAAATCAATGGAAATTATCATATTAATGACCAGCTTCTCCCCATTAAAACAATGGCGACATCAAACGAAATCACTGCTAATTTCCTGGAGATGTATGCTGGAATGCTTCTTCTGAAGAATCATATCTTAGAAGGTCCAGCCTGTATCATTGCCATGCAGGGTAAAAACAATGCTAACATTGTTTAACAATCAATAACAATTGAATATAAAGTACAGCCACTATCATTAGGGAATACACAATAATACATGAAAGCTGAGCATGTTGTTTTCCAACAATCACACAGTGTTAAATATCACCTCATGGGGGTCTCAGAAACTTCATGTTACGGAGAAAGATGATTTCACACATGCTATCCATTGTAGTCAAAAAGACTAACCCTACTGTTCCTCAAGTGATCAAATCTCTTCACAGAAAAAAAACACAAAACCAAAGTGATTCTGCAGATGCTGGAACTCCAGAACAACTCATACAACATGCTGGAGGAACTCAGCAGGTCACGCAGCATTTATGCCGAGTCCTTTCCTCAGGATTGGAAAAGAAGAGGGAAGATGCAAGAATAAAAAGCTGGGGAGAGGACAAGCTAGAAGGTGGAGCCAGGTGAGTGGGAGAGGGGGTTATGAAGTAAGAAGCTGTGAAGTGATAGGAAAATGTTGGAGGAACTCAACAGGGCAGGTAGTATCTATGGAAAGAAATAAACAGTTGATGTTTTGGTCTGAGACTCTTGATCAGGAGCGTATTTTGCTGCTGACCTGCTTGAGTTCCTCTAGCATTTTGTGTACGTTGCTCTGCATTTGCAGCATCTGCAGAATCTGGTCTGCTTATAAATCTCTTCAAGGGCATATTCAAGTATATTTCAAGAGTATTGTGGGTTTTTGTCTCATCTTGCAATGAATCTCAGACAAACACAACTTTCATTTCCCTTCTGTCCCTTTCCTAATTATTTTAAATTTTATGCCCCTTGTTCTGACACACTTTTACTAACAGAAATAGATTCCTCCAATTTACGGTCTTGGTCACTCATTATTTTATGCACACAATTAAGATTTTCCTCTGTCTTCCTACTCAAAAGAAGAACAAATACTCCCTATCTAATCTTCCCTAAACACTGAAACTTGCCTAACTTGGCTACATCTTCATGAAACTCCTCTGCATCTTCTCCAGTGCATTCACTTCTTCACAATGTGATTGTCAGAACTGTAACCATTATTCAAGCTATCACCTAACAGACAGTTTGAGAATAAACTCCCTTCTCTCATATTCTATCACTTATTTAATGAAGAAGTGCATCAAAGTTCAAAGTAAATTTATTATCAAAGTACATATATATCACCATATAGTACCTCAAGATTAATTTTCTTGCAGGCATTCACATAACAAAGAAATGCAATAGAATTGTATAGAGTGGTTTGTAAAGCTGACAGTACAAAAGACAAACTGTACAAATAGATAAATAAATGCATACATAAGTATATAAACTTGAAAGTGAGTCCATAGATTGTGGAAACAGTTTAGAGCTGAGCTGAGTGAAGTTATCCACAGTAGTTCAAGAACCTGATAGTTAAAAGGTAATAACTGTTCCTAAAACTGGTGATGTGGGACCTAAGGCTCCTGTACCTCATTCCCACTGGCAGCAGCAAGAAGAGATGGTAGGAGTCCTTGATGGTAGATGCTTCTTTCTCGTGGCAGCGCTTCTTGTAGATGTATTCAATTTTCAGAGGGCTTTTGCCTGTGATGGTCAGGGTTATATTTGTCACTTTTTGTAGGCTATCTATTCTGGACATAGGTGATTCCACACCAGGCCATGATGCAACCACTAAGGATGCACTCCACTGTACATCTATAAAAGTTTGTCAAAGTTATGTTGTAGATGACATGCCAAACTTACGCAGACTTCTAAGAAAGTAGAGACTCAGTATATCTTTTTCAAGTGCACCTTTGTAATAATCTCATTGATCTTCGGGACCTATTGATTATCATAGTACTCACAGAGGCATAACAAATAAAGTTTCTGCCTCGCAACTTCATTGACCAAAATTCAATGCTGACCTCCATTGCTGTCCATATGGAATTGACACACACTCTGTAATCTCATGTGGTAACTCCAGGTACTCTGTTATTTTCCCCACATCCCCAAAATATGTGAGTCGATGGGATGGTTGACTGCTGCAAATTGTGTTGTTGGAGTGATAGAATTTGGGAATAGATGGAGTTGTGGAGAGAATAAAACTGAATAGAATAAGATTGGTAATAAAAAAAATAGGTGTTTGATTCTTGGGGTATCAAAAGACCTGTTTCCATGTTGTGTCTAACTTTTTTCTTCCATTTATTGCATATAGTCTGGCTTTTTTGACCTACCCAAATGTATCCCCTCTGGATTAAATTCTATTTGCAACATTTCTGTTCAAACCATTAATTCCTGCAGAACAAGGCTCTTCTCCTTCCTATCACCTACAGGGCAAATTCTTACATTTTCTGTAAACTTCATCTGAAAGCTCATAGATTCATATTTTAAGTGGATACAGTTTATTTTTCATTTTTCAATCTACAAATTATATTTCAAATTTCAGTTTTCCAATTCCAAAGGATGAAGAATGCAGGACTGAAACTGATGTATTTAAATTTGCATAACATTTGGAATAAGGTGGATGAACCTTATCGATTGGTCAGTATGACATTGTGGGCATCACTGAATCATGGCTGAAAGAAGGCCATAGTTGAGAGCCTTACATCAAAGTATATACAGTGTGTCAAAAGGACAGGCAGGAATGCATAGACTGTCATGGGGCTCTGTTGATAAGAGATCGTAAGATCTTTAGAAAGAGATGACAAAGGGTTGAATGTTCAATCTTTGTTGGTGGAGATAAGAAATTGCAAGAGTAACTAAACCATTATGGGAATCATATATAGGCCTCCAAATAGTAGCCAAGATGTGGGGTTAAGATTACAAAGGGAGCTGGGAAAAGGCATGTAATAAGGGTAATGACACAATTGTAATGGGGGATTTCAATATGCAAGGAGATTGGGAAAATAAGGTTGGTGTTGGATCACAAGAGAGGGAATTTGTTGAATGCCTATGAGATGGCTTTTTAGAGCAGCTTGTTCTTAACCCTATTCAGGGAAAGGCCATGTTAGATTGGGTGTTGTGTAATAACCCAGATCTTATTAGGAAGCTTAACATAAAGGAACCCTTAGGAGACAGTGATCATAGTATGATTGAATTTATACCTGAAATTTGAGAGAGAGAAGCATAACTCACATGCATCAGTATTACAGTGGAATTAAGGGAATTACAGAGACTTGAGAGAGGAGATCGCCCAGCTGGATTGGAGGAGGACACAGGCAGGGATGACGGCAGAGCAGAGATGGTTGAAGTCTCCGAGAATAGTTCACAAAGCACAGGATAGATTATGTCCCACAGAGGAAGAAGTTGTCAAATGGCAGGGGTAAGCAACCGTGGCTGACAAAGGAAGTAAAAGAATGAATAAAAGCTAAGGAAAGAGCAAATGAGATAGCAAAAGTGAGTGGGAAGTTGGATGATGTGGAAGCTTTTAAAATCCGACAAAAGGCAACAAAAAAAGATACATGAAAGGTGAAATATGAGGGCAGACTACCCAATTAATATAAAGCAGTGAAATAATTTTTTTCAGTTATATGAAGAGTAAAAGGGAGGTGAGAGTTGATATTGGACCATTGAAAAAATAATGCTGGTGAGGTACTAAGGGGGTCAAAGAGATGACCGATAAACTTAATGGGTACTTTGCATCTGTCTTCACTGTGGAAGACACTAGCAGTGTGCCAGAGGTCTGTGAATGTCATGGAGCAGGAGTGTGTGTCGTTGCTGTTACAAAGGAAAAAGTTCTAGGCAAACTGAAAGATTTTAAGGTGAATAAGTCCCCTGGACCGGAAGGACTACATCTCAGAGTAGCAAAGGTTGCTGAAGAGATGACGGATGCTAACACGAGGAAATCTGCAGATGCTGGAAATTCAAGCAACACACACAAAATGCTGGTGGAATGCAGCAGGTCAGACAGCATCTATAGGAAGAAGTACAGTTGATGTTTTGGGCCGAGACCCTTCGTCAGGACTAACTGAAAGAAAAGATGGTAAGAGATTTGAAAATGGGAGGGGGAGATCTGAAATGATAGGAGAAGACAGGAGGGGGTGGGGTGAAGCTAAGAGCTGGAATGTTGATTGGCAAAAGGGACACAGAGCTGGAGAAGGGTAAGGATCATGGGACAGGAGGCCTAGGGAGAAAGAAAGGGGGAGGGGAGAACCAGAGGAAGATGGAGAGCAGGCAAGGAGTGATTGTGAGAGAGACAGAGAGAAAAAAAAAGGAAATAGATAAATAAATAAGGGATGGGGTAAGAAGGGGAGTAGGGGCATTAATGGAAGTTAGAGAAATCAATGTTCATGCCATCAGGTTGGAGGCTACCCAGACGGAATATAAGGTGTTGTTCCTCCAACCTTAGTGTGGATTCATTGAACCCAACGGAAGTATTGGTTATGATCTTTCAAGAATCAATTGATTCTGGCATGGTCCTGGGGGACAGGAAGATTACAAATGTCACTCCACTCTTTAAGAAGGGAGGAAGTTAAAAAATTTAGAGGCCAGTTAGCCTAACCTCTGTGGTTGAAAAAGTGTTGGATTCTATTATTAAGGATGAGGTTTCAAGGGTACTTGGAAACTAATGATAAAATACGTCAAAGTCAGCTTGGTTTCTGTGAAGGGGAATCTTACCTGACCAAACTGTTAGAGTTCTTCAAGGAAGTAACAAACAGGATGGATAAAGGAGAGGCAGTGGATGTCATTTACTCAGATTTTCAAAAGGCATTTGATAAGGGGCCACACATGAGGCTCTTAACAAGATAAAATCCTGTCGCGTTACAGGAAAGATACAGGCATGGACAGCAGAATGGCTGACAGACGGGAGGCAGTGAGTTGGAGTAAAAGGGGGCCTTTTCTGGTTGGCTGCCAGTGACTAGTGGTGTTCCTCAGGGGTCAGTATTGGAATCGCTACTTTTCACATTGTTTGTCAATGATTTGGATAATGGAATTGATGGCTTTGTGGCACAGTTTGCGGATGATACGAAGATAAGTGGAGGGGTAGGTAGTGCTGAGGAAGTAATGCAATTGCAGCAGGACTTAGACAAATTGGAAAAATGAGCAAAAAAGTGGCAGATGAAAAACAGTGTTGGGAAATGTATGATAATGCATTCTGGAAAAAGGAACAATGGTGCAGACTATTTTTTAAATGGGGAGAAGGTGCAAACATCAGAGATGCAGAGGGACTTAGGAGTCCTCGAGCAAGACTGCGAGAAGTTTAAATTACATGTTGAGTCTCTGGTAAGGAAGGCAAATGATACAATGTTGGCATTTATTTCAAGGGGAATAGAATATAAAAGCAAGGAGATAATGCTGAGGCTTTACGAGACACCAGTCAGGCCGCACATGGACTATTGTCAACAGTTTTGTGCCCCATATTTCAGAAAGGATGTGTTGTCATTGAAGAGAGTTCAGGGGAGGATCATGAGGATTATTCAGGGAATGAAGGGGTTAACATATGAGGAGTGTTTTGCAGCTTGGGCCCATATTCTCTGGAATTTAGAAGAGTGCAGGGGGATCTCATTGAAACCTAGTGAATGTTGAAAGGACTAGATAAGGTGCATGTGGTGAAGATGTTTCCTGTGGTGGGGGTATCCAGAACAAGAGGGCACAGCCTCAAGATTGAGGGGTGACCCTTTAGAACAGAGGTAAGGAGGAATTATTTTAGCCAGAGAGTAGAAAATTTGTGGAATGTTCTGCCACAGACTGCGATGGAGGCCAAGCTTGTGGGCATATTTAAAGCGGAAGTCGATTGTTTCCTGATCGGTCATGGCATCAAAGGATATGGCGAGAAGGCAGGTGTATGGGGTTGAGTGGGATCTGGGATCAGCCATGATGAAATGGCAGAGCAGGCTCAATTGGGTGAATAGCCGAATTCTGTCCTCTGTCCTCTGTTCCTCTGTCTTATGGTGTTATAATTACCTTCACCTGAATTTAGGTTGCTTTTAAACATCCATAAATAAAAGGCTTTCATTGGTAAGAAATTCTAGTGGAATAAAATTACAGCTCCAAGAAGTCATGCTTCATATTGCATGACTTATTCAATTATTGAATCCTGCCAAAGAGAACCACACTTTCATGTGGTTCAATGTTTAAGGTTTCAAAGGAAGTTTTTGACACACCGGCCTCCATAGGTAAAAGTTTTGAATATATCATTTAAAATGTTATGTTAAAGTTGTATAAGAAGTTGGTGAGGCCTAATTTAGAGCACTGTTTGTAGTTCTGGTCACCCATCAATGGGAAAGATATCAATAAGATTGAAAGAGTATAGAGAAAATTTAAAAGGATGTTGTCAGGACTTGACTATATTCCATAAGTTTTATGGAAAGGTTGATTAGATTAGAACATTATTCCCTAGATTGTATGAGAATAAGGGGAGATTTGACAGATATATATACAACATTATGAGGGTACAGATAGGGTAAATGTAAGAAGGCTTTTTCCACTGAGCTTGGGTGAGAGTACAACTAGAGGTCATAGGTTAAGGGTGAAAGGTGAAATTATAAACAAGAGAAATTCTGCATATGCTGCAAATCCAAAGCAACACACATAAGATGCTAACAGAACTCAACAGCTCGGGCAGATCTATGGAAGTGAAGAAATAGTTAACATTTCGGACTGAGAGCCTTCGCCAGAACTGGAAAGGAAGGGGAATAAAAAAACTGGGGGAAGGGGACAGAGAATAGCTAGAAAGTGATAGGTGAAGCCAGGTGGTTAGGAAAGGTAAAGGGCTGGAGAGGAAGGAATCTGATAGGAAAACAAAGTAGACCATAGGAGGGAGGGGGGAACCCGGGGGAGGTGATAGGCAGGTGAGAGGAGGTAAGAGGTCAAAGTGGGGAACGGAAGAATAAGGGATGGGGAGGGATTTTATTTTACTGGAAGGAGTAATCAATATTCATGCCATCAGGTAGGAAGCATGAGGCTGGTGAGTGTGTGGAACAAGTTGCCAGTGGAACTGATGGATGTGGATTTGGTTTCAACATTGAAGAGAAATCTGTATAGGTACATGGAAGGTATATATAGAGGGCCATGTTCCAACGGCAGTTTGATTGAAATAAGCAAATTTACAGTTTGGCATAGACTAGATGGGCTGAAGGGCCTCTTTCTGTGCTGTAGTGTTTTATGACTGTATGATTCTATGACTTTCATGAGAGAATCGCTGACTTTTTCTGGATTCAAGACCTTCACAATTTACTATGCCCAAAATTTTATTTATTGACTAATTGCTACTTTCTATTCCTTTGCTCACCTCATTCCCCATATTATCTTGATTGTGGTTCACTGGTGAAGACCCACATTAGAGTTAGATGGATAAGTAAAAAGACTACTTATTCTATAGAACCTCAGCTGTTCAAGGCATGGAGAAATAAGCTTCTGCCTGTCTGTTCTGTGGCTTATTTGGAACATGTACAGGATACCGGTGAGAATGTGCTTCCTGCTTTAGGAAGGAAGTTATTAAACTGTAAAGAGTACAGAGAAGATTTATGTGGATTTTGCCAAGACCCAATGGTACGTGTCATAGGGATAGGCTGAATAGAGTAGGATTTTATTCCTTAGAGTATAGGAGACTGAGAGGTGATTTTATAGAAGTTATAAAATCATGAGAGGTATAGAGGTGAAGACATTCAGTCTTTTACCCAGGGTTGAAGACTCAAGAATTAGAGGGCACAGGTCTGATGTGAGAGGAGAAAAATGTAATAGGAATTTGAGGAGGAAACTTTATAGACAACGATTCAGATTCAGTGATTTGTCACATATACAGTGCATCAATTCATACAGTGAAATGCATCATTTGCATTAACAACCAACGTAACCTGAATATGTGCTGGGGCATCACCATTCTGATGCTAACACAGTTGGTAGAACAACTGCACCTGAACAACAGCAAAGCAAGCCCCTGGCCTCTCTCCCGTCCACCCACCCACCCACTTACACACACAATCCCAGAACTGGTCACCTACGTGGAATGAGCTGCTGAAGGCAGTGGCTGAGGCAGATACAATAACAAGAGTTGATCAGGTACATGGATTGGAAAGGCTGAGGAGATTGTGGGCCAAGCGCTGCTAAGTGCGACCAGCTTAGCTAGAGCACCCAGATGGGGATTGAACATTTGGGCTGGAGGGCCTCTTTCTGTGCTGTATAACTCCATGACCCTCTATGACTCTATGACTGCCTGTGACTATGGAGCATCTGGTACTGTATGGAGGAATTTCCATGAATTTTAAATCTTTACCAGCGACTTTGCAACATCCTACAAGTGCAATCTCTTACACGATGCATTAGACTGAGGACCTGCCTACCTCTCTCTATTTGATATGAAAGGATCTATGCTGCTGCTTAGAGAACAGAGGAAATCGCTCAAACTTAATATTGTGGTATCCAGTCATTTCTGTGAGTTTTGCACATAACTTGGCCCCTGTATTTCTTGCATTCATTAATGACTTGATTAGGTGCACCTGTACACCTGCTCATTAATACAAATATCTAATCAGCTAATCATGTGGCTGAAACACCATGCATAAAAGCATGCTGGCATGGTCAAGAGGTTCAGTTGTTGTTCAGACCAAATATCAGAATGGGATTAAATGTGATCTCAGCGATTTTGACCATGGAACAATTGGAGGTACCAAACAGGGTTTTTTTGAGTACTTCAGAAACTACTGATCTCCTGGGATTTCCATGCACAACAGTCTCTAGAGTTTATAGAGAATGGTGCCAAAAACCAAAAAACATTCAGTGAGCAGCAGTTCTGTGGGCGAAATTGCTTTGTTAATGAGCAAAGTCAGAGGAGAATGGCCAGACTGGTGCAAGATGACAGGAAGGCAACAGTAACTCAATAGACAATAGACAATAGGTGCAGAAGTAGACCATTTGGCCCTTCGAGCCTGCACCGCCATTCTGAGATCATGGCTGATCATCTACTATCAATACCCGGTTCCTGCCTTGTCCCCATATCCCTTGATTCCCCTATCCATAAGATACCTATCTAGCTCCTTCTTGAAAGCATCCAGAGAATTGGCCTCCACTACCTTCCGAGGCAGTGCATTCCAGACCCCCACAACTCTCTGGGAGAAGAAGTTTTTCCTTAACTCTGTCCTAAATGACCTACCCCTTATTCTCAAACTATGCCCTCTGGTACTGGACTCTCCCAGCATCTGGAACATATTTTCTGCCTCTATCCTGTCCAATCCCTTAATAATCTTATATGTTGCAATCAGATCCCCTCTCAATCTCCTTAATTCCAGCATGTACAAGCCCAGTCTCTCTAACCTCTCTGCGTAAGACAGTCCGGACATCCCAGGAATTAACCTTGTGACTCTACGCTGCACTTCCTCTACAGCCAGGATGTCCTTCCTTAACACTGGAGACCAAAACTGTACACAATACTCCAGGTGTGGTCTCACCAGGGCCCTGTACAAATGCAAAAGAATATCCTTGCTCTTGTACTCAATTCCCTTTGTAATAAAGGCCAACATTCCATTAGCCTTCTTCACTGCCTGCTGCACTTGCTCATTCACCTTCAGTGACTGATGAACAAGGACTCCTAGATCTCTTTGTATTTCTCCCTTACCTAACTCTACACCGTTCAGATAATAATCTGCCTTCCTGTTCTTACTCCCAAAGTGGATAACCTCACACTTATTCACATTAAACGTCATCTGCCAAGTATCTGCCCACTCACCCAGCCTATCCAAGTCACCCTGAATTCTCCTAACATCCTCATCACATGTCACACTGCCACCCAGTTTAGTAACTCAAATAACCATGTGTTATAACAGTGGTGTGCAAAAGAGCATCACTGAATGCATATGTCAAACATTGAAGTGGATGGGTTACAGCAACGGAAAACCATGGATATACCGCACACACAGTAGCCACTTTATTATATACAAGAGGTACCTAATAAATTGTCCACCTTGTATATATTCAACAGCAACTACATTTGATGTGTAAACATAATATAATTTATGATATGTCCATGTCTTATCACTTCCTTCTTCAAAAGGTTATCATATTCATTCAAACTCTTTGTACCACATGTTCCTGAGTATCTTACCTCCTGCAGCCAGTGCCTTGTTCCCAGGGTAGAAATGACTAATACAGGAGTACATAATTTTAAGAAGATTGGAGGAAAATGTAGCAAGAGGGGTGCAAGAGGCAGATTTTCTACGTAGAGAGTGGTGGGTGTGTATAATGTACTTTCAGGGTTGCGATAGAGGCAGATCAATGGAGGCATTTAAGAAACTGGTAGAAGGGCATGTGGATGAAGGAAAACTGGAGGATTAGATGAGAGGGAATGGTGAGATTGATCTTGAAAGGTTGGCACAAAATGGGCCAAAGGGCTGTACCATGCTCTACTGTTCTGGTTCTATGTTCTGTAGTTGCCATCTTAAATACGACCATAGACCGTAAGACATAGGAACAGAGGTAGGCTATTTGGCCCATGGAGTTTACTTTAGCTTATACTTTCAATTGCATAGCACTTTATTTCAGTGCTACTTGACTGCAGTTGCAATTTGCCTGAAGATAAATGGCCTATTGTCCACATTTGGGTCATTTCATGTTACTCTACAACAGCAGTTCCCAAACTTTTTTATGCCCTAGATCCCTACCATTAACCGAGTGGTCCATGGATCCCAGTTTGGGAAGCCCTGCTCTAGAATATCAACATGTCACTTAACATTTTATGTCATTACATGTGTCTGATGCAGATACCATACCAGATGCACATCAGAAGATTTCATTCTCTGAGCAGGTGTGGAAGAACTTTTAAGAAAAGTTTTTAAAGAGAAAAACGTCCCTTTGCACAGCAAGGGACTGGACTCATTTGTCATATGGAGTCAAGATAAGGATGTAACAGAAGGATGCAAGGCACACAAACACAAACTAAGGGACAATTAATTTACCAACTTCACACTTGTTAGCTTGTAGTCTCTATTGACTTGTATGCCAACCCCTCTAACACTAGTCTCTAATACTAAACCTATATTGTGAATGGCAACTGATCTTGCAAATAAGGAATACACAAAATTACCAAATGGCCAAAATCTGTAACTGCTAGTCAGTTGTGTGTAAAAATGGCACTTCTTTGTTCAAACTTCAGAACAGTGTGAGTGATGGGAGCTATTCTCCTTGTGTATGAGTAAATAAAGTCTGATTGAGGAACAAGTGTGAGTTTCCAGAGTCCAGTTAATCAGCAGTGACCAAAGTGGCAGCATGTTCAGCTGATGAGAACTTGGTGCAAGCACAGAGCCCACATTTGGGCTTCAAAACCTGTAACAAAATTCCCAGGAAGGACACATTTCCACACACCATTGTTATTGTGTATCATAGAGTTCTAGTTAATTTAATTTCTGCAATTATTGCAGAACATGGAGGGTTTACATGTATTCTGTAGCTATAGAAATGACTGAAGATTGTAGCAGATAAATTACATTAGCCTTATACAGTGTAATATATCAAAAGCAAAAATGACACAAGTGAGTTATAAAATCTGCCAGATCACCAAATCACAGCTCAAACTCAATGGGCCAAATGCCTCCCTTCTGTACCATAACAATAACATAATTCTATTATTTTTTGTCTTTCCTCCAAATCCAGATCTCTATTTTCTCAGAAACATACTGTTTCTTCAACAAACATATGTTTCATTTTATTTCAGTTCTCAGAAATTGAGATGGCAATGACTTGTTAGTATGTCATTTATAAGTGAGCAAATACCTTAAAATGCACAAATCAATCAATCAATTTCAGCACTGGTGACGTTATGACCATATTAGAATCAGTTATGTAATCCCAACAAAACAGATAAAACCTATGTTATTGTTTTCCTCTTTGTGGACAGTCTTTCAGGATCAAGAATGGCTTGCTGCCACTCCAGTTCTGTGGATCCTGTGGTAACTAATGAAGTTAATGTGGTAACCATACACTCAGAAAGAGTGGATGTGGAGAGGATAGTGGGAGACCATAGGGCATAGCTCCAGAATGTAAAGACATCCCCTTAGAACAGAGATGAGGAGGAATTCCTTCAGCACAGTTTATATATCTGTGTATATTTAAGGAGGAGTTGATACTCTCTTGATTAATCAGGGAGTCAAAGGTTATGGAGAGGAGTCAGGAAAATGGGTTGAGAATGAAAATAAATCAGCCATGGTTGAATGGCAGAGCAGACTCAATGGGCTGAATGGTCGAATTTTGCTCCTATGTCTTATGTTTGTATATTTTCCACAGCTGGGGCAGTAAGTGCCTAATTGGACGCAGGAAAGGTTGCTTGTGAATTGTGCTCAGTACCATCCCAAATGCTTCTTCTCCAATGTGAAGTCATAGTGCAGAGGTTCCCAGGAGTTACTGGAAGAGTTACATATCTTTAAGGAAGTTTTAAGCACATCCTTGAATTTTTATTCTATCTGCCTGATAATCTCTTCCCATGATAAAGCTAATATTACACTTGCCTTAACAAAACAAAAACAATTCAAAGTTTATCACAGGACATAAATGAATTAAAATAATGGACACAAGCCATGAGATTTAATACCCTATTAATAAAAACTTCATCATAGAGATAGGTTTTAAGAAGCATATTAAAAGTGCAAAAGAAGCAGACATTGCGATTGAATATTCAAGAGATCAGAACTATGACTGGTAAATGACAGACAATCAAGTTGAAACAATTCAATTAAGCAGCTTGGAAGAATACATAACTGGAGGAGGGCAGATATTTTTGTGCCTTACGTCACTTGGAAGCGATCATAGATCATGAAAACAGGAAGGGTTGATTAGCTCATAGCTAAAGTGCAAGGTACCGAGATCAATGGGATACAGCATACTAACCCAGGCAACAGAGGTTTGGGTAATCTCAGGTTTGAACAGAGTAGAACAAGGGAGTACATTGGGATAGTCAGACCTTGAGGCATCAAAGGCAGAGTCAAGGGTTTCAGCATCAGAAGGTGGGCTGGGTTAGTTGACATTAGGAGTTAGAAACAAGCAGTTATGTTGACAGTCTGATCAAGTCACTCAAAACCTAGACTGGTGTCAAATTTGAAGAATCTGGTGTAGGTTCGGACATTTGCCGGTATTTACAGATGGCATCGAAAAGGGCGAATGTCTCTGTCAGTGCCTTCAAAAGCATAATCCTTGATACCACAGAGGACATCTTCAAAAGGTGGTGCATCAAGAAGGCGTCATCTGTTATTAAGGATCTTTACCATCCAGGACATGTTCTCTTCTCACCACCACCATTGCAGAGCCTGAAGGAACACACTCACTGTGGAGATGCCTGCTTCTCCATATACCAACTGATTATTTATCATCACCACAGATGTTAATGGTCCCACTCTGTATTTCCTATAATTTCTTTTTGTTTCAAATTTCCAGCATCCCAGATATTTTGCTTTATATTTACTATTGAAGTAAGGTCGCCTTTTCCCCTCCTGCCTCATTATAAAGTGGCTCAAATTGAATTGGTGTCAATACTGAAGGATCAGTACATGACTGTGCTGTAACTGAATCTTATTAAAATGTTAATTAAGAATTAAAAATTAACTATTTTTTCATTAACAAATTATGAGCAGATGATGTAAATGAAAACCATTTCCCAACATCTCTCTATTTGTAAGGATTAACGCTAAGTTGCCATGTTAATACTCCCAATTTAGAATGGCTATTCTCCACAGTTTAGTAATTAGTTTACATTTATGATGGGTCCTATCCAGTAATGAACACAGCTTTTTAATAGCTAGAAAGATAAAAGGAGAATATTAACAAGAGCAAGTAGAAGACAAGATTTCTCACTTTGAGCGACTGTTAACCCAGGCTCCAGGATTCTGATTGTTCTCCTTATTACAAGACTGCTGAAAGGAGAAGGCAGTAAACGCATTGCCTTCCAGTGGAGTTGTAGACCACAGATGTGATCCCAAGAGTGAGGCTGTTTGAAAACCATGTCTCTCATTTACACTCAGTGGCCACTTCATTAGGTGCAGTTGTACACCTGCTCGTTAATGCAAATATCTAGTCAGGCAAACATGTAGCAGCAACTCAATGCACAAAAGCTTGCAGACATGGTCAAAAAGTTTAGTTATTGTTCAGACCAAACATCAGAATAGAGAAGGAATCTCATCTGAGTGATTTTGACTACGGGATGATTGTTGGTGCTAGATGGGGTGGTTTGAGCACCTTGGAATCTGCAGATCTCCTGGAGTTTATGGAGAGTGGTGCGATAAACATAACAACATCCAGCGAGACATAGTTCTGTGGGAAAAAATGCCTTGTTAATGAGAGAGGTCAGAGGAAAGTGGCCAGAATGTTCAAGCTGACAGGAAGGCAACAGTAACTTGAATAACCACACATTACAACAGTGGTGTTGGAAGAGCGTCTTTGAATCCACAATACGGTGAACTTTAATGTGCATGGGCTACAGCAGCAGAAAACCACACTGGATTCCACTCCTGTATCTAATAAGAAAGCCACTAAGTGTGTAAATCAAAGCAAAGCTCGTGTGATTAAATATCATTTTCAATTCTTAGACTTGAATTAACTGGGTGTGATTTAATCCAATTAAACTAAAAATTGATAACTTTTTATTTTGATTATGTTGTTATTATTTATGTCCTCTGACTGCATTCTGTGTCAACAACATTAAGCATTTACCTGTCATCTGTTGACACGGGTCTTCATTGAATCCGGTCAGTTTTGTTTTGCATTTCTTGTCAACTGAAATTATTAGGTTTTGTTTTTCATTAGAAAATGCACTTGATTTGATAGAGGTCCACAAAATAATAAGAGGCATAAATTAAGTGACTTATTCCCAGGGTGGAAATGGCTAATAACAGACGGCATAATTTTAAGGTGATTGGAGGAAAGTATGGGAGGGATGTGAGAGCTATTTTTTATTTTTTTTTACATAGAGATTGGTGAGTGAATGTAACACCATGCAAGAGCTGGTGGTTGAAGCAGAATAATTAGGGGCATTTAAGAGTCTCCTAGATGACAGATAGTAGGAGAAAAGGGTTAGATTAATCTCAGAGTAGGGTATAAGTTTGGCAAAACATTATGAGCTGAAGGGCCTGAACTGTGCTGTTGAATTCAATCTTCAACATTCTACATTCTGTGTAAAGCTTACAACTGTCAAAAAGGCTACATTTACATTATTACTTCATGATGCTAACTAGTAATAATTTGAAGACTATGCTAAGCTAACAAATATGGGTTTGAATACAAATTTGAATTTAATGTTGAAGAAGTGAATCTGTCAGGATATTTTTGCAGCATCGTGTATCCCATGTAATATCACAGCCTTGTCCTTGGTGTCTTCCACTTACTTTAAAGAAGGACTTCAAAAGGTGATCTTTACTTGAAAATTTCTCTAAAAGTTCATTCCCTCCAGTGTCACAGCACACTACAGTCCCTACACCCATGCTCAATCTTGAAGCCTCCAACTCCAGCCGATTACCGCTTGCACCCATAAATTGTTCCCAATTCTCCAGTCCAGGTGAAGGTTCTTGACCTGAAATGTTAACTGTTCTTTACTCTCTGCAGATGCCGCCTGACCAGTTGAGTTTCTGCAGCATTTTGACTTTGCTGCAGGTTGCAGCATCCGCAGACTTTTGTGTGTCCATTCTGCCAATCAGCTTAGATCTTCCATCCAGATCCCTCTGTTTACCAATCAATATTCTTAAAGCTTTGGATGTCTCACATTTAGCTCAATGATAAGAACTTTGCCTCTGAATCATTTGTTTCTCGGTCTAAGCACCAGCACCCTCTAGCAAAAACAAAGACTCGTACTACTGTTCCAGAAATGATCTAGAAAAGTTGAAGCATGTAACCCATAGTGACAGGGAGGCAATACCAAAACCATGCTGCTTTGCTGACTTTTCAATTTAAAAAAATGGTCCTATACACCACCTTAAGTGAACAACAGCATCTGAAGATATTCTATCCCACTCTCTATTGATATCATCAGAAGATGTCTAAGGTATTAACCTTAAAGCTGATAATGAGATCATTGTGTGAATAGATTAAGTTCTTCAGTTTACTGAAAGAATAGAGAAAATACTTCAAAAATGGTTTAAAGGATAGGAAGCATGGCATAGTTGAAATTGAGTGCACAATTACATGAATGCACAAGTGTAATGATCACAGGCACGTGGGATCAGACAAGAAGAATATGCAAGCAAAACATAAGTTGTGAAACATTTGACAAGAGAGAATGCAGTCATAACAAAAGAAAACCAGAATAGAAAGAACAACACAATACTGTTGGTAAATTGTAGTGGTTAGTGCTGTACTGGTTGGTTCAAGAACCAAATGATTTCTGTTCCTGAACCTGGTGGTGTGGGACTTCAGGCTTCTGTACTTCCTGCCTAATGATAGCTGTGAAAAGGTGAGGATGGTGGTAGGGCTGCCTTCTTGAGGCAACATCTCTTGTCAATCAGGAAGCACCTTAGGATGGTAACCATGTTTGTACTTCAAGTTACTTCTTTCTTAAATACATACCTTAGAGTCTTTCACTTCCCCGAACTTGCTTCCCATTAGGACTTGATATTCACTAACATACAAGTTCACTGTCGCTTCACCCCTTCTATCAATATGAACATGCATTCTCTCTGCGACTGACACACAGTACCTCCGGCGTGTAGTGTCCTTAAAGTACACTGCAGTTACTCATCTAAGTGGCCTGACAGCAGATCGAGTCTTGATACAGGGCTCTGACTCAAAACATGTCAAATTTTGTTCCTCCCCACAGATGCTGCCAGACCTGCTGAGTTCCTCCAGCAGATTGTTGTTCTAGGTTCTAGCATCTGCAGCCCATTATATCTGTTCTGACAGCATCTGGGCAAACACAGAACAACTAACACCAAACAGGATAAGGGTATAGGTTCATTGAAATACCTTCACATGCAGGTTCTGGGCAATTCACTCACTATGTTGGTTTGGAAATATATTGCTGCTCTTTTATCATCACAGATCTAAAGACTGGAAAACCTTTTGCAAGCCTGTAAGAAACTGCAGGGAGTTATCAACACATTCCAGTCTATCAAAAGAACAGCCTTCCCTCCACGGATTCAGCTTACACTTTCTGCTGCTTTGGTAAAGCAGCCAACACCCACCCACCACTCCCTCCTCCCCCACCTCAGACATTCCCACTCCTTCCTTCTCCCATTTGGCAGAAGACACAAAACCTTGAAAGCCTGCACCACCAGACTCAAGGACAGCTTCTATCCCACAATTATAAGACTACTGAATGTAACTCTTGTACAATAACAATGAACTCTACCTCAATCTACTTCATTATGGCCTACCTGAAAAGCACTTTCTCTGTAACTGTAGCGAATAGAACATAGAACACAGATATTACAGCACAGTACCAGCACTTCAGCCCATGATGTTGTACCAATCTTTAAGCGTACCCTATGATCTAATACGAATATATCTAATACTTCTCTCACGCATAGCTCTCCATATTTATATCATCCATGTGCCTAGAAGAACATCGAAGTAACTGTAATACTCTATTTTTCATTTTGTTACTTCTTTTTCCTTCAGACTACCATAATATAATGAAACTATCTGTGGCAATATAAAGCTCTTCGCTGGACTCGGTACATGTGACAATAACGAATTGATTACCAATACCAAATACCAATTGCTGTGGAAGTACCTTAACCAAAATGACAATATATTATGAAGAAGGTGGCTCAGTACTACCTTCTCAAGGGAAATTAATGTTTGCCTTAATAACTCTTAAATGAAATGTATTTTGAAGCAGTATTTTTGATATATTAAAGCATAATCTTTTACTGACAGCAGCATCTCTAAACTGGAAGAAGTTGATCAATTTTACACATTGTAGGTGAACTTTGCGTGCAGTTACTCATAATACCCAGGAGCTATTAGGAATACAAGACAAGAAAAAGAGAAGCAAGATATTTTGGCAGCCTTGCAGAGATTCCTCCACTTCCAGAAACTCCAACAAATGCAACAGTGGACATGAATAAATCTCATTAAGATCTTAATCTATTTGGGGGTCTGGACATTATCCCTCAGTTACAAAAGTTCTTAATAACATTGTGCAAAAAGAGCATGAGACAATCAAAGCTTTGGCATGTATTCAGGATTGCTTTGAAATAAGATAAATTTAGCTTTATATAATCTGTTATAACAGGTCCTTGATTAATCAAAGACCAATTGAACAGATTTGTTGACTACATGGACCTGAACAAAGCCATATTTTTTGTCCTTCTCTTAAGCAACACAGCTAATCAAATAACCAACTTGTTGACTGGGTAAAGATAGATATATGTTTTTCTCCACTCTCTCCTGTCCTGTTGAGCTCCATCACAGCTGAAACCCTCCCCACCACCGAGCACATCTACAAAGAGCACCACCACAAGAAAGCAGCATCCATAATCAAGGAATCCCACCATCCAGGCCATGCTTTCTTCTCACTGGTACCATCAGGAAGAAGATACAGGAGTATTAGGTCCCACACCACTGGGTTCAGGAAGAGGTATTGCTCCTGAATCAGCGTGGATAACTTCACTCACCACAACACTGAATGCAACTTTGGATTCACTTTCTTTTTTTTAATTAATTTTTTATTGAAACACCAACAAATTACATTCAATACAACCAATTGCCAATTACATTTTGACTGTTTAACCCAGCCTTCCCCACCATCCCCCCTCTACCCCTCTCCCCTCCACCCACCAACTGAATAGTAGTGCATACACAGACAAAGCATTCCTATTTTAACAAAAGATCTTTTAAGTTAGATATCAAATTTGTCCACATTAAGATTGAGTTTGGTCGTGCATCATTTACTCTTGCTGATGAAAGTTCCAAGTACGAAATGTCCAAAAAGCTCTGAAGCCAGTGAGTATATGAAATATCATGAGGAGGTTTCCAACGCTGGACTACAATCTGCTTAGCTGCAGTCAGGCCTGCCAGCCAGACTTTGCGTGATTTTTCCGTAAAGGAAAGGTGGGAGTCATCATTTAGAGGATGTACAGATTTCAAAGATTCTACATATTATGTTTCAGTATGTATATATGTACAGTATGTATGTATGCACTATATGTATGTTCTGTATGTATGTACTGTATGTATGTTTGTATGTATTTACTTTTGTTTGTTTCTCCACTTACTTATTTTTTGTATTTACTCTTTTGCACCTTGGTTGATTGTCAATCTTTGTGCGTGGCTTTTCATTGATTCTATTTTATTTCTTTATTCTACTGTGAATGCCTGAAATAAAATGACCTATACATACTTTGATAAGACATATACTTTAAAATTTGAACTCTGAAGCTCAGAGTAATACAATGATTGCAAGAAGACCCCTGAACCTCATTATGATTAACACCTCCAGGACATGAGAAGGAGCACACTATCTAACCTGAGATTCCATATTAGATCAGGTATCTAAGTCAGAGTTTAGTTATTGGAAGATCAAAGTTTAAAGGACAAAACAGGTGCACTGGCTATTTCATTTCTCAGTATCATTACATACAGTACATGGACAATTTCAACTTTCAAAACAGATGAAACATGAAGGATGTACAGGAGCCTCAGGACCTACACCACCAGATTCAGAAGTTATTATCTTTCAGCCGTCTCTTGAACAAAGAGCGGATATCTTCACTTAACTTCACTTGTCCCATCACAGAACTATTCTCACAAACCTATGGACTGGCTTTCAAAGGACTCTTTATCTCAACTCAATAATACTGATGATGATTATTTTCTCTTTGTATGTTGGCTTTTGCACACTGGTTGATTTTCCGTCCTGTTGGGTGTGGCCTTTCATTGATCCTATGCTGTTTCGTTGAATTTATTGAGTATTCCCGAAAGAAAATTAATCTCAGAGTTGTACACGGTGACATATATGTACTTCGATAATAAATTTACTTTGAAAGTTGGACTTTGAGGCAAGAGAAAACACTGCAACAAATATGCAGGACCACGGTGAACAGCCATGTACGAGGAATAATGGAATAAACCTTCATATAATTGGCAAAGCAGAGATGGTTCGAATATTTCCATTTTGTGTCTCAAGCTTAATTCTGCGGCATAACTTCACCGTTAAGCTACTAATTAGGGATCTAAAGTGGACTTAATTTTATATGCAAACATCATTCTCTTTCGCTTTCACGTAGTTTAGTAATCCACTCCTCTATCATAGCATTTCAACGTGAGTCTATTAAAAATTTTAGAAGTGTAACTAGCTCTCTATTCAAAAAGCAAAATACATCCTAAAGGCTCTAATGTTCTACTGGGCTCAGTTTATTACTGGTACCTATTAAGAACAATGACAGATAGGCAATAGTTATACAGCTAAAACGTTATCTTTCAGTGGATGTGGGTGTTGTCAGAAACACCAACTATTGTTGCTTAGACTTAGCAGCTTTTTGTAAAGATGTTATTGGACTGCCTTCTTAATCCACTGAATTCTATGAATGGCAACATACTTCCACAGAATAACTCCCTGTATGGAAAATTAGATTTTGACCAAACAATGAAGAATGAACACTACAAAACTTCCATGTTAAAAAATTATATGGCTTGAACAGGAATTAGCAGATAGTCTTCAGCCCCCATACTTAAAGATAGGAGAGGTTAAATGTTTTGAAAGTACTGTTTAAAAATCCCTGGTGAGTTGCTGAACTGTACTTCAGAGATAATACACTTTGCAGTCACAGTGTACCAGTGCCTACTTAAATTGATGAATGAGATAGCAGTCAAGTGGATTGTGTTGTCCTTGAATGCTGAATTATACTTTCTGTTGACTGAGTACACTGCTGGGGAAGTAATAAACTGGATTAGATTTCTTCTTTGTTTTGTGGATAATACATACCTGTGCAATTTTCCACATTGTTGATTGGATGCCACAGTTGTCATTGTTTTGTTAGGTGAGCAGCTAATCGAAGAGCACAGGTCTTTAGCAGTATAGAATTTAGGCTTTTCTCTCCACAGACAAATCAACCATTTCTTAAGCAACACACACAAAATGCTGGAGGAACTCAGGAAGCCAGGCAGCATCTATGGAAAAGAGTAAAAGGTTGATATTTTGGGCCTTGACCCTTCATTTGAATCCACATGGCTTCCAGATTCATTTTCAGGCTTCTTGTTCAGACCCATCAAGGATCCAGGTACTGACATTCAATTAACTACTTCTCCACATGGCTTTAACCATTTCTTTTTTTCTGTGAAATGAAATGAATTAGCTGAAGACTGCTGTCTAATGGTAGCAAACACAGATGGATCTCAATTTTGCTAAAGATGGTTCGGCTTTGTCTTTGGGATTCAATGCTGGCTCCACCATCGTTCAGAATGGGACTGTCTTAGGAGTTTTCTCTTCCAGTCAATGATTGGGTTTTATTGTTCACCACCACCCAGGACTGTGTTTAGCATGACTTCAGAGCTTTATCTGATCATTCGTTATTGGATCATTTAGTTGTGTCTGCCACATTGTTTCTGCTTGTGTCACTTCAGATCAACACTAGTACCCTCTCACCTCAAACTTACCTTATCACAAGCAATAACACAAATGACATATTTCACTGTATGTTTCGATGCTTCGATGTACATACGACAAATGAAGCTAATCTTTAATCTCTTTATACTGGTCTCTTCCCTCTACACTCTCAGACTTCAACATTCATTCACCTCCACTAATGTTAATTGACCCCTTGACTCCTTCAGCAGTTTGTATTTTGCTGTAGGTTCCAGCATCTGCAGTCTCTTGTGTCTCCATTATGTGTTGCCCACGTGGTGCTGGTCCTGACATGCTCTGTGACACTCCTTGTTAGGTCAGGAATGGTTCCCCACCTTGACTGTCAGGGCAGACTGTGGAATACACTCTGTTGTAAGTTTGTGATAAAAGAGATTTTAGATGCTACCGTTACCCCACTTCATCTCACTAATGTTTAGTTTTGAATTGCTGGATCAGTTTGTGCAATTGTCCGGTTTGGACAATTGGCCGTAGTACACAATTCAATGGACAATATAAGTTTTTAAAAACACAAAATGCTGGCAGAACTCAGCAGGCCAGACAGCATCTATGGGAGGAGGTAGTGACGATGTTTCGGACTGAAACCCTTCATCAGGAGTGAAGTAACATGGGATGGTCGAGGGGGGATAAGAAGTTGGGGGAGGGATGAAGTAGAGAGCTGGGAATTGATAGGCTGGAGGGAAATGGGCTGGGGGAAGGTGGAGAATTATGGGAAATAAAAGAGAAAGAAAGGTAGGGCTGGGGGGAGATTATAGTGAGGGGGGGAAAGAGAGAGAAAAAGAACCAGGCTAAAATTATAGATAGGGATGGGGTAAGGGGGGGGGGGGGGCAGGGGTATCAACGGAGGTCTGTGAGTTGAATGTTCATGCCGGCAGGTAGGAGGCTACCTAGGCGGGAGATAAGGTATTGCTCCATCGACCTGCGTGTGGCCTCATCTTGATGGTAGAGGAGGCCATGGACAGACATATTGGAGTGGGAGTGGTCTGTGGAATTGAAGTGTGTGTTTTTATATCATATAAGTTTTTATATCATTCTTCTTTCAATTACTAACAGTAGACTTTAAAAAAATAACTAGATATAGGATTCCCAGTTGCCACAGAATTTGAACACGTCTTTGAATCATAAATGAAGTCTCTGTATAACTAACCCAGTGACATAACCTCAAAGTTAACAGAACTGCTCTCTCATTTATTGGTCAAGCGAAATAATCCTCTATTGGAATACATATGTCTTTGTGAAGCAGTCCTGCCACACACCTGAACTACCACTTGGCATATGGAGCTAACAATTTTGACCTTGCACTACATCTATTACTGGTAGGCAACTGATAAGTTTCTAAGTCCCTGAAGTTATTACTGTTACAAAATTAATTATATGGAAAATTTTGCACAGAAATTCTAAACCAGTTGCACTGCAAATTAGTTTAATGTTAATTTGTTTACAGAAATAATGTCACTTTAATTAGAACTCCAGGAATTTCAGTAAAGGAAATTGTAAATTAATTGCTATGAAGATAGAAACACAAATCCTGAATGTGGTCCAGAAATGCATTCATAATGAAGCTTGGCTATAAAGCACTTCATCAACTTTTACCTGTACATACAAGGGCGATAACATTCCCTATTAATTGAGGTTATTGACTGTAAAATTGAGGCTGCAACTTTTTTTTTAATGAAATGTCATTTTTAATCTTTTCACCTCAAGAACATTGTTGGCCATCAAAACTTATTAAAAATCCATAAAATCCACAAGGAAACCTCAATTAATTTAGTGTCTTTAATTACTGGATCTACAACACAATTCAAGGAAGAAACTAAACTAATTTTATCATTTGCTAGCAAATGACAAAATATTGTCATCTAAATGCTTTCGGAAACTTCAATCCATGTCATTTATGTATTTAAAGATTAATCATGCAATATTGATTAGTGTTCAAAGATATTTAAATTCGGAAGGAGTGAACACATTAGCAATTTTGCTGAAGGCATTTATAGTTTATTCAATATTATCCCAGAGTATCATTTGGTTAGCCCATGGAAGAAATATTTGTTTAACAAAAAAAAACCTGTAAATATTGTTGTCTTAAATCTTTTCTTAAAACAATATTTGCTATCTTTTATTCAATTATACTAAAGAATATTCCAAAGTTTCAGTGCTTTTTTCCTGTTTGTTTTGTGTTTTCCTTATGGGATTCAGGTGTTACAGGCAATGCCATTATTGACTGCCAGTTAAAAGTTAATGCCATTAGTGAATCTGGAGTCATATGTAGGAAAGGCTGAGTAAGAACAGCACAAAGAGAACAAGAGCTTTAAAAGAAAGAAATGCCATGATTTCACAGTCACCATTAATAATACTAGAACTCTACTCCAGATTTAATTATCAGATATTCAGTTTTCCTGCTGCAACAGTCGGGTTCAAATTTATGCTCAGACATCTAGATACCATTTTAGGAATGAGCACTCTGGCATTCAATAGCTGTTATGGGAGGGCAATCAAAAGAAAAACTGGACTGATTAGCCATTTATTCTACATCGATTTTCTATCACCCTCCATAGATGTCATCTGGCTTGCTGAGTTCCTCCAGTATTCCATGTGTACTGCTCAAGATTTCCAGCATCTGCAGAATCTCTGATGAATATATCTCATTGCTTCTTTTAGTTCTAACACTTTACACTCCATATGCTTTTGATGGTTGGTTAAGCTCACTCCTCTAACCTGACCCAACTCTCAGTTAGCTACTCATGCCATAAATTCAATCTCTTGCACACTAAATGTAAATTTCCTTTCATAATCCCAGTTTACAGCAAGGCGTTAGGGCAAGGGAAAGACATGTGCAAGAAAAAAAATAATTATTAGATAACTTTCACTTCAAAATGAATTTCAGCTAAAAGTGGCCACATTCAAAGACCATTAGCTTAGTAAGAATCATAGAAGCATAGATCACTACAGCATAGAAGCAGGCCCTTCAACCCATCTAGTCTGCACTAAATTATTATTCTGCCTTGTCCCATTAACCTGCACCCAGACCATAGGTTTCCATACCCCTCCCATCCACGTAATTATCCAAATTTCTCTTAAATGTTGAAATCAAACCAGCATCCACAACTTCTGCTGGCAGCTCATTTCACACTCTCATCACCCTCCAAGTGGAGAAGTTCTCCCTCATGATCCCTTTTAACATTTCACCTTTCATCTTTAACCCATGATTTCTAGTTCTAGGCCCAAAGCGTTGACTGTTTATTCATCTTCATAGATACTGCCTGACTTGCTGAGTTTCTCCAGCATTTTGTGTGCATTGCTCTAGATTTCCAGCATCTGCAGAATCCCTGACGTTTAAAGTCCTAACTTATTCAGCCTTTCCCTCTTACTCCAGTAGTCAAGGCAACATCCTTGTAAATCTTTGTAAATTTTCTCTGCACTCTTAAACTGATGTGATGTGAAGTGAGAATGAAGCCTTCTTGTACCAGCATACATGGAAACAGGAAAGGGAAAGTAGGGATAAATGTCTGCTTTTCTAATGGCAGTGAGGAGGTGCTTAGATCAGTACTAGCATTCCAGCTATACACAATTCATATAAACAGATGAGGGAAGATAGCAGGGAGCACAGAGCTGGAGTGGGTGGGCAGGGTTTGTGGCAGAAATGGTCTGTGAGGCAATGCAAAGAGACGCCAATGTGATTAAGGCAAGATGCATAGGCAAATACCCTCCATATATAGTATAATGTGGATAAATATAGTGATATCCATTTTGGCTCTAAAGCCAGAAATGAGGAATATTACTTGAATGATGATGGATTGGGAAAGGAGGAGTTGAAATGAGACCTGAATATCCTTGTGCACCATTCACTGAAAGCTACTGTTGAGATGCAACAAAGAGCTGGGAATGAAAATAGTATGCTGGTCTATATTGCAAGAAGCATTTAAGTGTAGAAGGAAGGATGTCTTGCTACTGTTGTGCAGGGCCTTGGTGAGACCTCATATGGTTTTGTGTTCACTTTTGGTCTCCTTATCAGAGAATTGTTTTTATTACCATGGTAGGAGTACAGCAAATATTTACCATTCTGATTACTGGGATTGCAGGAGCTACATACATGAAGAGGTTGAATCCATTGGGTTCTATTCACTAAACTTTAGAAGAATGTGAATGGACCTCATTGAAACTTGTAAAATTCCAACAGGACCAGATAACTTGAGAATCCAGAACCACATGTCACAGTCTCCAGTTACAGGGAGATTGAGAACCAATATGAAGATAAATTTCTTCACCCAGAGGGTGGTGAACTGTGGATTTCTCCACCATTGAGTAAGCAGTGAAGTTCAGAACATAATGTAATGGAGGCAGGTAGATACAGTATAGTTATTAATGCTGTGGAGATCAAGGAATATTGGGAAAAAGAAAAGCATACAGAAGTGAATGATTAGCCATGATCATAATGAATACTAAAGCATATCCAAAGAATCAAATGGACTACTCTGGTTCCAAATTTTTAAAAAAAACTTGCAATAGAAAAAACAGTAATAGAGTCATACAGCATGATAACTGGCCCCACAGTACAACCAGTCCATGGCTACCAAACCACTCATCCAAGCAAGACCCATTTGTCAATCTTGGCCCAGAACCTTCTAAACCTTTCCTGTCCTAAGGGCCAAGTGTCTTAAGGTCATTATTATACCTGGCTTAACCACTTTCTATAGCAGCTCATTCCACATAGGGACCACCCCACCCTCTGTTTAAAAACAGAAGCTGCCCCTCAGTTTCCTATTACATTTTTGCTTTCTCACCTTAAGCTATGCCCTCTAGCTCTTAGAATTAGAATGATACTGAGCAGCTGGAAGTCAGGGACAATTGTCATTTACTTTGCTTCTGTATCAGAGATCAACATGTTAATGTTCCCTGCAGAGCCATTGATGGTCGTTCTCCTTTAACCATATCAGAAATGGATAACAAGCACTGGAACACAAGTTCCCAATTTCAACCTACAGGTGGATGTATTGTATTTTTTAATTACAAGCACTTTACTTGAAATCTTTTCCATGAGGCCTCTTGTTTCTAAGCATTAGCTATGGATGCTGCGTCCTAGTTGACTACATGATACACAAGCCCGTACGTACAATGTGGAGAGCATTGTGGATAGGCTCCCCCTATCCACACAGATGATGAATCCAAAAGAACCAATGAGGGGGGTGTAGTCAGAAGACAGTGGAGGTTTGAGATGAGAGTTTTTCTTCTCCTAGATGAGCATCCAACCACAACCAATGAGCCCCATCTGCCCAAAGCAACTAGTTTTAAAATGAAAATAACCTACCTTTGCCCCTGCTCCTGTCTGTAGAAACAGTTCCACCAGGCTTAGTGAAGGCAGGTGAAGTAGTCGGAGGCTATTTGAGACATGCACCATTGGGAACATTTAATAGGTAGTAGGAGCTTATCCCCAGTACCTCCCCTCCCCCCAACAGTCCCCAGCCATAATAATCGTAAGGAACCAATGTTTTCCTTAAGCTTACTCTACTGTCGTTAACTTAATCTTTTAAAGAACATCCAGTTTGTCAGTCATTTAACATCTCTCCCCAAGTAAGGTCCATTCCACTTTAAAGATGGTGGATTGGCATCCTATTCACCATTGCAATCATTCACTCATTCATCCAGCATTAATGCAGACTGCATGATCTTATAAAGTGTTTACTCACCCATATAACCATATAACCATATAAAAATTACAGCACGGAAACAGGCCATCTCGGCCCTTTCAGTCCATGCCAACGCTTACTCTCACCTAGTCCCACCTACCTGCACTCAGCCCATAACCTTCCATTCCTTTCCTGTCCATATACCTATCCAATTTTACTTTAAATGACAATACCGAACCTGCCTCTACCACTTCTACTGGAAGCTCATTCCACACAGCTACCACTCTCTGTGTAAAGAAATTCCTCTCGTGTTACCCTTAAACTTTTGCCCCTTAACTCTCAAATCATGTCCTCTTGTTTGAATCTCCCCTACTCTCAATGGAAAAAGCCTATCCACGTCAACTCGATCTATCCCCCTCATTATTTTAAATACCTCTATCAAGTCCCCCCTCAACCTTCTACGCTCCAAAGAATAAAGACCTAACTTGTTCAACCTTTCCCTGTAACTTAGGTGCTGAAACCTAGGTAACATTCTAGTTATTCTCCTCTGCACTCTCTCTATTTTGTTGATATCTTTCCTGTAATTCGGTGACCAGAACTGTATACAATATGTACACCCCGGCCAACATATCCCAAATACTTGACCTCAATGACTAAGAAATACAATGCATGGGAACATCACTGCCTATTTTAGACCGTGTATATGAGCAAGAGCAAGCTAGGGCTTTTCTCTTTGGAGTGAAGGAGGTTTACAGTAAACTTGATAAAGATGTACAAAATGCTAAGAGGCATAGATGGAATGGATAGCCAGAGACTTTTTCCCAAGGTGAAAATGGCTAATACTAGGAGGCATCAGTTTAAGATAACACAAAATGGTGGAGGAACTCAGCAAGTCAGGCATCATCTATGAAAATAAATAAACAGTCAATGATTTGGGCTGAGAGTTCTTTAGGACTGGAAAGGAAGGGGAAGATGTCAATTTTTACATAAATGGAGGAATGTAAAGAGGTGTCAGCGGGAAGTTTTATACATAGAGTGTGGTGGGTGTGTAGAACACTTTGCCAGGACAGTAGTAGAGGCAGATACATTAAGGCTTTTAAAGAACTACTTAGACAGGCACATGGATGAGAGAAAATGGACGGCTATGTAGGAGGGAAGGGTTAGATTTACATTAGAGTAGGTTACAAAGGCAACACAATAAACAGGGTGTTAAAGAAGGCATACAGCACACAGGACTTGCTTTGTTCAGTGAGTATAAAAGTAGGGAACTTGTGCGGTAGTATATAAAGCTTTGGTTAGCCCACATTTTAAGTATTACATTACAGCGAGGATATGAAGGTTTTGGAGAGGGTACAGAGGAAATTCACCAGGATATTGTCTGGATTAGAGGGTATTAGTTATAAGGAGAGGTTGGCCAGGGTTGGATTGTTTTCTTTGGAGTATTGGCAGCTGAGGGATGACTTCATGTAAAAATAGGTATAGATAGGTAGATAGACTGTGTCTTTTTGCCAGAGTGGAAAAATCAAACAGGAGAAGGTATAGCTTTAAAATGAGGGAGGGAAATTTAAATTTACAATGCAAGTTTTTTTTAACACCAAGTGTAATTGGTGTCTGGAATGCACTGCCTGGCGAGATAGTAGAAGGGTACACAATAACAATGATTAAGAGGTATTTAGAGGGGAACATAACTCTGCCATGGATGGTGCCAAGCCTGGCTGTGAGAGAGGAGGGTTAGATGTGGGGCTACCAGCCCCATCCTGTAAATACCTAGAGCTATATCAATGCCAACAGAAGCTCCAAAGACCTTATGCCTGGGAGAGGAAGGATCTTCACCTAGAAGACATATGAAATCATGTGCTGAAAGCAGAAGCCACTGTGGTGAACTACATATACCTGTCTGGACACGCCCCCCCCCCCCCCCCGCTGACTGCTCCTGTGGCTCCTCCCACAGACCCTGGTATAAAGGGGATTGGAGGCACAGGCCCTTCCTTAGTCTCCAGGAAGTTGTGTGGTGGTCACTTGCTGCTTGTGCTTTCTTCCAGCCAATAAAAGCCTACCTTAACCCACGTCTCAGAGTTATTGATGGTGCATCAGCCACAGATCCAGGACAGAGGACTCCGGAGAGCCACTGTCAGTGGCCTATGCCCTAGTAGGGGTGGTGAGCTTAGGAAGAGGAGGCAAACATTATAATGAAGGAAAATCAATCACATGCAGGCTGCTGGGATTAGTCTGGTTTGGCATCACAGCTGGCACAAAGGACCAGTTTCCATGCCTTTACTCTTCAGTGTTCTATATTCAAGGCCTTCAGGGAAGAAAACAGGCACTGGTCAGTCCGCAGCTGGAGTATTGTGAGCAGTTTTATTTATGAAAGGACATGCTGGCATTGGAGAGGATTCAGAGGAGTTTCATGAAAATTATCCACGGAATGGAAAGGTTAACTTAGTAGGAGCATTTAATGGTGCTGGGCCTGTAATTGCTGCAGCTTAGAAAATGAGGATATCTCATTGAAATATATTGAATATTGAAAGGCCTAGATAGGGTGGGCATGGAGAGGATGTTTCTTGTAGTGGAGGAGTCTAGGAATAAAGGGTACAGCCTCAGAGTAGAAGGATGTCCCTTTAGAACAGAGATAAGAAGTAATTTCTTTACCCAGATGGTGGTGAATCTGTGGAATGCATAAATGGATGTGGAGGCTAAGTTACTGGGTATATTTAAAGCTGAGGTTGATAATTTCTTTATTAGAAAGGGTGTCAAAGGTTATGGACAGAAGGCAAGAGAATGGGGTTGAAAGGGATTTTAAATCAGCCATGATGGAACGGCAGAGAAGACTTGACTTAATTCTGCTCCTCTGTCTTACGGCCTTATAGAAACATGTTATCCTTACAGTATGTCTTTCCAGACCCATCAATGTGATTGAAGCTTAACTATACTTAAAGTAGGCATTGATTTTGTGTCCTATTAAAAATGTGTAACAAACAGCAACATTGCCAGCTATCTCGACACTCCAGGAAAGAATTTAAAAAACATATTTCTCAATCCATCGCCACTAATGTTGGAATATTAAGACGGATATTGTTATACTGTAAAAGTAGAGAAAATCATAATGAAAAGCAAAGCATCCTAAAAATGTTCAGATGATCAGGCAGTGGTGAACAGAAATTGACCTGAAACATTGATCATGTTAAAAAACATTAACTTTGGTTTTTTTCGTCCTGCTTGTTTTGCCAAGTGATTCCAGCTTTCACAAATTGTGGAGGAACTCAGCAGATCAGGCTACATTTATGGAAATCAATAAACAGGTATATACAGTATGATTAGTCTCTGTCCTAACACCACATTGGCTGTTAATTCTCCTCCATAGACCATAGATGCTCCTGAGCAACTGAGTTCCACCAGTATTGTGTGTCTGAGGTGTGTGTGTGTGTACATGCGCATGTGTGTGTGTGTGAGGTGTGTGTGTGAGGTGTGTGTGTGTGTGTACATGCGCATGTGTGTGTTGCTCTGTATTTCCAGCATCTGCAGAATCCATTGTTTTTCCAGAATTTCTTGTTTTTCACCAATGTATTATTCTTTAATTAGCTGTTGCAACCTGAAATCCGGTAAAGTCTAAGAGAGTTTGGAAACATGTTTATTTCTCTCCATTGATGCACCTGACCTGCTGAGTTCCTCCAGCACTTTATGTGTGCTGCTCTGGATTTCCAGAAGCTGCAGAATCTCTTATGTTTACATGTTATAATCCTTTGTTTTCTGATTTTAGCCTGGAAAGAAGAGGTTCCAATACTGGCTGAATAAAGCTGACTATATGCTGTACATGAAATTTATCTCAACTTGTACATCCACAGAATATTTTTTGTTCTTTGTTAATATTATTGTGGTACTGTTATTTGCACCTTAGTCCCAGAGGAACGATGTTTCATTTGGCTATATACGTGTATGGTTAAATGACAATAAACTTGAACTTGAACTTGAATCTGAAGCACAATTGCAAATCATAGTACTTAATTCTCAATATCATAGCCAGTAAACGATCTATTTTATTTAAATATTATTAAACTGAGCCAGAAATCAATGCAATACAAATCTGAGCAATCTGACACATATCTGTGGACTGGTTCGTGAAACACAGCAGACACTGAAAGCCCAGTGATGCTTGTGTCAAAGTGTTGTTGCAGATGAAAATGCAGTGATAAACATGTTTTAAAAGTGACAGAGAAAAGTGCAGCATTTTTTTTAAACAGATGTAACTTTAAGATGATTTCATATTGATTAAAGTTTACTTTTAAAATACATCAGTATTCCACACTGAATGTATTAGCAAAATTAACAGGCTTTGAGAGTCCCAATACACAAGTATATAGCTCAAACCAGTCTTGAATTGGCCAAATTGGTCTGTGTAATCTCATTCAAGTAAGATTGATGTGTTCTCTGTAGTCACCACTATAAAGAAATGAGGGACTATGTGGATAAATAGAATTTGGATGACCATCTCAGTAACAATTTTGAAGGCCTGAATGGCTTATCCTTATGTTGCTGATGTGAAGTATAATATTGATGAGCACTATTAAGAATAAGATCCCGCCCCTAATGGTTCTCCATGTAGCTCCAGCATTGTTCAATGTGGCACTTTTACTTAGAGATACTGTGCAGAATACGCCCTCCTGGCCTTTTGAGCCAAGCCGCCATCAACCCTGGCTTAATCATGGGGCAATTTAAAATGACCAATTAACCTATTAACCTTTGGGCTACGGGAAGAAACTAGATCACCATTAGAAAACCCACACATTCCACGGGGAGGACGTACAAACTTCTTACAGAGAACATGGAGGTTGAACTCTGAACTCTGGTGTCCCAAACTGTAATAGTGTCATGCTAACTGCTACATTAACTGTGGCACCCAGTTGTGAGAGACTGAGTGTACAGACAATAAATGCAAGAAGAAATACAACTGCTCACTCTTTTAGCTCATAAAGGAATTTTGTTGTCAGTATGCATGGCCAACAGATCTTTGAGAGATACTGAGAAAATCTAGCAGTCTTGTAATGAATACATCGTGCGTCTCTTTCTGCATAATTGCAATCTGTTGATTAAAAAATTTAAACAAATAATAGGTAATCAACATTACTTTTATTAGCATTAATGGGGGAAACGATTCATTTAACAAGGCATAAAGTTTATAGGTACTTGCGTACATGCAATGTGGCTTCTTCTGATTTCACTTTCAGCCATCAATCCCAATTATAGTTCATCTGTTCATATGATCTTTCCTGGTTCGAGACTAAAGCTTTGGATAACACTCTGGTAACTTACTATGTTAAAGATGCTATTCAAATCTAAGTGTGTGTTTGTTGCATTTGTTTAACTAAATAGGTTAAGTTGCCATGGATACTAGACCAGATAAATTCTCCTGATTAAATTCAGTATTCTGAAAGAAAAAAATAGTTCAAGACAGAGTTCTTCCAGAAAATAGAACAGATGTCCTTTATCAAAATCATTACATAAGCACTTCTTGTTATAAAAGAGATGAATGTCAAACAAAGTAAGTTATGGTGGTGGTGGGTTCTCTCATATGATATAAAAGGAAATATTTTTCTCATTGAGTTCATTCTGACTCCCACATCAAATTCATCAGTCTAAGACCAGAGGGATAGCCTCTGAATAAATTATGTCCATTTAGAAAGGAGATGAAGAGGAACTTCTTTCGCCAGAGGGTGGTGAATCTGTGGAATTCATTGCCACAGACAGCTGTGGAGGCCAAGTCATTGGGCATATTTAAACCAGAGATGGATAGGTTCTTCGTTAATCACTGTGTCAAAGCTTATGGGGAGAAGGTCGGAAAATGAGTTGAGAGGGTTAATAAATCAGTCATGTTGGACACTTCATGGGTAAATTGTTCAAATCTGCTTCCTCACTTATCTTCTCTGCAATCTAATCATCTCTCACATCCCTCCTCAGCTAATTCCTCTGGCACAATACAGCACTCTTTAGTGATGTAGGAAGAACCTGGCGTGCCAGGTGCTAACTCCACACTGACAGGACCACAGGCCAGAAACATTTAGGATATTGGCAAGTCTTGAGGACCTGAGTTGTAGGGAAAGTTGTAATAGGTTAGGACTTTATTTCCTGAAGCATAGGAGAATGATAGAGGTACATAAATCAAGAGGGGTATAGACAGGATAAATTCAAGTAGGCCTTTTCCACAGAGATTTGGTGAGACTGGAACTAGAGGTCATTGGTTAGGGGTGAAAGGTGAAATGTTTAAGGGAACATGGTAGAGACTTTCTTCAGTCAGAGAGTGGTGAGAGGGTGGAATGAGCTGCTGGCACAAGTAGTGGATTGGGGTTTGATTTCAACATTCAAGAGAAGTTTGGATAAGTACATGGATTGGAGGGGTATGGGGGGCTATAGTCCTGGTGCAGGTCACTAGGACCAGGAAGAATAATAGTTTGGCTAAAGGGCCTATTTCTGTGCTGTATGACCTTTATTAAACTCAGCTCCCTGGAGCTATAAGCTGACAGCTCCACTTGATGCAACCCAAAGTTTCCAAAGTTTTTACCAGCAATGTTTAAAACTCAATAGAAAGTTAAACTTGTTCGAACATTTATAAATCTGGAAAGACAATGCCCTTGGTTTTCAATGTCATACATCCTTCAGAGATGATCCGCATTGCTTTAACTATCTACTTGAAGAGTTCAGTTACTCTCCAGGAAGATCTCTGCCTATGACTTTTATTGTTTTCTTTTGCCCTATACAGTGTCCTCTGAGAAATCATTAGCAAAGGCTTCGAATTGAATTGTATTTAGCGGTTATCACTGTGAGAATTGCTGGATCAAACCTAAGTGTTGGTTTTTAAATAAATTTCTAAGGATAGGGGAGAGTGAAGATACTTCAAAGTTCAAAGTAAATTTATTATCAATGTATATCTCATCATATACTATCCTGAGATTCATCTTTTTACAGAACTACAATAGAATCAATGAAAATCTATAAAGACTGACAAGCCACCATTGTGCAAAAGACAAACTGCAAAAAACAAAAAAAAATAGCACTAATAGTAAGTAACTTAATTAATTAATCATACTGAAAACATGAATTGCTGAGTTCATGAAGGTGAGTCCATAGGTTGTGTTCAGTGGCAAGGTGAATGAAGCTAACCATACTAGTCCAGGAGCTGGTTCAGGACTTCTATTTGTCCTTGGATCGATTACTTTGCTTCCTTGACTAGTTGAATACCTTGATGGGAACTCCGGGAAGAACATATGAAACTGCACTGGCCACAGCATCAACGCCATTTTGGAGAAATGGTGCGGAACAACAACCAGATTTTGCACACCAGCTAGAATTTGTGTTCAAGAGTGCAGGAATATACACTCAGCAGCCAATTTATAAGGTATCTCCTGAAGTTGCCACAGAGTCTATATTCATGGTCTTCTGTCACTGTAGCCTATCCACTTCAAGGTTTGATTTGTTGTTTTTTCAAAGATACTCTTCTACATGCCATTGTTTTAACAAGTGGTTACTTGAGTTATTGCTGTCACCTTCCTGTCAGCTTGAAACAGTCTGGTCATTCTCTTCTGATTTCTCTTATTAACAAAGTGTTTTCACACAGAATTACCACTCACTGGATGTGTTTTGTTTCTTGCACCATCCTCTGCAAACTCTAGGGACTGTTGTGCATGAATAGCCCAGGAGATCAGCAGTTTCTGAGATACTCAAGCCACCCCATCTGGCACTGACAATTACTCCACAGTCTAAATTACTTCCATCACATTCTGATGTGTTGCCTGAACAACTGAAATTTTTGTGCATGTCTGCATGCTTTAGTGCGTTGTCTAAATCATTGTCACATGATTGGCCGATTAGATATTTGCATAACGAGCAGGTGTACCTAATAAAATTGCTACTGACTATAAATGCATGCAGTGACCATGGTGAGTCAGCAAGCGTGAGCAGATAAAGAGCCTGTGTATTCTGTAAATCAGCAGCAAGCTAAATTCTTCCATATTATGTTGAACATCCATAATCTTTTATCATAATCATAATATGTTGAACATCTTTATGATCTGAAAAACATCTAAAAATCCTATAGATGTTCCCAACAGAGAAATGAACTTTCCTGTTTTATCAAAATCTTTAATCTAGCTTAATTCAGTTTTGTACAGTCCAATGAAATATTGAGCCAATTTGACAGGCATCACTAAATAATTATAGTTTTCTTAAACTTGTGCCAATCTTTTCATCCAAAAAATCATTCTGTTTTCAAAATATTTTAAGCATGTGCAGCAACATCACAATGCAGTGTTGTCCATGTGTCAATCTCCACTTCTCAAATTCAGTTTCATTAATTACATATTAACAAGCACATGCTATCATATTTCATGTTTAGAGCCCAACACAGATGAATTTCTATGCCTGTTTTGTTTGCCACTTATACATAAGCCTTGTGCAAATGTTTATAGATCACGAAAAACCATATGAACTTAAGAAAAAAGAATTACACACACAAGCTCAAATATTGTGGAGTCTCAAATATAAATTCAAGAAATTGGGTAGTGTTTGTGGATTATGGGCCATTGTTTAATTAACAGTGGGCTTAGAATCAGTTCCTACTCAAACCTTGGGTGACTTTGTGGAACTTCTCTATACAGGTGGCATGGCAATGTAATAGTTAGCATAATAACTTACAGTACCAGTGAACCGGGTTCATCTCCTGCCACTGTCTGTAAGAAGTCTGATCGCATGCGTTTCCTCTGGGTACATTCTAAAGATGTATGGTTTTAGTTTGGTTTGTTTGGGCAGGCTCTGTTGATGCTGGAAGTATGGCAAAACTTATGGGCTGCCCCCAGCACAATCCTCAGCTTCTATTAGGCATTAACACAAAATAATGGATTTAACTACATATCTCAATGTTTAAATGTACATGACAAGTAAAGTTAACTTTGAGATGAGATTCAAAATACAGGAGCGGCTCTGTAGCCAACCCAGTTCCTTGCTAATTTAGCCGAATGAAGTTTCATGGGAGCCTGAAACATCGGGACAGTAGACGATCTGTGCTGCTGTCAGAAGAAGGCCCCTGTGCTCAAGTGATCCTCTGTCTCTCTCTCTCTCTTTTGATGGAGAGTGACAGCCTGTCAGTCCTCGAGTCAGGGGCTTGCAGAAGTGATGTGGAAGATCGCAACATCCCAACACTGAGTTGTTGGTCTTCACTTCCACTGTTACAGGAGTGACCTCTCTCCCTGCACTGTTGCTGGGTTATGGACTGATTGTCTCTAGATGAAGGTCTCTTTGGGGGCTTTTGCTATTGTTTGCATGGTGGAGGGTGGGTACTGGTGCTTCTGCAGGCACAAGTGGGGAGGGGGAGGGGGAGTGGACTTTGAGGTTCTGATGTCTCTATTCATTGTTTCATTGATGTCTGTGAAGAGTGACAATCTCTAGTTGCATACTGTATTCATACCTTAGTATTAAATTGAACTATTTTAACCATTTGAACATAACCTGGTTCATCTACAAAAGTATGTTTTGTGTATTTATCTGCAAGATTAGGAACATAATTGATCTAATCATGACTTTAATTCCACTTTGCTATCCCTCCATCGTAATTATAATAAAGTTCCATTTTAGCCTTGAATATTTTCTGTGACACGGTATTCACGTCTCTCTGGCATGGAAATTCCAAAGATTCATAACCATCTAGAAGAAGACAAACTTCCCTATCTCAGTCTTAAGTAGTCAGACTCTCATGCTGAGATTGTACCCTCTGGTTTAAGTCTCTTCTACTAGAAAACATTCTTTCAGCATCCATCTTATCAAGAGTTGCCAGAATCTTATATGTTTCAAAGAGCTAAGCACACTCTTCTTAACTCCAAAGATTTTAGCTCCAACCAGCTCAACCTTTCCTCAAAGGACAAAAAACATATCACAGGAACCATTTCAGTGAACATTTGACTGCAAGACAAATGCATTCTTCCTTAAATGAAGCCAAAATTGGACAGGAGACAAGAGAGACTGCAGATGCTGAAATCACAGAGAAGCACACAGAACTCTGGAGGAGCTCAACAGGTCCGGCAGAATATGTGAAGGGAAATGGACAGTCCACATTCTTGGTCAGTATCTTTCACTTGAGCTCAAAATTGTATCGAGAAATTGAGGTGGGATCTCACCAGCTCCCACAAGCAAGAGTTCCTGACTAACTTACTTGTTCCCAGAACAAGCTTGAAGAACAGCCCAATATGTTTCATGTAGCCAAATTGAATTCTACAACTTTGGGTTATTAGATTTTTCAGTATGTACCAGTCATTCAACTTTTTTCTTGCCTTATTTTCATTTCCTTCATTGTTCTCTCTCTCTCTTCCCCCCTCCCCCTCCTTCTCCCCTTCTCCCTTGATAGAGTGGATGTGGAGAGGATGTTTCCTACAGTGGGGGAGTCTAAGAGCAGAGGGCAAAGCCTCAGAATAAAGTGGCGTCCTTTTAGAACAGAGATGAAAAGGAATTTCTTTATTCAGAGAATGGAGAATCTGTGGAATTCTTTGCCACAGGCAGCTGTGGAGGCCAATTCTTTATGTATATTTAAGGCAGAGGTTGACAGATTCTTGATTAGTCAGGGCATGAAAGGATACAAGGGGAAGGCAGGAAATTGGGGCTGAGAGGAAAAATGAGCAGCCATGATGAAATGGCACTGCAGACTAGATGGACCAAATGGCCTAATTCTTCTCCTATATCTTATGGTCTTATGAAAAGTTCACTGTTTCTTTTCCAATGCAGGCAGACCTGCAGAATGTTTCCAGCAATTGTTGTATTTTTTTAAACTTCCAGTGGAAATGCAGTATTTTTTTTATTTCATTACTTGAGAAACTCATCTACACTGCAGTACGGGTTAACATTTGCCTACTGACTATAACTACTTACTGACTTCTAACTTATGCTATCCTCACACAAGAAACTTATTCAATATTATACAGAAGGGTAATTGCAGCTGATTCAGTCTGCAGGCTCTACAGTCCATGTCTGTTTGCTGCACATCTTTAATCTTACCCCAAAATTGAAAGTTCTAAGTAAATTTATTATCAAAGTACCCATATATCACCATATACTACCTTGAGATTCATTTTCTTGTGTGCATTTACAGGAAAATAAGTACTGTAAATATGAACTACAAAAATACAGACAAAGCCAGGACGGACAAACATCCAATCTGCAAAAAGAGAACAAATTGTGCAATTAATAAATTAAAAAGTAAAGAATTGATACTAAGAACATGAATGTAGAGTCCTTGAAAGTATGTCTATAGATTCTAGAGTACGTTCAGTGTTGAGGTGAATGAAATTCAGTAGTCCAAAAGTAATACCCAACTCCCTTTTAAAGACCACCACTGCATCGGTTTGAAGAACATTACTGGCAGGAGAATGGGGTTGAGAGGGATAATAAATCAGTCATGTTGGAATGGCAGAGCAAGCTCAATGGGCTGAATGGCCCAAATCTGCTCCTATGTCTTATGCCTTATAATTACCTTTAGATGGCACATTCATAGAAAATATGGAATACTGGACTCAATGGCCAGATCCCTAGATCATTGATCTTTTCTGAGCTAAATTATGTAAATTATCGATGCAGGCACTGAAGGGGTGTGTGAAGGTGTGGCAAGATGATGTATTGCAGTTTCATTGCAGACAGAGATTCAATGTCCATACAGATTACCCAGGTGTGAAGTTGGATGGCTCTGGGCTTCGAAAGGAGAAGTCGGGGCTTGGACAGAGAACGTTTGATACTCATTCAACTGGCCAGAGAGCAAGGTTGGACAGCTCTGGGTGGCAAGCAGATTTGAAGAGTTTGAGAGTGGCTTCAGGCTGGGCAACAGAATCTGGGCCTGGAGCCAGTCACTAGGCTGTGTCATTTAGGCCCAAGGCCTTTCGCAGCAGTGGTCCTGAGGTACAATGCGCTGTTTTGACAACTTAAACACTGGCCCAGATCGGAGACAAGAGTTGATTTTGTTCACTCTCCGCAATGCGACTTCCTCCCTTCGGGGCACCAGAGCATTTCACTGTCCATTGTTTGGTCAATATAAATGCTGGCCCAGATAAACTGAAAAGACAGGGAGTTGGTTGGGATGAGAGCTGATATCACTCATTCTCCGCGATGGCCATCTTCATGGCGCTGAGGCTATGAAGACTGCCCTGCCTGCTGAGCCCTGTGCACGCTAATATGATGAACTGATAAGTGAGGCTTTAAGCCTACTCCAGACTGCTCGGGAGTCTGAATCTGAGGATTCAACTTTGGTTTGGAATACTGTTCAATTGCTTGCATGATTTTTATTTTTTTTCTTTTCTTTCTCTTGTGCATCAAGCTTGGGTCTTTTATTTTTATTTTCATTCTTTTTTTCCTTTAATTGGGTTCTTTTGTGTTTCTTGCTTTGTGGCTACCTGTGAGCAAGAAAATCTCAAGGTTGTATAATTTATACTAATAAATGAATGAATCTTGGATCTTGAATCTTAAAGGAATGGGACAAAATGCAATTAAAATAATTGTGGAATTTAATGTGGAATTGATGGTACCTCTAAGCTACTATTAAAAACATTCCATTCAGGGTATGATGTCAGCCAGAGTTAGCAGGTCTGGTCGATCCATGACTCCAAATCCAATTCTTAATGACCTCTTTGGGTTAAGGCGCAATTGAGGAGGGGTAATAATTGCTGCTATTGCTGGCCATATTCACAACCTGAGAATCAGTAATTAAGTACAACAATGATTACTAACTCAGGCCATATTAAGCTCTGTCATAATGTTGTTCATCATAACATGGTTAACTCGATCAGCAAATTTGAAGAAGACACCAAGATAGGAAATGTAGTGGACTTGAGGAAGACTATCATGGCTGTATTTGTAACAGCTGGGGAAATAATAAGTGGCAGATGGAATTTAACACAGTTAAGTGCAAGGTGTTACCCTTTTTTAAGACCAAAAAGGGTATGTCTTATTCAGTGAACGGCAGGGCAATGCGGAGTGGGTAGAACAAAGGGATCTGGAAATACAGGACATAATTCATTGAAAGTGGCGTCACATATAGATAGGGTCATAAATCAAGTTTTTGACACATTGGCCTTCATAAATCAAAATATTGAAAACTGGAGATGTGATGTTATGCAGAAGTTGTATAAGACTTTGGTGAGGCCTAATTTGGAATATTATATGCAGTTTTGGTCACCTAACTACAGAAAAAATATAAACAAGGTTGATAAAGTACAGAGAAAATTTACAAGAATGTTGCTGGGTTTGGAGGACCTGCGTTATAAGGAAAGGCTGAATAGATCAGGACCTTATTCCTTAGAAAGTAGACAATTGACAGATTTGATAGTCATCCAAAATTATGAGGGGTATAGATAGGGTGAATGCAAGCAGGGTATTTCCACTGAGGTTGGTGGGACTACAAGCAGAGATAATTGGTTAAGGGTGAAAGGTGAAGGGTGAAAGGTGAAAAGTTTAAGGGAAACATGAGGAGAAACTTCTTCATTCAGAGGGTTGTAATGAGCTGCCAGCACAAGTGTGCATGCAAGCTCAATTTCAACATTTAAACAAAGTTTGGATAGGTACATGGATGGCAGGGGTATGGGGGGCTGTAGTTCCAGTGCAGGTCAATGGGAGTAGGAAGGTTAAATGGTTTCAGCATGGACTAGATGGGCCAAAGGGACTGTTTCTGTACTGTACTTTTCTATGACGCTCTTTTCACCAGCTGCATGGATGTAGTCAAATCTAATCCTACCAGACTGAATTCTAGCACAACCTCACTGCCTATTCTCTTGCAAAGATGAATGTTTAAAATCAGGGTTCCAGGGAGTAGATGAAATTGCAAAATCTTAGGTCCTTCCCACTGATTTCCTTTCCTTAAAGATGAACTAATGGATTGCATTATAGTGATTCAAAGTATAAATATTCAAAATAAATGTATTAGCAAAACATGCCCATGTTACCACATATTGTACTGCTTGAGCTTCATTTTCTTCCAGGTATTTACAAGTTAAAAAAAAGGAATGCAATAAAATGTGTGGATTGAGTCAGTAGTAGGAAAGGCAAATGCGATGTTAGCATTCATTTCAAGAAGACTAGACTATAAAAGCAAAGATATAATGCTGAGGCTTTGTGTGACCGTATTTTGGTGTATTGGGAGCAGATTTGGGCCTCATATTCAAGAAAGGTCGTGTCAGCATTGGGTCCAGAGAGGCCCAGGAATGAAAGTGTTACTGTAAGAGGAGCGTTTGATGGCCTGTGCTCAAAGGAGTTTAGAATGAGTGTGGGGGTGGGGGGAGGCATTATTAAAAGCTACCGAATATTGAAAGGCCTAGATAGAGTGGATGTGGTGAGAATGTCTAGGACAAGAGGGCACAGCCTCAGAGAGTACCACGTCCACTTAGAAAGGAGATGAAGAGGGATTGTTTTAACCAGAGTGTAGTAAATCTATGGAATTCATTGCTATGGACAGCTGTGGAGGTCAAGTCATTCAATATATTTAAAGCAGAGATTGATAAGTATTTAATTAATAAGATCATCAAAGGTATGGGGAGAAGACAGTAAAATGGGGTTGAGAGGGGAAATAAATCAGCCATGCTCAAAGATGCCACACAACTTGATAGGGTGGTTACAATGCATATGGTGTACTGGCCTTCATAATTCAGAGCCACAGAGTAATCTGCAGCACTATAAAATTCTGGTTAGACCACACTTGGAGTATTCTGTTGAGTTCTGATTCCCTCATTATAGGAAGGATTTTGAAGCTTTAAAGAGAGTGCAGAGGAGATTTACAAAAGTGCTGCATGGATTGGGGAGCATGTCTCCTGAGGAATGGTTGAGCAGCAGTGGTTTGGATTGAAGGAGGATGAGAGGTGACTTAATAGAGGTGTATGAGGTGAAAAGAGGTGTAGATAGAGTGGACAGCCAGAGACTTTTTCCCTGGTCAAAAATGTGGAGTAAGTGGGAGTATAATTTTAAGGTGATTGAAGGAAATTATAGGGGGGATGTCAGAGATAACTTTTTTTACACAGAGACTAAATGCCATAGGAGCATGGGATGCACTGCCTGGCAGATCCATCAGGGACATCAGTGAATGAACATCAAAAATGACAGGATATGTGTGAAGGAAGGATTAGATGGATCATGCAGTAGGACACTACTTCGCAGGCTGAAGTGCCAGTACGGAACTGTACTGTTCTCTTTTCTAGTTCTTTGCCACCCATCTACTATGGGAATAATTTATAGTAACACACACAAACTGCTGGAGGAACTCAGCAGGTCAGGTAGCACCTATGACACCGAATAATCATTTTCGGCCAAAACAATTCATCGGGAATAGAAAGGAAGGGGGAAGATGCCCGCAGAGGAGAGTTCACCATGGGAGAAAGGGAAGAAGGAGGGGCACCAGGGGGAGGTGAAGAGAAGAGGTAAGAAATTGTTGGGAATAGAAAAGGGGGGGTGGTTGCAGGGGAAGAAAAAAGAAGAGATTTAAAAATTACCAGATGGAGAATTGGTGTTCATGCCATCAGAATGGAGATTATCCATATGGAATATGAGGCGTTGCTCCTCTATATTGTGAATGGCCTGATCATAGCATTGTTTCTTCCCTTTCTCCTATGGTCCACTCTGCTCTCCTATCAGATTCCCTCCTCTCCAGCCCATTACCTTTCCCACCCACCTGGCTTCACCTATCATCTTCTAGCTGGTCCTCCTCCACCCCGAACACCTTTTTATTTCGGCATCTTCCCTTTCCTTCCCAATCCTGGTGAAGATTCTTAGCCCTAAATGTCAACTGTTTATTCATGTCACAGATGCTGCTTGGGCTACTGTGTTCTTCCCACATTTTGTGTATGTTGCTGTGGATTTTCAGCATCTGCAGAATACCATGTTTATCGTTTATAGTAGCCATTTAACCTATAAGCCAGCATATCATTAAGAGATGCAAGAAAACCAGGATATGGAGGGGAAACCCACATGGTCAGAGGCAGCACGTGGAATCTCCAGACACAGAGAGCACTCAAGGTCGGGATCGAACCCAAATACCTGACGCTATGCAGAAGCTGTCCTGTGGCCCAGTGCTGGCCACAAGTAACAACACTACAAACTAGCCACCAGCATCAACTTGCATTTACCTGGCAATTACATTGTAGCAGCAATGAAGTTGGTGAGCTGGAAGTGTATAAAAGTCATCAAACTTGAGACGGTAGTTTTAATAAATGTATCTAAATAAAAGAGCTTTCATTATTTGAACATACTTAATTTCCCTTGTTTTTCATTGAACCAATCATGGGGAAATTTGCATAGTGCAATAGCACCATTCTCTGGCTGCCAAAGGAATGGCATGGCCATCAATATTCCTGGTGTGTACCCCACAAACTGAATGAGTCAAGATGCATGTGGAACATTTCTGCTACTTGACTATTGTGGCATATTCTCAGCATTTTCTTGGGTGAGATCACATCCAGCCAGATTTGGCATGCTGTATGAAAGCCTCACACTACCCTTTAGCTTGGCTGTAAACACAGTACTGGTGAGTCACAAATAACCCTTATTTGGTATTATAATACCAGAAACTATGATATTCCACAGTATCATTCAGTGCTGAAGCTTGTCAAATCAATCACAAATGCCTACCATTAGTTTTTCTTCTCTTGCAGAGCACAAGGAAAATAGGAAAACAAATGTGTTAGGAAAATGCTATATTTTATGCAGAATATTCCATGCTGGAGTCCATTTCAAGACAATAATGTACTACAGACCTGAAACAAAGTAAATCAATCAGAATTTGATATAATGCATTAGTTGTCAGTTCAACATACTAACATAGCATGGTTCTATAAAACATTACACACTTAAAATGTGAGCTGTTTTAAAAGGTAGATTAGATTCTCTGTTAAAATGGGACAACAGCATGCCCAATTTTAAGGGATACACGTTACTGACAGTGATTCCAATAGATTGTGCACAAGAGCTATAGAACTGAAAGGACATTATAAAATTAATGCAACGCCTGGTAACTACTTATTTCATTACATTCTCGGCTTGATGTCTGACAGTGCAAGACAACTTATGGCACATCAAAATAATAATCTTATTTAAGGGATTTGTAAAATATGACCAGTGGTGCCATCAATATTGATGTAACGAATTCTTTGCAATCTGCTCATTATACAGGCACTGGTGGATGCAATGGGATCGATGCCAGGATTTAGCCGAGAACACAAGAATGAAAGTTTCCTTGGCAGCTGCTTCAGAAGTCAGTATGGTTGAAGAGGTATTGAAATAGATTGAAGCCAGCTGCCTGAAGAGAGACAAAAGGGACAGCTCTGTGCAAAGTAACATCAGTGGTGGGAAGTGATTCGTGGGATATCTCAAGGGTCAGCACTTGGACCTTTGCAACTGATGTTGCATGATCAAGCAATTGGAAGCAGTAATTGACACAAAGTTGTCAGAATCTGCTAAACCACCGGGATGAGGAATCTCATAAAAAAAACAGGCTCATCAAATATTGAGCTACAGTTTTCTTTTGCTTTTTAACCCTTGGACAAAAGCTAAACACAATCTTTGAATCTAATGTCAATCAAACATTTGAGTTCACAGTCCTGACTTCATTCAAAAACAACTTGAAATAGTCTCGGTTTTTCTAGAAATGTTTAATGTCATAATAATAGTGGTGCACATTCATGGATTCATGGAGCATGAAAAGAGACCAGCCTGTATGTCCATGCCAGCTCTTTAAAAACAGGCATTCAAACACTTCTACCTTGCATTACTTTTTACTCCAGTCCTGCTCTGTCCTCACAGTCTCGCACATTCATGCCTTTTCAAGCACATCCAATTTCCTTTTGAAATCATTCTTTGTTATTACATCTCATAAAATAACTCCCTGTATTAGCTATTTATTCCCATCTCTCCCAAACCTTCAGCCCATTTTTCTTTTGCTAAATACCTCAAGTCAAGTTACTGACCTCTTGCTAAAGAAAATGGTTTCATCCATTATTTAAAAACAATGGCTCCTTAACCACTTCTGCTCCAGTTCTGAGATATCACCAATGAAGCCTATTGAAAATATTAAGAAATGATAGAAATTTTGGCATTAAGAATGTTATGAAAATTTAAAAACTGGAGGTGCCAGAAACCTGAAGTAAAATTTAAAAAAATGTTGGAAATGCCAAGCAGATCTGTTGGCATCTGTACAAAGAAAAACAGATGAAGGTTTTTTTTAACTGAACCGCTAACTCTGTTTCCGTTTCCACAGATGCTGTTTGACCAGTTGAGAGTTTTCAATATTTTCTCTTTTTATTTCAGATTTCGAGCATCTGCAATTTCTTGATTTTCAATGAAGGTCCTGTGGATAATTATTCTAATCAAAATGAAAAGCTTCAGCCCAAAACGTCAACACTTTATTCCTATCTGTTGATACTGCCTGACCTCCTGAGTTTGCCAGTATTTTATGTGTATTACTCTGGATTTCTTGCATCTGCACAATCTCTTCTGTTTTAGTATACTAAACTTTTATTAGAAGGCAAACAAAGTACTATCTAGCCTAGAACTTCTACTGTTTTGTTGCAATTTTTATGCATGCTTCGCAGTTAAATTTTTTTCTGGAAACCAGTTCTATTTCTGGTTCTGCTTCACCATCCCTGAACAACATATTATTCCTGGACACTTCATGTTCATGCCTTGACCATGGAGGTGTTCAACACTGGGCAATGTACATCTAGACTCTGCTTCAGCAAGACAGAGATGAGTGTGTGTGTGTGTGTGTGTGTGTGTGTGTGTGTGTGTGTGTGTGTGTGTGTGTGTGTGTGTGTGTGTGTGTGTGTGTGTGTGTGTGTGTGTGTGTGTGTGTGTGTGTGTGTGTGTGTGTGTGAGAGAGAGAGAGAGAGAGTGAGGCCCATGAACAGTATGAGGTCACACATGTAGATGCAGTACTTAAAGGGAAGTTACGTGTCTGAATCAGAAGCCTTGAAGCCAAACATGTAGAGCCACATTCTCAGTTTACATTTCATTAAATGTTGCTTACCGATACCTCTTGCCTAGTTCTGTGGGAAACATTTACCCTCCCATGGTAATATAACATAGCCGGTACTCATGTCGAACTCTACTGAGCCGTGGTTATGCCTGCCCCATGCTGTAGCCACTCATCTCCAGAGATTGCAGAGTGGAAAGAAAGCTAAACAATGACCTCCTGCTGTGCCTCGGCTCTGAGCTGAAGGGAGGCCAAGATTGCTATTAGATTTCTGCAGGAAGGTTATGCGGAATTGGAAGGGGCAGGGGATTTTGGATAGTGAGTTTGAGGATGTGGAGATGAGAGAACAAGGGGTCATGGGGACAAGAGTTTGATCTGACCAGGGAAGCAATAGAGACAACCTCATTAAATATATTTAAGACACAGATAGATTTTTCCATAGCAGGGGAATTAAAGGTAATTGGGAAAAGGCCGATGGGTGGAGGTAAGCCCATGGCCAGATCGGCCGTGATCTTATTGAATGGTGGAGCAAGCTTGATGGGTCAGTTAGCCAACTCCTACCCCTATTTCTTATCTTCTTACTTTCTTATTCCAGAGTGAAGTTTTATGTTCTGTGGGACTCACTCAACCTCAGTATAGACACCACAAAGGCTTTCTGAGGAAGGAGCACAGTCCAGGGTTCCATTGCCGCTGGATGCTGAGAGGCTGAGTCCTGTGCAGCATTCTCACAAACATTTCAATGGTATGTTATTTGAATAAGAAACAAAGGCAACATTAACACCATTGAAGTTATCTACATGAGGCACTGCAGCATCTATCATCAAAGACACCCACCACCCGGGCCATACCTGGCATTAAGGGCATATATACAGAAAGATGCCGGAAAAGGGCTAGTAACAGCATTGTGCATCTTTTGTGCTGCTTTGGATGTGAGATAACAATTATTTTGTTCTCCTTTACACATGTGAACTGGAAATGTCATTAAATAATCTTGATTGTGATCTTGATATGATCTTTATACAGCTACCATCAGGCAAAAGGCACAGAAGTCTCAAGGTTCAAGAACATTTTCTTCCCTTCAGCTATTTTGCTCTTGAAGGAACCTACAAAACCCTAATCACTTTGACCACTTTGCACTACAATAAACCTTACTTTTTGTTTCTAATTGTATTCTCCCTTGCACGATTCTTGCATAATTATTATATAATTTATGTTTAATGTATGTTTTTCCTTTTAATTTTGTGTCACTAAAGGTATGTGCTTATAGTGCTGTGGAGAGTAAGTTTTCCTTTGCACCTGTGTAGACATGTACTCGGGCATATGACAAGAAATATATTGAAATTAGAAAAGTTGTCCTTTACTCTGCATCTGCTATGGAGTTCCCACATCAAATTCTCATCCAGTCACGATCTTGATATGTCCCTTCACATGATCCCAGTAGCTGGTTGCCTCTCCCTCCCCAGAACAGGCCCCCTTTAACTTCCTGACCTGACACTTCCTGAGATTCTAAGGCCTCAGAGTAGGTTACAGTACATCATCCTCAGTATGAACAGTTTTCTAGGCACTTTTAATTTTTCTTTTAATTCATATTTTCAGTAGCCATGTTCTGCTTCTTCATTGATCTGAACAAATCTACAGCCAGAATTATTAATACAGAAGTATGCAACATAAAGAACAATTGTCTAAAGTCACATGCTAAATTGTGAGCTCTTAGAATCATACACGGATCACACTACCTCAACTCAACTCATACATGTCACTCTACCGGGATAAATGAACAAGTCCCATTTGCTTGCTTTTGGCCCACATCCCTTGAAACCTTTCTTATTCATATGTTTGTCCAAATGTCTTCTAAACATTGTAATTGGACCCACATCTACCACTTTCTCTGGCAGTTCATTCCATATACACACTATCCTCTGTGTGAAAAAGATAACCCCTTTGGGACCCTTTTAAACTTTGCCCTGTATCCCCAGTAGTTTTGGGCTCACCTAACCTAGGATAAATATTTTTGTTGTTTATCCCTCATGATTTTATAAACCACTATCTATATGATCATCCCTCAGGCTTCAATGTGCCAAGGGAAAAAAAAAATGCAACCTCTCCTTATAACTCAAACCCTCCAATCTCAGTAGCATCCTCATAAATCTTGGTTGTACAATTCCATTTTAGCAGGGCAATCAAATCTGTCGGCATGACTCCAAATGCAGTGTTACCAACAGCTTGTACAATAGTAACATGACATCCTAACCCCTGTAGTCAATTTTCTGACCAATGCAGGCAAATTTTTTTTTACTAGGCTTTCTACCTCTGTTGCCACATTCAAGGAACCATGTACCAACACCTTTTAGTTTCTCTGTTCTACAACACTTCCCAGGACTCAACCAGGAGTTAAGATTAAAGATCAGCTTTATTTGTCATAGGCACATTAAAACATCAAAAGAAACAGAGAAATGCATTGTTTGTGTCAAATTAAATCAGCGAGGATTATACTGGGTACCCCACAGGTGTCACTGTACTTCTGGCACTGACATAGCATACCCACAACTCACTACCACTAACTCGTCTGTCTTTGGAATGTGCAAGGTAACTGGAGGAGCCAGAGGAAACCAACATGGTCAGAGGCAGAGTCAGGAATTGAACACTGATCAGTGGTCATGGGCACTGTAATAGTGTTATGCTAACCACTACGCTACCATGCTGTCCAATAGGAATTACTGTTTAGCTCCTACTAGGTATGTCTCTGAAAAATCCAATACCTCATATTTAACTGAGTTAAACTCCATCTGCCAGTCTCAGTCCACTCTCCCAGTTGATCAAGATCCCATTGTAGATTTTTTTTTGAGATCTGGAAAATACCTAAGATTTTGGAAATCTTAACTAAAAGAGGATCAGATGCAAACCTTTGACCCAAAACATTGCTTTCCTCCCACAGATGCTGCCCGACCTGCTGAGTTCCTCCAGCAGGTTGTTTGATGCTCCATTATCCTGTACCTGGATGCATTGTTAAGATTATGGCTTGCCTGGCATTATGCAGCAGGTGGAAACTAGTGACAAATTTCTTGAGAAGACAAAAATGTGAAAAGAATGCTCCACAGATTCCCTCCCTTGATAGAGTCAAAGGATATCTCGTTGAAAAGAAGTATCATGTAATGGTTGATATTAATTCCTCATAATTTTCATGTCCATTGTGGCCAAGGTAGACAGAATACACACTCAGTAGGGAAGAAGCTACTAAGAAATGATTGAGGAAAACCCTGCCTATATATACACACACACGTATATAAAATTTATTTATTTATATTTATAGGTTTTTTATTCTGTATATACACATATACAGAATATACTGTATTATATATCTACATACACAAAACAAACTTGAATGAGACTTATCCACACTTTGTAAAATGCTATACTGATCTCAGCTGGACTGCACAAGGTGGCATCAAGACAGACTGAAGTGCCAGAGCATATGAAGATATGAGTGATAAAGAGAAACTCATTCACGCCACGTCATCCTTACACATCACCACAAGAAAAGGGTTGAAAATCTGAGTTTTGCAATCCAACTGAGAATACAATATATAAATATTCAATAAAATGGCACTCAGCTCCTCTGTTTAATTGTGGGCATCATGAACAAAGCTCAAATTGTTCTCTGAAGCAACTAGTTTAACATGTCATTTCAGTGGGCAGTTAAAAAGCAAACATATCATATATACATACAATTGAACAATTCCTTTCTTGGTGAACATTGGGGAAAATGTTTTTTTATATATTGCAATCTAGTGGTTTCATTGTTACACTACAAGATTTTTTTGTTTATTCCGGAATATTAAAGAGGATCCCAAAAGTTTCATCAGATATATAAAGTGTAAAAGAGAGGCAAGAGTGGACATTGAACCACTGGAAAACGATGCTGGAGAGGTAGTAATGGGGGACAAGGGAATGGTGGATGAACTGAATAAATATTTTACATCATTCTTCACTGTGGAAGACTCTAGCAGTATGGTGGAAGTTCCAGGTGTGAGGGGTCATAAAGTGTGCAAAGTTACCTCAACTAAAGATAAGGTTCTTGGGAAACTGAAAGGTCTGAAGGTAGATAAGTCACCTGGACCAGATGTTGTATACCCCAGAGTTCTGAAAGAGGTGGCTGAAGTGATTGTAGAGGCAGTAGTAACAATCTTTCAAGAATCACGAGATTTTGAAATGGTGCCGGAAGACTGGAAAATTGCAATTGTCACTCCACTTTTCAAAAAAAAATTGAAAGGCACAAGAAAGGAAACTATAGGGCAGGTAGACTGAAGATGATGGAGTCAATTGTCAAGGATGAGGTCTCAGGGTACTTGGAGCCACATAATGAAATAGATAGTAGTCAGCATGGTTCCCTCAAGGGAAAATATTGCCTGACAAATCTGTTGGAATTCTTTGAAGAAATAACAAGCAAGATAGACAAAGGAGACTCCGTTGAAGTTGTACACTTGGATTTTCAGAAGGCCTTTGACAAGTGCCACACATGAGACTGCGTAACAAGCTATGAGCCCTTGGTATTCCAGGAAAGATACAAACACGTATAAAGCTGATTGGCAGGAGGCAGGGCGGGATAAAGGGAGCCCTCTCTGGTTGGCTACTGGTGACTACCGTAATTGTGTTCCACAGGGTCTGTACTGGGGCCAGTTCATTTAATGTTATATGTCAATGATTTAGATAATGGAATTGATGGCTTTGCTGAGAAGCTTGCAGACAATATGAAGATAGGAGGTGGGACAGGTAGCTTTGAGGAAGCAGAATGGTTGCAGTAGGACTTAGACACATTAGGAGAATGGGCAAATAAGTGGCAGATGGAATACAGTGTCAGGAAGTGTATGGTCATGCACTTTGTAGAAGAAATGAAAAGGTTTACTATTTTCTAATGGAGAGAAAATACAAAAAACCAAGGTGCAAAGGGAATTGGGGGTCCTTGTGCAGGATTGCCTAAAGATTAATCTGCAGGTTGAGTCTGTGGTGACAAAGACAAATGTGATGTTAACATTCATTTCAAGAGGACTAGAATATAAAAGTAAGGATGAGACTTTATGAAGCACTAGTGAGGATTCAAAGGAGGTTCACAAAAATGATTCCAGGTTTGAATGACTTGTCATATGAAAAGCGTTTGATGGACCCAGGGCTGCATTCACTAAAATTCAGAAGAATGAGGAGTGACCTCATTAAAACCTATCAAATGGTGAAAGCAACACACACAAAATGCTGGTGGAATGCACCAGGCCAGGCAGCATCTATAGGAAGAAGTACAGTCAATGTTTCAGGCCAAGACTCTTCATCAGGACTAACTGAAAGAAAAGGTAGTAAGAGATATGAAAGTGGGAGGGGGAGGGGGAAATCCAAAATGATAGGAGAAGACAGGAGGGGGAGGGATATAGCTAAGAGCTAGAAAGTTGATTGGCAAAAGGGATACACAGCTGGAGAAGGAAAAGGATCATGGGACGGGAGGCTGAGGGAGAAAGAAAGGGAGAGGGGCCTTGATAGAGTGGATGTGAAGAGGATATTTCCTATGGTGGGAGAATCTAAGACCAGAGGACAAAGTCTCAGAATAGAGGGGCATCCTTTTAGAATGGAAATGAGGAATAATTTCCTTAGCCAGAGAGTGGTGAATCTGCAGAATTCTTTCCAACAAGTAGCTGTGGAGGCCAAGACTTTATGTATACTTAATGCAGAAGCCAATAGATTCTTGATTGATCAGGGCATGAAAGTTTACGGGGAGAAGGCAGGAGATCAAGGCTGAGAGGAAAATTGAATTAGCCGTGATGAAATGGTGGAGCAGACTCAATGGGCCAAATGGCCTAATTCTGCTCCTTTGTTCTATGGTCATATGACATGTAATTAACTGAGGTACTTGTTTCTCGTACTGGGTTCTGTATTACTAATTCAGTAAACACTATGCACTCATTATTTGTGAAACTGAAACTCTTATGGTGACCATTGCCACACCGTGCAACCAGAGACAATCACCTGTCCAATTTCTAGAATTTATCCCCACTACCACTGATATTAGTACTTTTGAAATACATATCCAATTTCCTTTTCAAAGACACCTTAAAAGCAACAGGTTATTAGAACACATTGTGCTTCAACATGCCAAGTATAAAAAGACTTCTAAACTTTCTCTTCATTATTGTGGTAACCTTCAGTCTGTAATTCATTTTTACCAAGCTGCCAGCCTAATTCAGCAACTTTCCACTATCTTCCCTCATAATATATTGCTCCTTCCTTTCCAGTCCTGATCAAAGGTCTCAGCACAAAGCATTGTTTATTTCTCTCCAGAATCAGAATCAAGTTTATTATCACTGATATGTTTTGTGAAGTTTACACCATAAATGCTGCCTGAATGCTAAGATCTTCCTGCAATTTGTGGGGTTTTTTTGCTCAAGGTGTCCACCATCTCTGGAATCTCTTCATTTTTCCTAAAACTTCAAAACTTCTATTTATTTTCTTGTAACCTCTCTCAGTTAAAAAAAGGCACTTCCTTGAAAAACATAACCTGTGATTTCTAGTCCTATTCTAATGAATTTTCAAGGTACCCTTTTCTATGTCTCTAATGCCCTTTCTCTGAGATTTCTAAAATTGTGTGCAAAGCTCTCACTGAAGACTGGTCAAACACTGATTGTAGAAGTTCAAACTCAACTTTTTTGCTTTTTTTAAAGATGGAGAGAGCAAGGAAGAGAGAAAGAAAGACAGTGATCTCACCAGCACAGTGAGAGTGGTAGAACGAGAAGCATAGAAACAGAGAAAAAAAGGTGAAAATTATTTTCATTCTGTGTATTATATGTGATTATTTGAACCACAGGGTCATTAAATTCCGTACAATGAACAAAATGCCACTTGGCTCATTGTCTCTGTACTGGTCACAAAGGAGCTGACTCTCACATTTCACTTTCCAGCATTGTTACAATGTAGATGACTAAGCATTAAGCTCCTAATCAAAAAGTGGACATTTCAGACTGTACTGGGCAGTATATTTCTAATCTTACACACCTTCCGGGTGAAAAACATATGACCATAAGCAGAATCGGGCCATGGAATCTGCTCTGCCTTTGACAGTGACTCTACGTGCTATTATAGTTACATGTGTTGTGTTCCTTGTGTGACTGTTCGGACTGTGTTTAGCACCTTGTTTCATCTAGCTTTATACACATGTATGGTTGAGTGACAATTAAACTTGAACTTGAACGTGAATCATAACTTTTGTTCAAGTGACACTCAATTTTCAGGTAACACCTGTAAATTTGTAGTTTTCTTGAAATTGGCAGTCACTCCACACATCCATAGCAAACCCCTATAAATTATGAAAATCTGAAATAAAAACTGAAAATACAAGGAATACTCAACAGGTCAGGCAGCCTCAGTGGAGACAGAAAAATAGAGTCATGTTTTCACTTCAGTGATCTCTCATCAGAACTAAGCTAAGCTAGAAATAAGACTATGCTATAGTGAAAGGAGAGGAACAAGAGGGAAGGTCTGTGATAGGATGGAAATCAGGAGAGTTTGAAAGACTTGCTGGGGTGGTAAGGGATTGTGGTAAAAGTATACCTGGAGACCTCCATTCAGTCTCCTAGGGTAACACAAAACTGTCATTTTAATTCTTTACTTGACCATTGCCTTTATTCCATTGTTCTGCACTGAATAAACCTCAGTATAATCTCAAACAACAGTAGTGTTGTGTATTTAATATTGCAGTAGTATCTGAGTAATATTGTAGATATATTGTTCGATTAAGCATTCTTATTCTGCTAAATAATTTATTTCCAGTTATATGTAAAAAAAAATTTGAATTTTATATGTCATGACGCTACCACGTGGTATGTGCACATCTCGCTTAAAGTAAACATGGTTAGATTCACATTTCTTACTCATGTGTCCTTCTTTTAATAAGTTTAACATTCTGGAGTTCCAATGCATAGCAAGTATGGCATTTTCTAACTTAGTAAATTACAGCTTCAAGACTAGACCTGGCATATAGTGTAGCAGTTAACATACCATTGCCACTGATTGCCAATCAGGGATCAATTCCCAGTGCTGTCTGTAAGGAGCTTATATCATCTCTCTGTGACTGTGTGGCTTTCCTCCAGGTGGTTCAGTTTCCTCCCACATTCCCAAGATGTACGGGTTAGGGTCAGTAAGTGGTGGGCGTGCTATGACGGTGCCAGAAGCATGGCCACACTTGCGGGATGCCCGCAGCCTGATGAAGGGCCTTGGCTTGAAATGTTGACCGTTCATTCCTTTTCATAGATGCTGCCTGACCTGCTGAGTTCCTCCAGCTTTTGTGTGTGTGTTTCACTATTTTGATGTTTCACTACATGTGACAAATGAAGCTAATCTTTAATCTAGTGTTCAGCATTCAGTAATTCCAAATAACCAGGCATTCCAGTCTTGTATAACAGATTCCCAGAATCCAGTTTCTTTTCCTCTCCTGCTCAGTTACTTCAGATTCCATTTGCTTTCTTTTCACCCGTGTTTGCTTTTCCAAATTTCTTTTAGTTCAGACAACCATACTCATGCCAGTCAGCCTTCCCTTATCTCCAACCAATCCCCTTTGTCTCTTTCCCTTTTATTCACTGCAGTTTCGGATGTCATCCAATTCAAATGTTTCATGTTAATGACTCATTTTCTCCCTTCTCCTCACCTGCATTTCTCTATATATTTTGACACATATGTGATAAATAAATGAATTTGAATCTGAGCACTTCTAGAATGTTCTGTGCTTTATTTGTTAAATTTCATCTGACAGAGGTAAACACAAGCTCGGAGAACATTGTGATATTTTTGCAAGACTGGTGAGTTCATTTTGTTTTTTTTCAGTGTTGCAAAAGCAGGGAAATTTTAAGTGCTGTATGTGATATGCTAAACAAGTTCAATAAATTAATTTTCAGATGTATATAGATGCAATCTTATTCCATTCTCACTTTAGGTAGTTATATCATTGGTATGTTATTTTAAAATTATGCTCATGAATGTGAAATAGCTTCACAAAATTTTTAACTATACATGTGTGGGATATGTGATAATCCAGACTAACTCACATTTGCACCTACCCCACCCATATGCACTCTTGCTAAACTACAGTTTCTGAATAACTCAACTTTATATTTCTCAAGCTTGTGTTCAAGTGTTGCCTAGATCTCAATAATCTCCTATAATTTCCTGCAGTCCCACCGTCCCTTGATATTTTTATTTCTTTAACTTGTGCCTCGAGCCCCCACCTTCCACATTTATTATCAGTGATGCTTTCAGGAGACTCTCAATGAAATTCCTCCCTATGCCTTGGCGTGTTCCAGGATTGGAGTTCCATGTGGGCAGGAGACAAGAAGGATGGTGAATCCCTAGCTCTGCGAACCTATGGGTCTGGAATTTGGGGCCTGGGGTTCTGGGTCCATTCATCGGCAAATCCAGAGCGAGAGGCTTGGAGTTCAGGGTCCTCTTCCAGGGCCCATATTCATTTTCAGTGGTGGGTCCTGGTGTCGATACGGAAGATCAAAGCCTGGAGGCAAATCAGCAGTCCAGAAGTCAAGGCCCAGATGCTGAAGCTCTGTGACTGCAATTCACTGTCAGTCTGCCGGGGAAGTCAAAGAACCAGTGTCTTTGAATCCGAGTCCACTGGACACTGGAGGCCCAGAGATGTTGTGTCCTGGGGTTAGAGTATTGTCTGCAAGTGTGTGTCGGTGCGAGGGACATAAAGGGCTTGTTTTGACATTGTTGTTTTTTTTCTCAGTGTTTATTTCCAGTACTATATATAGCTAGGGTGCCTAAGACTTTTGCACCACACTGCTGCAGGTTGGTCAAAATAGGAAGGTGGTTGGGAACCGAAATACTTAGTTTTGTATTAGCTTAGTAGTATTAAGAGTTAATTGGTAACTGAAAAGACATAATATACAGTACTGTGCAAAAGTCTTAGGCACCCTGACTATATATGTGACCAAGGCTTATGTAAAGTACTGTACAATTTTTTATTTAGTGATACCACAGGAACAGGCCCTTCCAGCCCAAACAGTTGCACTGCCCAGCAACCCACCTATTTAACCCCTAACCTAATTGCAGGCCAATTTACAATAGCCAATTGTACAAACTGTGGGAGGAAATTGGAGCACCAAAGTGAAACTCATGGGAAGAACATACAAACTTCCTACAGCGGACGTTGGAGTTGAACTCTGATACCCTGAGCTGTAATAGTGATGTGTCTACCATGGCACCCAAATGTTGTTCACCATGAAGCAATTTTTAAATATCCACCAATGTCAGACAGAAAAGAGCCCTGTTTAAAAAGAGGATAGAAGCTCTTGCAACACGTTGTTCTTCAAGGGCAACACACAAAATGCTGAAAAGCACAAACCACGTTGTTCTTCAACATAACTTTGTCTTAGTTGCATTAATCAAAATATATTTCCACCAGAAAATGAAATATCACAAGTCAAATAAAACATTCTTAATTTCATTATTTAATATTGGTATTGTCAATCTGGTGTCATTATAAATGATAACATAGCTCCATAATATGTTACCACGCTGATGCAATATTTCACAATACATCTGAAGCAATTTGTATTTATCTCATGCTGGAAACCCAGGATAACTGTCCCAATGTGGTCTCTTCCATGTAAATTGGGGAACATAGTACAGCATTGTAATTCTGAATATAAGAGCAAGGAAGGCTGAGGAGATGTAATCCAGATGTTTAAAACTACACTCAGTGGCTACTTTATTAGATATCTCCTGTACTCAATAAAGTGGTCACTGAGGGTATGCTTGTGGTCTTCTGTTGCTGTAGTCAGTCCAGTTCAAGGCTCAACATGGTGTGTATCACTGAGATACTCAAATCACCGTCTGGCAGCAACAATCATTCCACAGTCAAAAGTAATTAGATTATATTTCTTCCCCACTCTGATGTTAACTCAACCTCTTGACCATGTTTGCATGCTCTTTTGCATTGAGTTGCTGCCATATGATTGGCTGATTAGATACTTGCATTAGTAAGCTGGTGTACCTATTAAAGTGGCCATTGGGTGTATTTCAAGAATGTTATCATGCTGATCTAACTTTTTCCCAATACAACTAATGCAGTTTGCATTTGTGTGTGCTGTTAAAACAGATAAATGTCCGGACGTGGCTTCTTCCATGTAAATTAGGGAAAAATGTACAAACATACAATATTGTGATTCTGAATATAAGAGCAAAGAAGGCCGAGGGGATTTAATCCAGAAGTTTAAACCTATCAATGGTTGTGATAGATAAGGACAAACTGTATCCAATTTACAGTTAACTTGCATGATGGCAAGGGAGCGATGAGGAGCATTTGTTGTAATATTAAACAAAAAGTGACATAGAAAATGCTGGAATAAACTCTCAATGTTTAGAGACGTGACCCTTCATCAGAACTGGTCGAAGAATCTCGGCCCGAAAAGTTGACCGTTTATTCCTTTCCATAGATGTTGCCTGACAGGCCATGCTCCTCCAGTATTTCATGTCTGTTGCTCTGGATTTCTAGCACCTGCAGAATCTCTTGCGATCATGTAAAATAATTTAGTGAGTTGTCTGGAATGTACTGCCTGAAAGCATAACGGACACAAGATTTATCAACAACTTTCAAAAGGGAATTGAAACATACTTAAAAATGGGAAAAAACACAAAAATTCCATGCCCACAGAGAGTGAGAAGGAGATGGTGTTCATTCACTAACAAGAGAAAATCTATAAATGCTGGAAATGTTTGTTAGGATAACTTTTCTGGAGCTAATTGTGTATCCTGTTCCAATTTCTATGCTGTCTGAATCTATTGCTTAACAAATTTTAATACTGTTGGGAGACACACCTGGAGTCATAGAGAATAAACTCCAAATCAGGCACTACAGCCAATCTAAACTCCAGAATCAGGCACTACAGCCCATCTAGTCAATACTGAACTGTTTTGTTGCTTAGCCCCATATATTTGCACCAAAGCTATAGCCCTCTACACCTGTCTCATCCATGTAACTAACCAAACTTCTCTTAAATTTTGCAATTGAACTCACATCCAACACTTCCACTGACAACTTGTTCCACACTTGCCCATCCTCTGGGTGAAGAAGTTCCCCCTCAAGTTCCCCTTAATATTTCTATGTAATCAAAATGACTGACCATGGCATGATTGTTGGTGCCAGATGGGGTGGTTTGAGGATCTTGGAAACGGCTAATCTTCTGGGATTTTCACACATAAAATTCTCCAGAGTTTACAGAAAATGGCATGAAAAACAAACAAAAAAAAAATCATATTCAGTGAGCAGAGTTTCTGTGGGCAAAATTACCTTGTTCATGAGAGAGTTCAGAAGAGAATGGCCAGACTGGTTCAAGCTGACTGAAAGGAGACATTAACTCAGACAACACAGATTACAACAGCAGTGTGAAGAAGAGCATTTCCAAAATACAACACATCAAACCTGGAACTGGATAGGCTACAGCAGCAGAAAACAATGAACACACACTCAGTGGTCACTCTATTAGGTGCAGTAGGTGCCTAATAAAGGGGCCACTGAGTGTATGTACCTCGATAAGATCTTTCATCTTCCTGCATTCCAAGAATAAAGTTCAAACTTATTCAATCTTTCCCTTTAACTCAGGTGTTCCAAGTTCCTCAAGATCCTTGTAACTTCTCTTTTTCAAGTTTATTGATACCTTTCCTACAGATAGATAAAACTATGAAACTGTTATGGCACAAATGGAGTTCATTCAACACAGTAAATCCATGTTTGCTCTTCAAGCAACCCTACTGGGCCCATTGCCCCCCTCTTTCATAATAGCCTTGCAAACAAGTCCTTCTCAATCAGTTATCCAGTTACCTTCTAAAAGTTATGATTGAATCTTTCCACTACCCTTATAGGTCATAACTGCTAGACACAGAAACAAAAGTTATCTATCACTAACATCTCTCAATTTAGAGGGGTTTTTATTTTGATAGGGCAAATGCAAACAGGCTTTTTTCATTAAAATTGGGTGAGATTAGAGGTCATGGGTTAAGTGTGAAAATTGAAATGTTTAAAGAGAACATAAGGGGGAGCCTCTTCACTCAGAGGATGTTGGGAATGTAGAAAGAGCTGCCAGCCGAAGCAGTGGATGCAGTCTCAGTTTTAACTTTTAAGAGAAATTTGGATAAGTTCATGGATGGGAGGGGTGCCTGGTGTTATGGTCCAGGTATAGGTCATTGGGACCAGAAAGATTAATATTTTGTCATGAAGTCGATGGCCTGAAAGGTTTGTTTCTATGTTGTAGTGTTCTATGATTCTATGAATATCTCTGATATTTTTAGGTCCAAATTTCAAATCTATGCCCTTGCTTCCTTGTAAGCTGGAATTGGATCTACATTTGACAAGTTAACCCATTTAAATGCATCATTATCTTGAATACATCTAACACATTTCTAATCATTCTTCTTGAATTTTGCGGTTGGTCATAGGATTCCCAACAGACTAACAAAATGGCTTGCTCTCTGCTTAAGGGCTGTTAGGCCAATGCATGTTAGCATTGTCAACAACATTAATATCCTAAGAATAATGCAAATATTTTTTTTAATCCATTTATTCCTCTTCAAATCTATAATCAGATAATGCTGTCATTTGATATATATCATTTAATTTTAATCCTTGCTACTTAATATCAGATTAGACAATAAACTGAAACTTGATATAAAACATCCATGGCACTAGGACTTTGATTTGAAATATCTGTTTCTAAATTAAGACTAAGCTTATTGCAGGCACACTTTCAAGCCCTTCTCTTCTCTTGAAGATAAAATCTGTTTTTCCAGTTCACATAATTAGGTTTTCAATATGAAATTTATGTTCCTCTCTCCATGGCTACTTTCTGCCTTGCTGAATATTTTCAGGATTCTCTGTCATTATTTCCGGTTTCCAACTTCTGCCCTGTTTCACTTTTGTAAAGTTAATTTCAAAGTAAATAATTCTAGTTTGTTTGCAGAGCTTACAATTACTAGAAACGGCTTTGTATGATTATAAGATTAGCTTTATTTGTCACCTGTACAACAAAACATTCCATTAAATGTGGTATTTCTGTATCTATAACCAACACAGTTTGAGGATCGTGCTGAGGAAAGCCCTTGAGAGTGTCACAAAGCTCACAGCAACAGGATAGCAGCCCAAGAATCATTAAGAATAACTGTAGTGTCTTTGGAATCTGGGAGAAACCGAAGCACACAGAAGAAACCCATGTGGCCACAGGGAGAACATACAAACTCCTTACAGACAGTGGCGGGAATTGAACCGAGATTTTTAGCACTGCAGTAGTGTTACTCTAACCACTACACTACTGTGCCTTCCTTTCTTTGCTTCAACAGGACTGTTCTTAATGTAAACATTTTTGTTAAATAACTTCAGTTCCTCCATGCAATAGTGAGCAGGGTTAAGTGAAAAACTCTCATGCTCAATTGTATATTGTATAACCTATAGAAATATAATGTAAACCTTTCTTATGGATGTGCAGAGAATAGAGCAATGCGGACATTAAGTAGGAAGAAGGAAGTAGTTAGGCATCTAATTAGCTTGGGACAACACCGTGGGGCGATGGGTCTGTTCTCTGTTTCTATGCTGTACGTATTTATATTCTATGTTCTAAGTTCGATGAAGTGGAAAGGGGCTTAAAGCAGCACGGTCCCTACACGTGTACTGAGAATTGAAGATGTGTCTAATGTAATGATGTACACTTCTCCAACCCTGCATTAATCCTGGACCGTTTTACAAAGTAGACGCTTGTAGACATTTTCATGCAAAGAATAGATAGTGCCCGGAGAGACATAGGACGAAACAAAAGCAGCTTTGGTGAGGTAAGAGTTTTCAGTATGAACTGGTTAAAGGGCATGCATTCTAAGATACTCATACAAGGAGTACCCCTCGGATTTCTTTTAGTCACTGCACAGCACAAACAGTTGCAAACCGTCTGACCCCATTGGAAAGATTCAACCGCGTCTAGACTTGCGCTGACTCTGGGGTTTCTTTAAGCACCATGGCCAGCTCCCTTAACGATGCGTGAATCACTGCGAATTGACCATGAGAATCAACAGGAGATTCTTCCCCACCCCGTCCGCTTTCCCTGGTACTTCAGTGGCTGGACGCATAATGTACCCGGCAGCACTTAATCAGTAAATTCTTCACTGTTTCCCATGTATGCCACGCTTCATTCAGATTTACAACGAATTAAGTTTTATATATATATAGTTAATCAAGAAGTTCAACGATCAATTTCTAAACTGACAAAAGAGTATTTTGATTCTTTTGTAGGCTAAACGCCAACACTTCTGGCGGGGGCGGTTATACACGCACAGGGTGTTCTACTTTGGCATAGAGAGGTAGTACGGCATTATCTTCTTGAAAATGGCTGTAAAGCGACATCGATGTGATTCAAATGGCTACCTAGATGAATCATGTGGCCACCTGGAGAGAAAGGGAAGATATTTTGGAGTATATTGCCAATATCAAGGGAAATGGAAATACTGAGGTCCGAATGTCTACTTGAGAAAACTCATGGACTTTTTGTTCTTAAATCACCTATCGAGAACAAAAATGTCATGAGACCCCTCTGCATAAATATTGAATAACATGTGACTTCCATGTTAACATTTCACTATTTTTGAAACCAGTAGCAGTTCTTTAATATACAAGTCGAATATGATGTTCTCCCTGTCCCCGTCCCCCCCCTCGGCCCCCCACGACTCCCTCACATTACATTAAAATACTTCTGCAATCTTATTCAAGCTGTGGGGACATTTCCACTCCGCAGCTCAACACAACAGTGGCCTGAGCACCAGTTCTTGAAAAAAAAGGTTTCCTAATGTCCCAGCTCTGCTCAGAAGCATTCAAAGCTTTCCAAAAAACTTCCATCCAATTCACAAATGTTTCTGACCAAACTTATTACCGAAGGAGAAGTGTTTTGGTATCCCTTTAAATTTAAGATAGCCCCTTTTTGTTCCTAGCTTCGCCAATAGAGGATATAATTTCTCTGCATTCATTTTATTGAATTAGTTTTAACACTAAACAATTTGATCACATTAATGAACCGTCCTTTGTAATCAGGACTATACTAGTTACACTTCCAAAACTCGTCTTTAAAGCCTAAATTCCTAATTCCGAGGCGGCACATAAAATTAGGCCCTTTTAAAAAGTAAAGGTTTATTTATCAAAGATAGACTATTGATTTATAAAGTAATAGCATTGGATCCAGAGTATTTCAGGTTCGAATTGGGTATTTTGTTCCTGAAATTAAACTGCACCTCAGATCTCCAATTGAAGGAGCTAACGTCACTGTCCCCTGAATGTAAGTAAGAGTCTGCCATCTTATTAAGCAAAACATATTTTTTAGTTTTATTTTAATATATTAATAGGAACAACTGCTGGACGTAAATAAAACAAGAATGACTAAGTCGACTCTGGAGCTCTGATGTGTAAACAGTCAAATGAAACTTGCGATAAGCCGTTCGAATAATTAGCTGTACGAGACAACATTCGCCGACATTCATCTCCGATGCTGTTGTGATCAGTACTGTTGTTCCTTTGGAAATAGTGTAATAAAACTGAAAGGAACATAGAGACTTGACTAGTAAACATGTCCTGGTGCGGGTGATGTATTCAGGTTAAATCTGGCATACCTTCGATGCCTTGTACTTCTCAAGCTGAATGGGGGAAGAAGTTGAAGTGTCCACTAGCTGGTATCTACTGTACTGGCCAATCAACTACTGTGCAATGCAAAGACTGACTCAGTGGTCTGACGTAGAGCCTTTCACAGGAGTGGGTCTGGTTTCTGAGCTTCTATCCTCTCTTAGAGTTAACACGAATCCAAAGACACCCTTTTCCCGTCTCCTCTCAGGAAAGTAATCAACTGAAAGTAATCGTTGGGCCTAACCTGAACTCACACAACACACTACAGGAATCTATTAAGAATAGAACTGACCGTTTGAAAATTAGTTCAAAATTTGTTAAAGCTAATATTTTCTTTCTAAACCCCTATGTACCTTCAATAGACTGATTTTGTGTTAATTTCATATCCTGCAGATCAGCATCAATCAGATTTAATTTCACTGACGTATGTCGTGAAATGTGTTGTTTTGCTGCAGAAGTACATTGAAATGCATAATAATAACGATAAATGACAATCAGAAGTATATATAAAAAAGAAAAATAAATTGTCATGCAAAAAGAGAGGGAAATACTGAGGTGGTGTTCATACTGAGGGGATATTAAAGTTTTACAAGAATGACGTTATCCCCAACTCTACCAAACACTTGTCCACTGTCATTCCCTTCAATGATGAATGATAAATAAAAACATTTTTAAACTAATATTTTCCTTAGCTAGGCACAGTGCAACTTGTCTGAGCAACATTTGCTCTACAGCGACATCTGTAGCCTGGCAGAGAACTGCAGCTCAGAGAACGACTCACACAAGAAACAGCTGCAGAAGTGAAACGTGGTTTATACGTCAAACTAAACAACAAACTTGTGACAGCTGAAAACCCTTAGGTATCGCAATTGTCTGTTGAATGTTGCTTAAAGAATGACCGGCTGTAACAGGCTGCTTTTGCTCTGCTGTGACACGCATTTTTGTTTTATCCATGCAAGTACTGTCGATTGGTGACGGTTTCAATTAAAAGACTCTATAAATCTTCTTTAACAAAGTTAGAGCTTTCTTACAACGAGATATGCTATTATGATTGCGACCTGCCGAGATGTTACTTCAACGTTTTCCACCACCAACTCACTTCCCGCGAATTTGCGTTGACTTGTCACTTTGAAACTACATGGTTATGGCTTGATTGTGGGCTGTTACTTACAGTTTACTAAAATGGTCACCTGTGATTTAGGGGGTTGGGGTTAGCTGTAGTAAGCGTGATCCCACAGTTTCTGGGACCACAGAAAGCTTTGAGTCGAGCGCTGTCCATGCCGGTAAGCATCCCTGTGTTGAAGGTATACCCGAAACTGATCTGTGTACAAACACACTTGCACACCGGGGAAAGACTGCATGATGTATAATAATAGCAATAGATTAACAACTATCAAATAGATAAAGGGAAATACAGAGTCTGATGGAGTGAAAAAAATCCAAGAAAAAATTGCACCCGCTAGTTTTACTTACTGAACTTTTAAACGTGTACTGGAAATGCATTGCTATTTATACGCTTCAAAAAGTTCAAGGTAAATTTATGGTCGAAGTACATATACTGTACGTCACTATACACACACACACACACACACACACCTGAGATTCATTTTCTTGCGGGCATTCACAGCAAACACAAGAAATGCAATAAAATCAATGAAAGACCGCACCCAACAGACGGACAAACGTGCAAAAGACAGCAAATAGAGCGAATACAAAACTAAAGAAAATAGGAAAAAATAATAAATAAGCACCAATTATCCAGAAGTCATTGAAAGTGGGTCCATAGGCTGTGGGAGCAGTTCAGAGATGGGGCGATGCTTGAGAGCATGCTTCGCTGAAGAAGTTTAATTAAAACGTAAAACACTCCGTCCCAACTAACCACACCGCTCTTGCTCTGGTGTTCGAGAACATGCTATAAATGTGGAAACTCGGGACTGCATTATCCCATCCGGAGTTTCCGCATTCGAAGTGTCCTGCAACTTTCCGGTGGCGGAAGAGACTCCAGCTAGGGCGAGTAGGGCGGAGGTAACTTTTCTGACCTGGCCAGTGCGGAGAAAGAAGGAACCTTGCTCCAAAGGTAGTTAGATGCTTAAGAGAAACACCAAACTGGGTAATAAATCAGTCTGGGATTTGAATCGTCCTAGTTCAATCAATTAAGTTTAAGCCCCCCCCCCCATAACTTCTGAATTCTGTTTTTAAAATAACTCGCTGCGTTTTCTATAGCAGTCCTGTAACTGAACAAATTATCGCCTTACGTTGAAATTTCAATTGCTACTGAGTTATTTAGATTCCTTTCTTGATTTTAGCTTTAATCTCCCGATTAAAGATTCGCAATTCGTCTGATTCTCCCTCTAAGCTCGCATTTACGAGAACTGCGCTCTGTTCGGATGCAACGGGGGAGCGCTTTATTTTGTAAACAGTCGCGGGCTGACTGGAGTGTCTGTCAACAGCTCGCTTTGCCGAAGGGCTTCCTGTAACCACAGCGTCTCACCCCGGGCTTGCGAGCGGCGAGATCCAAATACCTCCACGCCGCGTGCGACAAGTTACTGGGGCTCGGTACAGCTCCGCTTAGAGCCACATCGATCGCGCGACTTCCATTCAAAGGCAAAAAGTTACAGTGGAAAACAAACCCAGCTGGGGTTATAATGAAGTGTAAAACTCCTATTATTCAATGTTGCGGTGTATTCAAGAGTATGGTTGAAAAGGCACACATCACTCTCCCTGTCTGATGCGAGCGGGGATCTCACCTCCCTGTACCTAGTATGACCAAAGGATGCTTTCACTGAAAGAACCCCTGCCTCGCCCCTGGGTCGGCTGCGGCACTTATTAAGGGTCTATAAGGATAAATTGAGAGCTGTACTTACGGGAATGAGCGGTTGCTATACACGCCCACAAGCTGATGAATAGGGAGACGGCAAAGGACAGCTTGATACCAGCGAACGAATCCATTTTCAAACAAGATCGAGTGGTACAGACAGAAAGAGAGAGAGAGAGAGCGCGATCAGGATAGCAACTCCCCGCTCCTCGTCACCTCAGCACGCATCTGAGTTCCTTCTCTCCTCTTTCCTTCCTCTCTCTCTCTTCTCTCCCCCACCCCTCCCTCCCTCTCTTTCCCTCTCAATTTTGCCTCCTCCTCCCCCTTCGAACCAGCTGCTGCTTCACGCCATCCCGCCGCTACACGTTCTGCTGCGCTAGGCTGTGTATCCCCGGAATCACGGACGTAGAACGAACAGATGCAAGTAGCAGCTCTCGAGGAGGGGTGAGAGGTGACGGACGGTCCCTGTGCGCGCCGGTTCAGTCTTTTTACACGGTCCTCAGAAACACACGAGCGCCTCTTCCGCCCACAGGTTACCTCAGTACTTCACTGGACACCGTTGATTGAGGAAATCTCTGAAGGGAAGGTGGAGGGCAGGGTGAACAAAAGAGGCAGGATTTTCCCTATAAACCCATTGAAATGTATTTAACTCAAAGATGAACAGTAACTGATCTCATTATTTCATATAGTGTATGTTGTTGTCAATTATGACAAGAATCGTGGGTGTTATTATTATTAACCTATTTAAATGTTCACAATGATTTATTGATTATTGATTAATTAATTGCCGTTCCCCTTCGATTCTGTGTGATTAGATTACATACGTCGATGGTGGCATTTTAGAATCCAGTGGGAAACAGTTTAAACTGAGATTAGCAGTGGTTAAATCGCAAACCAGAGCAATAACTTTTATTTCCTGTTCCTAGTATGGTTCGTGTGCCCAAACCTTTCCGCGAGAATGTTAACAAATTAAAACCGGCAGGAGCTATAAAAAGGGGGACTGGGGGAGTTTGAGCACCGGTTTATTCCCTCACTTAACTCTGACCGCCGACCTTTAGTTTGTAACTAATCTGCTTACAATCAATATTCATAGAATAGTGTCATTGAATTTACCAATGTGTCAAAGGAACACCCTGCTATCACCAGCCACGCCGCAGCCGAAGGAGTTCCGGCATTGAGAGTAAATGTGGTAAACAACTGATAGAGATTCATCATCTCTATTTATCGTAAATGTGCTCAAGGACATTGATTACTTCCGAGTTCCGGAGACTGTTTAGCCCTTCTGTTCGAACTATCGTGGAGCTGGCAAGAGGTTGTTCAGCGCGGAAGCGCGGAGCTGGACTGGACTCGGACGGTGTTAACGCTGCGGAATCCTGGGCCGCGCGCTTCAGGTCGCTGACTGGAATCCGGCTGCACATTCTTGGTCCGTCCGCTGTCGGAGTTTCCGCACGGTCACTGGCCGAGTCACATCAAACAGCATTGAAAGTTGGTCAGTATTGCTTGAAACTTTTGTTTTATTTGTAAGACACAGCGCAAAATATTCAGCCTAAGCTGCTCGGCAAGAAACTCTCCTTAAATGATAACAGAGTCCACGTGTTAATGTAAACGCGTTACTCCGCGTTTCATCGAAGGGATGTCGATGGAACGTGATAAGCTGAGCGGCTGCCTGTTCCGTGCCCAGGTAGATCCCTGCGTTATGACAGCCACATATTAACCAGATCAGTATACCACTCGGGACAGGCGGCGATGCCGCTCATCGGGAATCGTGTTCAACCAATTCGTTTCAGAACTGCGCCGCGTTCATCATTTCCAGCTCCATATTACAAAAAAAAATCCGGCTGGTTGCAAACTTTAAAAAAAAGCAGATCGCCAAGTTACGCATATGTAACACCGGCAGATCGTCAGTACGTTCAATACATTTTCATCCTTAACTCAGCCGGCTATTGTTACAAAATACAGATTAATTAATGAGAGGCAGGTATCTCATTACAAACTGCTTGAAGCATTGCTGCACTTAAACTGAGGAGAACTGGTCGATTATCGGGAGCACTACTGTCTGAGCCGTTGCTGATAGCTAAAACTAACTGGGCATAGTTAGAGTAATTGGATTAGACGGAGAAGTATGATAGCCGGGGTTATTGCTCAAAGCTGCGATAGGTATGCACAGCGATTAATGATAAATTATCTCTCCATATGGCTGAAGGCACGCAGCAGTTTCCCGAGGACTGCCATTCAATGTGTATACCAACAGCGGGTTAAGTGGATTGCTTCCGTACCTCCATGATATGTCAGGATGGGAGACTACAGCGCGACTCATTAACTACACCTCACCACGGACAAGCATGGTTGGTTCTTCATCGTCTATTTCTTCATTAAAACCACTCACCTTCTGCATCTTTCTTCACTGCCCTTCGGCACTGTGCAATTTAAAACCCGGACGCTCAATAGTGAGATATTTCACTATTTTTTTAGTTGAAGGATGTTTCAAGACATCTGCTCTGTGTTCAAGTCGCAGGATGAAAGTTATCTCACCTGTGACCAAAAGGATTAAAAATATTATTGACGTATTGCTCAATAAAAGTGAATTTTATCTTCATACAGTCGGAGTTCAGGGTCAATACACACAAAAAAATCTTTGCCCCATATGTCTCTTAATTCTCTTTTCAGAACCAGAACTGTCAGGCTGGATAACAGCCTCTTCCCCCAGGCTGTTAGACGTCTTAACCCCCTGCTGCCACCCGACACACATTTACAACCGGTCAAAAAGCTTTTATTGCGCCCCCACCCCACATACACACACAGCCCCTAACTCACTGAAACAATCTCATCCTGAACTGGGTCACTTTTAATCTTTTATTGCTACTGTTTCACAGATTTATACAACTGTGTTTTATTATAATAGAATACCCTGCCTTCTGTCTTCCCTAAACATGCACCTCACAATTTATGTCAATCTTATGTCAGCCTGTCAATCTTCAGGCCAGGCCACTCAGGGACTTGTGCTAATATTATTTTGTGACTGTACGCACTGGTTCGTAACTATATGTGCAGTGTCTGTGTGATGTACTATATGTACGTACTATGGTTGGCACCTTGGCCCCAAAGGGATAATGTTTTGTTTAGCTGTATACATGCGTATAGTTCAATGACAATAAACTCTAACTTGAAAGGGTGTGCCACTAGGCTGAAGAACAGTTTCTACCCTGCTGTTATAAAACTATTGAAATGTTTTGTAGTGTAATAAAATGGACTCTTGATCTCACAATCTACATTGTCTAATCTTGCACCTTATTGTCTTCCTGCACTCTATTCGTAGCTGTTACACTTTAATTCTGCATTCTGTTTTTGCTTTTTCTTGTACTATCTTAATGCATTGTTTAGTGAATTGATCTGTATGACAAGTGTGCATGTCAAGCTTTTCCCTGTAACCTGATACATTTGAGAATAATAAACCAATTCCAAGGATCTCCTGAGAACATAGGCTCTTACTGAGGTCTGTTTGGAGCAGAGGAGCAGCTGCAATGTGAAGACACAAGAGATTCTACTGATGCTTGAGATCTCATCACCTTTATGCTGTTTCGCTGTCCATATTATCAAGGATTCTTCAACATTTTTGTCCATTCTCCTGCCTTCTTTTGACCTCTCTCCATAACCTCTCCCCTATTTCCTTACTGCCTCAAAGTATTAAAATGTGAGAAATAAAATCCTGCAGAAGCTGGAAACTGAAAAAAAGACTGAAAATTCTAGAAGCACGCTGCAAGTCAGGCAGCATCTGTGGAGAGACTTAACAATGGAAATGCAAGACACTTCATCAGACCAAGTAAAGGCAGAGGAAGTTGAGAAATAAAACACATTTTCCTTCTTTCCTTGGTCTGATGAGTGATATTCATGCTCTATTTTTAACACTGGTATAGGTTTACATTTGTCACATGTGCCAAAATACAGGGGGGAAATAAAACTTCTAATGCCACCTGGACAGATCATATAGTAAAATTGTAAGCAGAATATAATATTGTAGTTGCAAAAAATATGTAGTGCAGAAAGGCAAGTTAAAATGCAAGGGCTGATACAAGGCAGCCTGGGAGATCAAAAGTTCATCTTTTAGCATATGAGAGGCTTGTTCAAGACTCTGGTAACAGTAGGATAGAAACTGTCCTTCAGTCTGTTAGTCCATGGTATCAAGCTTCTGTATCTTCTACCTGATGGGAAAGGGAAGAAAAGAGAATGATTGGGTTAGGTGGAGCCCTTGATAATATTTGTTGCTTTTCCCAAGGCAGCTGGAAGTGTAGTTAGGTACAGTGGAGGAAAGGCTGCTTTTCATGATAGCTTGGGTTGTGTTCACAACTCTCAGCAATTCCATTCCATCTTGGGCAGAACAATTTTCATCCCAAGCCATGGTATTTACAGATAGGATGCTTTTAATAGTGCATCAGTAAAAGTCATCAGGGATACGCCAAGCTTTCTATTTCCATAGATGCTGCCTGATCTGCCGAGTGTTTCCAACATCTTCTATTTTTATTGCAGTCAGGACAGTTGAACCCTTTGTTTCCCATGCCTCCACTGCAGTTTAATGTTTCCTGGATCACAAGAGCTGTTTTAGGCCACTATTAACTTCTACAAAATGTTCATTTATCCATGTGCTGTCATGTCAAAGATGGAGATGTTGATGTGAAAATGGAGCAGAATGCACAGCTGTAGAAAATACCAGAAGCTGGATTGATTTCTAAAAGATGTTTCAGTGAATATTATAACACAGCCCTGTCATTACATTTTCACGAGTGATTTTGCGGTGTTGATGATAGCTAAGATTTTGATCTGGAGTGACCTTTTGTCTTTCATGCAAGGAGAAGCCAACCTATTTGCATTATTCCTTGCTATGTCATCAATTCAATGCCTGAAATTCAATCATCATCACAAAAGCAGCAGCATAGCAAACAGCTAAATACATTAACATATCGGACCCTCCCTGCATATTATATACTCAGCGGCCACTTTATTAGGTACACCTGCTCCTTAGTGCAAGTATCTAATCAGCCAATCATGTAGCAGCAACTCAATGAATTAGAGCATGCAGACATGGTCAAAAGGTTCAGTTGTTGTTCAGAACAAACACCAGAATGGAGAAGAAATATAATCCAAGTAAAGTTAATTGTGGAATGAGTCTTGGTATCAGATGAGATGGTCTGAGTATCTCAGAGACTGCTGATTTCCTGGGATATTCACACACAACAGTCTCTAGAGTTTACATAGAATAGTGTGAGAAAGAAAATAAAAAAAATGATCCAGTGAGTGGCAGCTCTATAGGTGAAAATACCTTGTTAATGAGAGAGGTCAGGAGAGAATGGCCCACTGGTTCAAGCTGACAAGAAGGTGACGATTACTCAAATCACCATTCATCACAACAGCTGTGTGAAGAGCATCTCTGAATGCACAACATGCCGACCCTTGAAATGGATGGACTACAGCAGCAGAAGACCACAAACATGCACTCCATGGCCATTTCATTAGGTACACAGATAATGTATTTGATAGAGCTTGTATTCATTGAGTAATAATAGGTTTCAAGAGTATATTTCAAGCTGAGATTGATAGATTCTTGACTAGTAAGGGTGTCAACGGTTATGGGAAGAAGGCAGGAGACTAAGGTAGAGAGGGATAACAAATGAGCCATGATGGATGGTGGAGCAGACTTGATGGGTCGAATGGCACAATTCTACTCCCATCTCTTATGGATATACATATGCAAGGGTTAAGAATTTTTGAAGGGAATGTTCTCACACTGGATTTCAACAATCCCACTCATTCTTCCTCAAATTCCTTCTAAATGCCCAACACACCACTTACCTATACCCTTCGGTTTTCAACAAACTTGCCAAAGGGAAACATCTCTCACTATCTACCTTGTATAGTCCTTTTATAATTTTGTATATTTCTATCAGGTCACCCTTAGCCTTCTCCACATCTAATACAACAAGCCCAATGTATTTAGTCTCTCTTCAGTACTGAAATGCCTCATTCTATGAATATCCTCTGCATGCTCTCCAATGCAATTGTACTATTCCTACTGTATGGACAACAAAAGTGAAAAAACCTCTCCAGCCAATATTTTAGATAGTAATTATAGCATAACCTTCAGACTAATGATGGCGTGATTTCGGTATTCCTTCCTAACTCTTATCTATCTGTGTTGCTGGATTTATGATCCTAGAACACGTACACCAGAATCTCTCTGTTCCAGAGTACTTGCTGCATTCATTGTGTATATTCTCAGCTTATAAATCTTCCCAAAATGTGTTACCATACATTGTTCAGTACTAAATTCCATTTTCCCAACTGATCAATATTGTTTGTAGTTGAAGACTGCACATTACACTATGTACAACAGCCCAATTGTTTTCTATTTATTCAGAGATACGGCATGGTAACAGACCCTTCCAGCCCAATGGGTCCACATTGCCCATTCACATTATGAGTCAAAGTTATATGTCTTTGAATGTGGGAGGAAACCAGGACAACTGGAGGAAACCCATACAGTCACAAGGAGAATGTACAAACCTAAACTGCTGGCACTGATTAACTTGTCCTCTGTGATCATATTAATCATGACTTCTACATTCACATCCATACCATTAATATATGTAACAAACAGCACTAATTCATTTCGTCTACCACTGGTCACAAACACTATTCTTGTCTGTCACCCTCTGCCATCTATTAACAAGTAAATGTTGGTACCAAATTGCCATATTGCCACTGGCGTTCAGGGCACCAATGAAGATCCTCTAACTTTGGTGGTCTTCAAGGCTTCCTTCATCGTGTCAATAGCTTTGATTTCACTATTATCAGTCATGCAAGTATTAGGTGGAGACTCAGGAATTCCGCTGCACTCTGATGTAAAAGGATTCTTCATTGCTGTTTCCATAACTGTTTTGTTTTATTACTCCAGGTTGTTAGCCCTGAGCCGGAGGACCAGTAGACCACTCTTAGTCTGATCACTGCCCTTTGGTGACCCTACCAAGAGCCAAAGCATAAAGCGCTGATTCCAGCCAACAAAACTCTCTGGGCCATTGAAACGCGCGAGCCTTCAACCCCTACATCAAGGTTGTGGTCCTCTTGGAGGATCAAGGACCAACTTTATTTGCGAGACACCTTCACATGTAGAAGGAATTTGCTGTGGTGTGTTGGTCAGGGCTCAGCATACAACAGAAAACAACAACATTCAACAATAAAATGTGCATAAATAAACAAATACCAGCAGGCATTTACAATGTAAACAGCATTATAAAATGTGGTTTTAAAATGTCTATAGCAGTTATTGGGGTAATAGAGGGAGGAGGAGGCTCCACTATGCTGTAGTCTATGCTCTCCTTTATTACCATCTTGACCTTTAGATACTATAAGCTGCTTTGGGATTTTCCTTAATTTTGCTCTCTGGTACTACTCCATGCACTCTCCTGATCTGCCTAATTACGCAGTTTAAGAACACTGCTCTCAAAACTTGCTGTCCTCCTTGGTGCTTCGTCTATTTTCAGATTCAACCATTCCATAAATCATATTTATTGCCTTATCCGACCCTTGATAGTCCCTTAGTGAAAATTGAGGTAAGTAGCTGTATGTGGAACAAACAGTGGATATTTAGAATACTTTACATATTCACTCCTCAGCTATGACTACCCCTGGGAAAACCAGCATTTATTGCTTTCTCCATTCTGATAATCTGTCTTCTTGAATGGTAGCAGTCCATGTTCTGAAGGTACTCCTAACATCCTACATGTTGTATACTCTAGGATTCTAACTCATGAACAATTTATCTAGTAAATGTCACTCATGATTAGAGTTTAAAGTTCAAGTTCAAAGTATTTATCAGCAAAGTCCATATATGTCAACTGAGATATATTTAATTGTGGGCATTCACAATAGAGCACAAAAAAGTAGATCAATGAAAAACCACACACAAAGACTGACAAGCAAACAGTGTGCAAAAGAAGATAAACTGTGAAAATACAATTAAGTAAGTAAATAAATAAACAAACACTTGAATAAATAAATAAATGGATGCCATACAATAAACACAAGAAAGTCTGCAGATATTGGAAATACAAAGGAACATATACATGTTGGAACGGGAATGGGAATTAAAATATTGGGCTGTTTTTGGTGGATGGAGCAAAGGTGCTTGACGAAGCAGTCATGCAGCATCCATGGAAATGAATGTACCGTTGATATTCTGGGCCGAGACCCTTCTTCAAGACTGAAAGGAAGGGGGAAACCATCAGAATAAAAAGATGGATGTGGGGAAGAAGGATAGCTAGAAGATGACAGGTGGGTGGGAAATGTAAAGGACTGGAGATGAAGGAATCTGATAGGAGAGGAAAGTAGACAATAAGGGAAAGGAAAAGGAGAGAACCCCGGGGAGGGGGCAGTAATAGGCTGGTGAGAAGAGTCAGAGGCCAGAGTAGGAAATAAAAGAAGAGGGGAGGGGGAGGGATGGGAAGAGGTTTAGTCAAGATAACCATGGGAATTGGTAGGTTTATAAAAGATGCTGGGCAACACTTTGACTCCAGAGATAGAGGCAGAGAGATTGAGAAGGGGGAGGGAGGTGTCAGAAGTGGACCAAGTGAATTTAAAGGCAGCATCGAAATTGGAGGCAAAGTTGGTGAAACTGATGAGCTCAGCATGAAGCAGCACCAATGCAGTCATCAATGCGCAGGAAGAGTTGGGAAGCATTACCGGAGCAGGCTTTGAACATGGACTGTTGTACATTGCTAATGAAAAGGCATGCACAGATGAGCCCATAGCTACTGCTCAAGTTTGGAGAAAGTGGAAGGGGCCAAAGGAGAAATTGTTGAGAGTGAGGACCAGTTTTGCCAGATGGAGGAGAGTGATGGTGGAAGAGAACTGGTTGGGTCTTATACTGAGAAAGAAGCAGAGAGCTTTAAGGGGAATTGAAGTGCATAGGGATTGGACACCCATGGTAAAAATGAGGCAATCGGGCAGGGAATTGAAAGTTAATGGAGTGATCGAGAGCATGAGAAGGGTCATGGATGTAAGTGGGAAGGGATTCAACCAAAATTGATAGAACAGAGTCGAGGTATGAGGGTAAGAATTCAGCGGGGCAGGAGTAGGCAGAGACAATGAGCTTGTGGATCTTGGATAGGAGATAGAAGTGAGCAGTGTGTGGTAAGGAAACTTTGAGTTTGGTGACAGTGGATGGGAGTTCTCCAGAGTTGATGATGTCAGTGATATGTCAGAGACCAGTTTTATGATAGACGAGAGTGGTGTCATCTTCAAGGGGTAGGTAAAAAGATGTGCTGAGGGCATTGCATTAGAGTGGGTAAGGTTCGAGGAGGAGTGGGGAGTACTGAGGTAGAGCTGTTTGACAAATGTGCAATAAATATGCTCTACTTCAATGATGCTGAGTTTTGCAGGTATTGCACTCATCCAAGTGAGTGGACCCTGTTCTGTTGTAGTTCTGAGATGAACCTCATACATGGTAGGAATGTTTTGTTGAGTCAGAAGGTGAGTAACATTCCTCTGAACATCAAAATCTGACATGTGCTTTTCTAGCTCCAATCTTTATGTGGCTAGCCTAATTTGGTGTGTGCCCTAGAAATGATCCTCTGAATTTGAGTACAGAAATGCTGGTCCATGTAAGGGGAAGATGACATTCTCTTGAAAACAGAACATAGAAGAGTACAACACAACAGTTCAACACCCTTCATCCATGTCCATGTTCAATGCCCATGCTGACCAGGATAACAAATTAAACTAAACATATCTGGCTGCATTTGGGCTGCATCCCTCCATTTCCTGCATGTTCACATGCCTATCAAAATGTCCTTGAAACATCATAGGCATGTGTGCTTTCCACCAGCACCGCAGGCAAAGTGTTCCATAACATTCCTACCCTCATATCTCTTTTAAACTTTCTTTCTCTTGCTCACCTTAAAGAAATGCCCTCTGGTATTTGACATCTTGTATATCATCATGTTCTGACATTTGTGTGGCATGATTGTCAGCTACCACATCATTTCATTAATAGTATTGCTTATGTCTTGCTATTTTCAGCCAACAACTCTTTCGTGTCATCTGAAGAACTGTAAAGCAAAATTGAAGTTAATGAACTTATCAGTGACCATTCCTACTTCTGACCAAATTATGGCTATTGATGAAGAGCTCAAAACGATTGAGCTACTTTATTGCATGTTGAATCCCTTGATATATTTGGCATGCAGCAACCAGCACTATCATCCATTATGCAAGATATGACACTTTGATTCCCACTGAGTTTTCTCAGGGCACCTTGGTTCCATATTCATTGAAGTTGTGCCTTGATGTCAGGATAAGTCACTCTTACTTCACTCTCTTGTTCATGGAAAAAAGTTTAGACCAAGTGATTTTGGCAAAATTCTAGTTGCACATCCATAAGCAATTTACTGCCCATATATTTGCTTGTTTTCAATTACACAGATTATTCAGGAATAGACTGATAGTTGTGCTACTTGACTTTATCCTGTTGTTTTGTGAAGAAGATACATATGGAAAAAGTTCTACTTCATTAGTTAGATACTACACTCAGTGGCCACTTTATTAGGTACACCCCAACACTTGCTTGTTCATGCAAATCTCTAAGCAGCCAATCATAGGGCAGCATGTCAGTGGATTAAATCATACAGGCATGGTCAAAAGATTCAGTTGTTCAAAACAAACATCAGAATGAGGAACAAATGTGATCTAAGTAACTTTAACTGTGAAATGATAGTTGGTGCCAGATGGAGTGGTTTGAGTATCTAATGGGATTTTCTTGCACAACAGTCTCTAGAGCTTAAAGTGAAATGTGCAAAAAGCAAAAAAAAAAGTGAGAAGCAGTTTTGTTGCCAAAAATGCCTTGTTGCTTAGAGAGGTCTGAGGAGAATGATCGAACTGGTTTAAGCTGACAGAAAGGCGACAGTAACTCAAATAACCATACATTACAACAGTGGTGTGCAGAACAGTACCTGTGAACACACACCAGATTGAACCTTGAAGTGGTTGGTCTACAGTAGAAAAAAGCCACAAACATATACTCAGTGGTCAATGAGTGTAGTCCTGTCTTTGTGCGGAATCAGCTAGGGTAGACATGTCATTGTTTCAAAATGCAGGTTTTTTCTTCATGACCACAAAAACATTACTGAAACTCATAAATGTTGTTTTATCCAACCAGCTCAAGAATGCAAGCAGATTGTATTGAATTAAACCATTGAATTAATTTAATTGTTAAGAGGAGGAAAGGATGGGTCACCAATTTGGCACCTCTGGCTGAAGAAAGTTTTTTATATCTTCATCTTGTCTTTGACTCTTCTGTTGGGATCTGCAAACACAGAATGTGGATGGTAGTAGTTTGTTCATGGATGTGACTTGACCACTGTAGTTTGTTAAGGAGTGGTAATGGGGACAAGCTCCCACTACCTATTAAATGCTCCCAATGGTGTGGACCTCAAGTAACCTCTGACAACCAAGTCCAGATCCTGCCTTCATGTGTGGCTTAGCTTCTAAGCCCAGCAAAACCATTTCTACTGTCAGGTGTAGGGGCAAAGGCAACTCATCTAAGAGAAGGAAAGCTCTGATCTCAAACCTCTGCTGCCTTGCAGTTATATCCATTCATGGGGAAGGCTTCTGGGGTAAACCCCAAGGGAAAATCTGAAGTGGGGACCTGAAGGCAGTCCTACATTGAGTTCTGTATTGGTTTCTGCCGTTCCTTTGGGTTCATCAGATGAGTGAAGAGGGGGAGCTTGCTATATGGGCAGCAGGTTGCTCTCGTTTTTGTGCTGCCCAGGCTTGTAGATCTAGATAGCTAGGATGCAATATGCAATTTCAACCCCGACCAACAGAGAATGCACTGAGATTTAATTATTGTGTAAAAGTATGAAATAGGAGTAAAAGTAGAGTTGTTAAAATTTTGTTCTACTATTTAGGCTGATCTGATTGCAACCATGATATAAAATCATGAGGCCCATAGACAGGGACAATGCACAGTCTTTTTCCCCAGGGTTGGGAAGGAAAACAGAACCTTTTGACCCAACATGCCTGAGCCACCCAATTACACCCATGTGACCAATTAAACTACTAACCCATATGTCTTTGGAATACGGGAGAAAATTGGAGCACCCAGAGGAAACCCATGCCATCACAGTTAGAATGTATAAACTTCTTACATACAGTGATGGAATTGAATCTGGGTCTTCGGTGTTGCTACGCTGCTATGCCAACTGAGTGACTAACAGGCAGAACTAGAGTGCAAAGTTTTAAGGTGAGGGGGGAGAGATTTAATAGGAGCTTAAGGGGCAACTTATTTAGCCGGAGAGAGGTCAGTATATGAAATAAGCTACAATTGGTACTGGCTGAGGCACAAAAATTAATAATTCTACCATGGCAGTCCCAACCCAGGCTGTAAAAGAAGGAGTGTTGGGGATGGACCCAGTAACCCAATCCTGTAAAAACCCAGTGCTACAGAAACGTCAACAGAAGCTCCAGAAACCTCAATTCTGGGAGAGAAAGGATCTTTGCCTTGAAGATGTATGATGAAATCAGAAGCCACAGGGCTGACCAAACTTCGGCGCAGGACAGAGGACTCTGGTGAGCTGCACATGGTGGCCTAGATTGATTCAAGAAGAAGAAGAAAAGTTACTTGGATAGATCCATGTTTAGGAAAGGTTTAGAGGGATATGGACCAAACACAAGCAATTGGGATGAGTTTTGATGAGAATACGGTCAATATGGACTAGTTGGACTGAAGGACCCGTTTCCATGCCATGTCACTCCCTGATGCCGAAATCTCAACTTCTTTTTCCCTCACCTCTCCCTCCAGTCCACAAATCATCATTCCCATTTCCAATAACCCCTCACCTATCTGCATATCAAGTGCCCAAATTGCTTTTTAAAGGTATTTGACTTGGCTTCTACCTGCTTTTGAAGAGGCTTTCTAAATATTTATGTCCCTCTAAGAAAAATAAAACAGTTGTCTTGGTTGTCGTCTCCAAAGGGTGACACCTTATTTTTCAATAGTTGTTGGTTGATCACTCAACATTCTTCACAGAACACTGTTTAGCATGCATGTGGCCTTGTTATGTAGCTTGTCAATTTGATGATAACTAAGGCAATTAGAGATAATTGGGATAATTGGTGCTAATTGTGGTAATGGGAAATAATGAGGAAATTGGAGTGATTTGGGGTAATTCATGAAAGTGGCATAATTAACATTTACTGAGTTAATTGGGGATAACTGGGGTAATTGATAATTCAAGTAATGGCTGATGAAGTGGATAACCAGGGTAATTGGATGTAGTTTGGTAACTGGTAATGCTGTCTAAATGATTATAGTTGTGTTAACCATCATTAATTTGAACCTATTTTGCTCTTCCATCTCTTAAAGACACAAGACAATGGAGCAAGAGATGAGATGCTGGCAGCAAGGAAGGACAGTTGATGTTTGAGGTCAGATCCTTCATCTGGAACCAAAACAAAAGGAAATTGCTAATATAAAGAGAGATAAGTGGGGCAGGGGCAGGTGGATCTAGAGGAGGAGGGGTTGACTGGCAGTCAGATTTACATGGGTGAGCGAAGGGTGGAAGATGATGGTTGAGGACACAGTGTTGTTCACATTATTGAATCTGATTAGACAGGAAAGTGAAGAGCAGAATTAAATAAGGGTGGGATGGTATGCAGATAGGATCATTGTACAAGGGACAAGTGGACCCAGTGTGGGAAGTGTGTAGTTGGACAAGGTGGAGGTGCTAAGGGGAGAACCTATGTGTTGGGTGTCTGGTGAATTGTTTGGAAAGAAGGGAATGTGTGGGAAGATCTACAGTGCCCGTAAAATATATTCACCTCCCTTGAAAGTTTTCATATTTTGTTGTTTTACAACTTTGAATCACATTAGATTTCAGCTGCACACGAGTGAATCTACAGATGCTGGAAATAAATAAAAACACAAAATGCTGGCAGAACTCAGGTTTTGGCCCGAAATGTCGTCACTACCTCCTCCCATAGATGCAGTCTGACCTGCTGAGTTCTGCCAGCATTTTGTGGTTTTATGGATTTCAGCTGTTTATTTTTGACACTGATCAACAGAAAAAGACCCTTTTGTGTCAAAGTGAAAACAGATCTCTGCAAAGTGGTCTAAATTAATTACAAATATAAAACACAAAATAATTGATTGCACAAGTATTCACCCCCTTCAAGTCAGTATTTAGTAGATGCACCTTTGGCAGCAATTGCAGACTTCAGTCAGTGTGAATAGGTCTCTATCAGCCTTGCATATCTAAATACAGCAATTTTCCTCATTCTTTACAAAACTGCTCAAGCTCTGTCAGATTGCACAGGGATCGTGAGTGAACAGCCTTTTTCAAGTCCTGTCACAGATTATCAATTGGTGTGAGGTCTGGACTCTAATTTGGCCACACCAGGACAATAATTTTTGTTTTTAAGCCATTCCTGTGTAGCTTTGGCTTTCTGTTTAGCGTCATTGTCTTGATGGAAAACTAATCCCCCAAGCTGCAGTTCTCTTGCAGATTGCATCAGGTTTTCCTCCAGGAATTCCCTGTATTTTGCTGCATTCACTTTACCCTCTATCTTCACAAGCCTTCCAGGGCCTGGTGCAGTGATGCATCCCCACAGTACAATGCAGCCCCAACCATGCTTTACAGTAGGGATGGTGTGCTCTTTGATGATATGTGGTGGTTGGCTTATGCCAAACATAGCATTTAGTTTAATGGCCAAAATGCTCAATTTTGGTTTCATCAAAGCATAGAGCCTTCTTCCAGCTGACTTAGTCTCCCACATGTTCTCTGGCACACAGAGGAAAATCACGTAGTCACAGTTACAATGCACTAACTCCTTACAGACAGTGGTGAACTGAATCAGTGTCACAGGTGTAACAACAGCATTACGCTAACTGCTACGTTACCCTGCAGCCTGGGTGAATAAAGAGCAGGGTGGAATTGAATTAAATTGATAAGTTCCTCAGGGATGAAAGAGGCACAATCAATGGAGTAACTGAAGGGGTAAAAAGGTGAGGTATCTTCTGCTATTTGCCCACATAGTGGTCTTGTCCCTCATCTCAAAGCCAAGGATCCTGACACCACTTACTAGTCTCCCCACACTTCCTACACCATCTGCTGGTTTTACCACACAGCCCAGCTACCTCTGGCCTCATATCCCACTCCCCAAACCCTCTTCCCTCCCTTGTTCCTTCAAGCCACCTTCCCCCAGCATATTACCTGTCCTGAGTCTCTTCCTCCTCCTCCCATGACCCTCTTCTGACCTTGTGTCTGTACTGAGTTCAAAATCCCTGCTGACTTCCTCCTCTTTCACATCGAGTGTCCTCTGCAGAGATCCCAATAAGACCAGAACTAGAGATCGTATGTTAAGGGTAAAGTACTTAAGGGGAATTTCTTCACTCGCAGTGTGGTGTGAATGTAGATCAAGTGCCAGCAGAAGTGGTGGACATGGGTTTGATTGTAACATTTGAATGAAGTTTGGACAAGAACATGAATGAGAGAGGTATGGAGGGCTACGGTCCAGGTGTGAGTAAATGGAACTAAGGAAGAATTATAATTCAGCATAGACTGGATGTGATGAAGGGCTTTTTTCTGTGCTGGAGTGCTCTGTGACTTTAGTGAACTATTTGTGTCCCTGTGTTTGCACCTCAACAAATTCTCACCCTCCCCCCAAGATGACCCTTACTCCCTTCTCCAATACTCCCTTTTGTCTTGGACAGCTCCATCTATCCCTTTCCCCTTGTGCAACCTCTTCATTCCCACCTGCAGGTGCAACATCAACCACATTGAGTTCTCCATTCTCCCTACCCACTCCAAACACACAACTCTCTGCCCACGCTGCACTGACCCCAAATCCACAGACAATGGTGATGCCATTGTAGTTTTGTGGACCAGATGCAACCTTGCAGAGGTTAGACAGCAGCTCTTGGATACCTTCTCATTACCAGCCCCTGAATCATGACTCCACCAATCATTTTCACTCTCTCCAGTATCATCGCGGATCTCATCACATGAGGAGATCTCATTCCATAAGCTCCAGCCTAATAATTCCTCATTCCCTTCCTGACTGTTTCTATCTCCTGTCTAAGACCCACAAACACGACTACTTGGTTTCTATCTGCTCTTTCTCCAGTACTTATTTCTTCATACGTAGTCAGATGTGACAGACCAGGTTGCCAATGCTAATTCTCCTGCTAACCTTGCCCCTTTGCCTGGTTAGTCACTCCTCTTCATTCTGTCCCTGGTCTAGTTCTCCCAGTAGTTCACACACTTTACCCTTCCATTCTGTAGTTCTTGGGAGTTCACCGTATACACACCCCAACAGTAAAGCAATTGCTAGCTTGGCTAATCAAAACAATCCCTTCAGTTAACAAACTCTACTGGTTTATAACTCATAAAAACAAGGATTCTAGACACAGGCATTCCAAACAGTTTCATTTATTTTCACTCACACTGTTACATCGGTTTGTAGACAGCAGAATGGCCTCAAAAGTCCATTGGGATATCGTAAAATAATGCCTAAGTTAGTGGGAGCAGCTGCACTACTCTCCATGCAGGCAACACCACAGGTGGGAAGGCATTATTCTTTTATATTCACCTGAGCATGTGGACACCGATCTATTGGATTAACTAAGGTATTTGTTGTGAAATAAAACTGTAGGATGTTTGAATCCCTGTTAAGAATGTTTCAATTCTGCATCTGAAATATTTATTATGGTCTGGTCATGTGGTTCCCTCCCCCCCACCCCCCATCACCACCAGACTAACAGTAGAATTTCCTGTTCTTCCTAGGCCAGGCGGAGGCAGATTTAAATCTTCAGTCTGGTTTTGCTAGAGAGGTGTAGAGGTTGGATTTGATGGTTGGTGAGTAGTAATTTTGGAAAGTTAAAGATAAAGTGCATTGTGAAGAAAGCCTCTGTATATTTGTAAGTTTTTGTACATACATGTTTATTTTTCATTTGTCTACTTGTAGTTATTTTTTCCTTCACATCTTCTGGGTAGCTTTTGCACTTTTTCCTCCTAGCATTAAATAAAACCCCTTTGCACTAACGTACTGTTGCAGCTTAGCATCTGTTTTTTTTTCCAACTGGTGACCCTCTTTGGGCAGGCCTACCTGACATCTTACCTAGACATTCTCTTGTACCACTTTGTCCAGTTACTTCCATCATACATCTGGGACACCATGTATGCTCTCCACTAATTTAACAACTTCACTGGACTATCCCACCCACCCCCTACCGTCTTCACCATGGACATCCAGTCCCTAGCTACTCTATTTTCCATACTTCTGTCAAGTTTATCCCTATTAACCCTCTCCCTCTTTTGAAAGAAAATCTTTTTAATCTGATCAATCACTCTTTTGATCGCTCTTGCATTCTACAAATCAAAGATGCAGCCATAGGCACTCACTACATCTGCCTTTTTGTTGGCTGTGTGAAGCAGTGTTTGCTCCAAACCAACTCAGGCACTAGTTCCCAACTCATTATCTGTTACATCAATGACTGTACTGTTGCAGCCTCCTGCACTCGTATGAAACACATTCACTTCATCAACATTCCTACCATCTTTCAGCCCTCCACGAAATCATTTAGTTTCTAGCAGCTCTCTGCCCTTACTAGATCTACTTCATCTCCATCTCAGGAGACAGGCTATCTACTGATATTTAAAACAAACCCACTGTCTCCCACTGCTATCTAGACTACAGTTCATGCCATCCTCACTCCAAGGGCACCATTCTTTATCCTTTTTGTCTCTGCCACATCTATTCTTCCAATCTAGGACATCTGAGATGTCCTTTTCCAGGCAACTATGGTTCTTTGAGCCTTTGCCCCATCTCCTCCATTTCCTGCACTTCTACTCTCATGTGCAGAATTCCATTTATCTATACCTTGTACCCCACCAGCCTATACTCAGTGCCCACTTTATTAGGTACATAGGTACACCTATACACCTGCTCATTGATGCAAATATCTAATCAGCTAATCATGTGACAGCAACTCCATACATAAAAAATGCAGACGTGGTCAAGAGGTTCAGTTGTTCTTCAGATCAAACATGCGAATAAGGAAGAAGTGTGATCTAAGTGACTTTGACGATGGACTGATTGTTGATGTCTGATGGGGTGGTTTCAGTACCTCGAAGTGCTGATCTCCTGGGATTTTCACACATAACGGTCTCCACAGTTTAAAGAAAATGGTAGAAAAAATCCAGTGAGCAACAGTTCTGTGGGTGAACATGTCTTGGTAATGAGGGGTCAGAGGAGAATGGCCAGACTGCTTCAAGCTGACAGGAAGGTGACAATAACTCAAGTAACCATACATTACAGCAGTGGGGTGCAGAAGAGCATCTCTGAATGCACAACACATCAAATCTTGAAGGGGATGTGCCACAGCAGCAGAAGACTACAGACATGCATCCATTGGCCATTTTATTAGGTACAGGAGGTTAAGTAAAAAATATTTACAGAAGCCTAAGAAGGGGGGTGGTTTGGCTTTGCCAAACCTGAGAGTTTACTATTGGGCAGTTAATATTCAATATTTAATATTTTGGACACAAGAATCGATTATAGTATCTTGCCCACAATGGGTAAATTTGTAATGTAAATCTGTACAAGACTTCTCATTGTTTTCTATTTTAGGATCTTCGTTTCCTTTTGCTTTACCTAAATTGAATAAACAAATAACCAATCCTATAGTTAAACATACATTATGAATATGGTTTCAATTTCATAAATTCTTTGCCTTGAATAAGTTTATCTTATCAAGCCCTATTGTATCTAACTTTTTTTTCAGCCCCCTTTTATGGATCATGCCTTTGTATTATGGAAAACAAAAGGTATAACATGTTTGCGTGATTTTTTTTAGACAATAGTTTTATGTCCTTTGAACAGCTATCTAATAAATATAATTTGCCTAAAACTCATTTTTTAGATACTTGCAAGTTAGAAATTTCTTGAATAACATGTTACAGTTTTTCCCGAAATTATGTCCAATAGACATTACGGAAATTTTTTTTTGTTCTGAATCCTTGCCAGAAGGGTTTAGTAGCCATCATTTATAATATAATCATGAAAATACAGCCAGAAGTATCAGGAAAAATTAAGAAGGAATGTGAAAAAGAACTTCATTGTCTTATACCCACTGAGCAGTGGGAGAAAATTTTACAATTAGTCAATTCTTCTATTTGTGCTAAACATGCCTTAATACAATTTAAGGTTGTACATAGGGCTCATATGTCTAAGGATAAACTTGCTTGATTTTATTCTTATGTTAATCCAATCTATGACAGATGTCATTCTGAAGTTGCTTCATTGACCCACATGTTTTGGTCTTGCCCCTGCTTGCAAAATTATTGGAAAGATATTTTCGGTATTATTTCAAAAGTTCTGAATATTAAATTGCAACCGCATCCTATTACTGCAATTTTCGGTTTACCAATGGTGGATAATAGTTGTTTATCCCCCTCAACTCGGCGGGTGATTGCATTTGTTACGTTAATGGCTAGAAGATCTATCCTATTGAATTGGAATGAAATTAATCCTCCAACCATGTTTCAGTGGTTTTCTCAAACTATTTCTTGTTTGAGTTTAGAAAAAATTAGAAGTGTTGTTTTTGACCCTTCAATTAAATTTGAAGAAACTTGGAGACCATTTATTCAACATTTTCATATGAGCTAAACGGACTTTTCCTAAACCTTACTTTCATTATCCTTAATTATTTGGATAGAGGTACGGAGTTATTGACGCTGCTGTGTATATTTGACTTAATGCAATGGCCCATGTTGGTTAGGTTTTTTTTTTGGAGGGTTTTTTTTTCTTATTTACTCCTTTTTTCATAATCACTATGAGTTTGGGAGGTTATTATATATGGATTATCATCTATTTGTACTTATACTTTAACCTATTAATTATGTAATCTCAAACTCTCTGTATCTATGTTTCTCTTATGTTTGTTTAAAATTAATAAAAAAATAAAAAGAAAGATAAAGGAGGTACGTAATAAAATGGCTGCTGAGTATCTGCATCCATCAAATCAATCCTTAACCTTTTCACAAGGTATAATGCAATCCAACCACCAGTCACATCTTCTGCTTTCTGCTTCCAGAGGCTCAAACAACCCTTCAATATTCACATGCACCCCTCCAGCCTTGACAATTGACTGCTGTGCACTCAGTTCCTTCTACGTACTTGGAGAGTACTTTGTTCAGTCGCTGAGCTCTAATCAAAATGGCTACCTGGAGATCCTGGTTGCAAACCTGATCCATTGAACTTGTCCAGTAGTTATTATTTTGTGACTGTTACTGATTACTGTTCTTCTAATTTAAAAAAGAATAAACCTACTAGCAACAGTTTAATTTTTAAAAAAGAGAAAATTGGCATTCAACCATTAGCTTCTTCATCATTGTCTAATTTTAGAATTCCATATTTCTTTTGTCTAGAGGTAAACAAATCAAATGTGATTTTAACTCGGAGAGAGGTGAAACCCATGTTACTACCTGGCAGCTGGCAGCCTGTGAAGAGTCTGAATGCAAGTCCAAAGCTGCTTGAGAACATGACTAGATGTTGGTGCACACACCTTATAGGCCTGCAGATAATCCAGCCAATTATGACAGGGAAGAGATATGCTGTATGTTGCCACACAGTCCTAGCTGCTGTTCAGCTTGTGATTCAGGAAAACAGCCTCTTGCTGTCAGCTCCCTTGTGAGTTTCAATAATTTGCTAGGTTTGTGCCGTGAAGATAAAGTGCACTCGCCTTGGAAAGCTGAGAATGATATTTAATGGCATAGTACATGTTAATAGCAACAGCTATGCTCCTGAATTACCACTTAATGCCAGAGGCCCAGTTAAACATGGAATAATGAAAGCACTGGTGTTTCACTCCTGCAGGTGGCAAACTGCTCTTGGAAGATGAGAAAATATCAAATGTTTGCTTTTTATTTTCAGTTCTCTCCTCTTCCTTCCTCCCTCTCTGTCCCTCAGTACCATGTACCTTTCTGTCCCTGTATTCAAAGCAATTTTAACCTGATCAAGTGGACTTTTTCCAAGGACAAAAATGGCTAATACTAGGAGACATAATTAGGGGCACATTAGGGAAATATAAGAAACTCTTTGATAGGAATGGAGAGTTTTTTCGGAGGGAAGGGGTAGATTAATCTTGAGTATTTAAACAGTCAGCACAATATTGGATCAAAGGGCCTGTACTGTGTGGTATGTTATGTGTTCTATATTAATTTTAATTTGCTACCAGTGTGGTCTCTAGCATTTTACTTGATTGGTTCTAGAGTTAATATTTTGATGTCCAATTGATCTCAATATACTCTGCTGTTAGCAGCTCACACCACCACGAGTTTGTACTGCACTATGTATTTGAGCCATAATGAGAAGAAAAGGTTCCAATTCTTGGAGTAACAATGAAAAATGACCTCTATCAAACTGTGGTTGAACTTGTTTGTTATTTAATCCCTATGCAATCCCCAAATATTCTTTGTTACCTGTATTTTTGAGATAAAGTTCTACAAGCAATACCCCTTCATTAACCTTATGTATAAATAAACATCTCACTCCTTATTTATCTCAATATTTATTTTGAGATACAGCACATGCCACCACACAATCCACCTATTTAACCTAGCCTAATTACAGGGCAATTTACGAAGATGAATTACCCTACTAACCGGTACATCTTTGGGCTGTGGGAGGAAACCAGAGCACCTGGAGGAAAGTCACATAGTTCATGAGGAGAACATACAAATTCCTTACAGATTGCGCTGGCATTGAATTCTGAACTCTGACACCTGAGGTGTCATAGCATCTCACCAACCACTACACTACTATATAATTTGTATACCTTATTACTTTAATGTTTTCTATGTGCCAAATGCATATAGTGCCTCAGAAGGCAGCATCCAGGACATGTTTTCTTCTCATTACTACTATCAGTCTAAAGATCTATGCTCAATAAGTTCTTCCTCTCTGCTATCATATTTCTGAACAGTCCATGAACCCCAAAACATTAACTCACAATTCTTCTTTTGCAATAACTGTCTGTCTCTCTATGCAAATATCATAACAGTCATTTTTATGTCTTGCACTGTACTGCTGCCACAAAACAACACATTTCATAACATTTGTCAGTAAAAACAAACCTGATTCTGACTGGTCTAAATTATCATATAACTATTTTTTCTCTTATTATTGAGTTTACCAGTTACATAGCAGAAAATATGACTCGTACTGTTAATCTGTATCAATGACCACTATTACTCATGAGCTCAGTTTTTGTGGACAAGTAGCAACAGTGTCACCAGATTTCACAGAGCCCACAGAGGAACCTCTTTAGAAACTTTGTTTAGAGTCCACCTGCTGAGCTCTCTTAGGAGAGACTCAAACAATTACACCCAAAAATGCCCATGACAGTTTAAACCTCAAACAACTTCTCCATTCCTTCCATTGGAGAAGAATGATTACAAGTGTTAATAATATAGTATATAGATTTTTTTTAGGATTAATTTAGTTTAGTTCAATTATTTAAATTGTTTTGACAGTTAAGTGCTTTAACTTTTCTTTTATAATTTTTTTCTAAAGTTTCTATGTTACTGTCTCTAACAAAATGTTTATTTTGTTGTAAAAGCATATTTGTACCTTTATGGAGGGAGGTTTACCTTTGATTTTCCATCCTGAGCTATATGTCACTCTAGTGACAGACAAATGAAGTTCACACTGGCCTGTCTGTGAAATGGCCAAGCAAACAACTCGGATGTACTGAACTGCTTCAAAAAGGGGAACAAAATAATAGCAGGAAGAAAATAGCAGCAAGTATTGAGCTAGACACAAAGCCTGGATACAACAAAGATGGCCAGTTATCAATCTGATGAGATATTCCTCATGATCATCTGGGAAGGTACCAAATTCAAAGAGCTGTCCCACAGATTATTTAAGCTACAGGCTGGCGTAAATTCAGTTACTGTATTTTATATTTCAGGCAATGTCACTGTGTGAAGATGCTGGAATCTGGAGCAACAAACAAAAATATGGAGGAACTCAGTGGGTCAGGCATCATCTCGTGACTTGGAATGTTGACTATTTCCCTCTATGTTGAGTTCCTCATGCTTTTTGATTGAGTGCCACTGACATTCTGTCCTACCCCACAGAATGGTGAATAGACTGGACCAGAGTCTCAACACTGATCTTGATCCCACAGCATCTCCTCAATACAGTCAAGGAAGTTTACTTCTGGTTAGCACCAACCACTGATGAAAGATTCCTGCATAAGAATAAACACTGTTTGAAAGAATCAATGAAGCAGCCAATGTAGAGAATGAGCTTCGTGGAACGAAATTTGAATTGGTGTTTGCTTTACCTCAATGGTCTATGTTCATTTGTCGCAAGATCTCAGTAACTGAGAGCTCAGAATGCTACAGCTCCTTAATAATTTGATCCTCTACTATATAACTACATCTGAACTGGAAAACTTGTGCTACGTTAGTTGATTGAATTTGTTGATAATATACTGAGCATTGTGTGTGTAGTGTAAAGATGCCCCAATGAGGGTCTGCAGTGTAAAAGACCCAATTCCTCATAGCATTCATATTTAAGAGACTAGATGTTTTTGACTGAACTCAATAGCATCCCCGGAATGAATGTGAAAAAGAGAGCTGTGAATTTCAATTCATACACCTGTGAAGATGCCAGACATAACGCTGAAACAAAGTGGCAGTGGAGATAGAGATGGTGTTCTATTGAAGCTGCCTCACATCTCTAAGGACTTCAATTTGACCCTGACCACAAGTGTTTTTCTCGTGAAGTTTGTTCTTTCTTCTTGTGACCATGAAGGTTTCCTTCAGGTGCTCCAGTTTCTTCCTACATTCCTAAGTCAATTGACTACTGTGAACTATCCCTTAGTGTAGGTACGTGTCAAAAAAAACCAAAGAAGTTAATAGGGAAATGGAAGAGAAAAAAAGTTGAAGGGATATGGGGCAATAAAACTGATGGAATTCTTCTGTTGTGCAAGGTATAAACCCAATAGAAAGAATAGTCTCCATTATGTTGTATTAACTAAGTCCTGATACTCAGCTTAGTTTGATTTAATATTGTAATTATTTCTATGTTGTTACTCCACAATTGAAAGGGTAATAAAGAAAAACTAGAAGACCGTTGTTGGGACTTGAGAACCCGAGTTACTGGGAAAGGTTGAATAGGTCAGGAGTGTTTTTTAACTTGGAGCATAACAGAAAAAGGGGAGACTTAACAGAGATATACAAAATTGAGGAACATAAAGTAAGTGCAAGCAGCATTTTTTTTTCCTTTGGAGTTGGGTCAGACTAGAAGCAGAGGTCATGGGTTAAGTTTGAAAGGTGAACTATTTAAGGAAACCTGAGGAGGAGCTTCTTCACTCAAAGGGAGGTCAGAGTGTGGAACAAACTACCAGCAGAAGTGGTGAATGAGGGTTCTGTTTCAACATTTAAGAGGAAGTCGGTTAAGTACATGGATGGGAGGGGAACTGAGTGTCACCGGGTTTGAATATGGTCCAAGTGAAGAGTGACAGACTGAAGCAGGTCGATAGTTCACAAAACTTTAATGTGAACAGTGTTAAAGGGAAAATAAAACAATAAACATTAGTCCAAACAGGGCCATTAACTAAAACTCTCAAACAGGAAATGAAGCCTACACTGCAGCTGAAAAGTACATCTAAATATTAAACGAATACCACTGGTCTTCAGAGTCATTGACTCGACAATCCATTTTCTCAGGCAAGGCCATTGCAAACAGGCAGCGACGTGTTGCTCTGCTCTGTCCAAGTCTTGACAAGCACTCCGTCACCAAGTATGGAGTTAGATACTATCACGATTAAATAATAATTAGCTGACACGTGCATATTCACAAACATATTTGCCATATGTACTATTCTGCTGAATCCGTGGTTGTGACATCGCCTCCTCTCTCACCGCAGCCCCTGAGGTGCCACAGACCTGTGTCTGCTGGAAGTCCCGGATCAGTGACCTGTCCAAGATATCCTTCGCCGGGATCCAAGTATGTTCTTCTGGGCCTTGCCATATACCTGGTGAGATGCCAGGAGGAGCCACACCATATAGCCAAGGGAACCATCTACCAGGTGGGGAGGTGGGGTGACTGGGGCCAGGGGGGAGGTAGTAAATGGGCTTGAGCTGGGAAATGTGGAATACTGGGTGGATCTTCAGTGATGCTGTTAGACGCAATCTATAGGATACCTTGTTGATAGCCTTTTCCACTACAAACTGTCCTACATATCGCAGTGCCAATTTCTGGTTCTCGACTTTCAGGGGAAGATCCCCCGATGCCAACCAAACCTCTCCTGGCTTGAATGACCTTACCTGTCGACGGAGCTGATCAGCCTGCTGGGAAAGCAGCTTCTGGGCGCGCAGCAGAGAAGTCCTGGCTTGTCTCTAGGTGTGCTTGTAGTGCTGGATCAGCTGTTCAGCCCCAGGAACTCCTATGTCGATCTCCTGATCAGGGAAGAGTGGGGTCTGGAATCCCTTTTGGCATTCAAAGGGAGACATACCGGTGGAGGACGACAGGAGGTTAGGATGGGCAAACTTTGCCCAAACCAATTGGGAGCTCCAGGACATGGGGTTGGAAGAGGCAAGGCAGTGCAGGGTTGTCTCCAATTCCTGGTTCACTCTCAGTCTGGCCATTAGATTGGGTGTGGAAGCCAAATGAGAGGTTGGCTATGGCTCCTACAAGAGAGCAGAAAGACTTCCAAAAGCGGGAAGTGAACTGTGGTCCACGATCAGACAGTATGTCTTGAGGAAAGCCTTAGAGCCTGAACACATGTTGCACCATGGGTGTGACAGTCTCACAAGCCGATGGGAGCTTGGGGAGGGCAATGAAGTAGGCAGCCTTGGAAAATTGATCCACAACAACCAAAATGGTGGTGTTTCCATTAGATGGGGGCAGACCAGTTATGAAATCTACTGAGAGGTGGGACCAGGGGCAATGGGGCACAGGCATTGGACAAACGGACCTGCAGGATGCTGGCGTGATGTTTTGTTCCGAGCAAAGGTGGGACAGACAGATACAAAGTCATGGACATCCTGGGACATAGATGGCCACCAAAATTGTCTCGTTATAAACTCCTGAGTCCATTGAATTCCCGGATGTCCAGCCAGACGGGAGGAGTGACTCCATTCCAACACTTTGGAACATATCGCAGCAGGGACAAACAGATGGTTGGGAGGAACCCCATCCGGGCCTGGATCTGATTGTTGGGCGGCCCTCACCTCTGCCTTTATTCCCCAGATCACAAGAGCAGCGATGCACAAGCGAGGAAGAATGGGGTCTGGATCAGCTTTGTCCTCAGATCCTTCAAACTGCCAGGAGAGAGCGTCAAGCTTTGTATTCTTGCTGCCAGGATGATAAGTGAGGATGAAATTGAACCGTGTGAAGAAGAGAGCCCACTGGGCTTGATGAGAGTTGAGTCTGTATGCATCCTGAATGTAGGAGAGGTTCTTGTGATCTGTTCAGACCAAGAATGGATGCTCTGCCCCCTCCAGCCAGTGTCACCATTCCTCCAGGGTCTCCTTGACAGCCAGAAGCTCCCGGTTCCCAACGTTGTAATTCCTCTCGGCCAGAGTCAAGCGACGGGAAGGAAAGGCACAGGGGTGCAGCCGGCTATCCGCAGACGAGTGCTGAGAGAGGACATCTCCAATGCCGACATCAGATGCATCCACCTCGACAATGAATGTCTGAGATGGGTTTGGGTGTTGCAGCAGTGGGGCGGTGGTGAAACGTCGCTTTAGCTCAGAAAATACTTGGTCGGCATTGTCCGTCCAATGCTGAGTTCTTCTTGGTGAGTGCATTAATTAGAGCTGCAATGGAGCCGAAATTCTGGATGAAACGGTGATAAAAGTTCACAAACACATGAAGCGCTGTACCTGTTTGACTGTAGAAAGTTTGGGCCACTCTGCAACTACCTGAACTTTACTAGGGTCTATTTGAACATTGGATGTATTAGCCCAAAAACGATACCTGGCTTATGGAATTCACATTTCTCAGACTTAGCATACAGGTCATTTTCAAGAAGGCATCTGAGTACTCTCTGGACATGCTGGACGTGCTCCTGATGAGAGCAGGAATAGATGAGGAGGTCGTCTAAATACACAAACACAAATGGTTCAACATTGTTAACTAAGGCCTAACGTTGGCCAGGCCAAAAGGCATCACCACGTATTCATACTGGCCAGTAGAGGTGTTGAAAGCCGTTTTCCACTCATCTGCCTCTCTTATGCGAACCAGATTGTAAATATTGCACAGATCAATTTTGGAAAATATTGTTGCTCCCTGGAGATGTTCAAACGCAGACGCCAGCAAGGGAAGAGGGTAGCGGTTCTTCACAGTTGTTCAGGGGCCGATAGATAACGATGCAGGGACAGAGCTTGCCAACTTTCTTGCTCACAAAAAAAGAAGCCCACTCCTGCCGGTGAGGTTGGCGTACAGATAAACCCCATGGTCAATGCCTCCTTAATGTATTCCTCCATGGCCACCGTTTCAGGACGTGGGAAGGCGGGTGTAAGAGCCGGCCCCAGGGAGGACTACGGTTAAGAGGTCTATGGCACAGTCGTATGGCGGCTGGTGTGGGGGCAAGGTGGTGGCCTTTCTTTTACTGAAAACCTCAAGGAGATCCACATATTCTGCTGGAATCCCAGACAGGTCCACATCCTTAGGTGACACGAGGGGATTCATGGAACGGAGCTTGAGCTGGACCCAGATAAGTAGACAGGTCCCCACTCTTTGAGTACCTTCAGAGACCAATCGATCCGGAGTTAGGTCGGGATAACCAGGGGAGACCAAGTACTAGTGGCAGTTCAGGTGAATTAACCAGATCGAAAGATACTTTTCCTGCTGGTTACCTTCGAACACCAGTTGGAGAGATTGGGTGGAAAGGTGGATCTGGCCAGTTCCCAGAGGTCGACTGTCCAGCACCTTAATGTTGATTTTTTTCTCTTAATTCCTGAGTTAGAACTCTCCATCTTTGAGCGAGAGAGATGTCCATAAGATTCCCGGCTGCACTGGAGTCAATAAACGCCTTAAGTTCATGGGTCTGAAACCTCTGTGACAAGGAAGCTGTGAGCATTACAGAATTAGGGGAAGTTGACTGAAGAGAGAACCGACCCGTCAGGATTCCCCTCCCTGCTGACGGGTATCTCTTTTACTGGACACTTGGAACATGCCGCCCGGAAGTGTCCTGGATCACCGCAATAGAGGCAGGAACCTGCTCTCCAGCATCACTCTCATTCCTCCTGAGACAGGCGTATGTGCCCCACTTGCATAGGCTCCTCCATGGGCTGGGTACTGGGTGGTGAGGGAGGGGGAAGAGGGTGAGGAACGACGGTGATCAGATGAGCGAGGGGGAGAGGGCAAGGAAAGATGGTGATCTGGTGGTGCATAGGAAGTCTGAAACATTCTTTCTCTGCGCCACTCAGTTACCTGGTTGTCAACTCAAATAGCCAGATTAATCAGGTCATCCGGACTACCCTGCTCGTCCCGGATGGCGATCTCATGCCGGACCCCTGCATTCAGTCCACACTGGAAGGCAGTGATGAGAGATCTCTCATTCCATCCTGTCTCTACTGCAAGGGTACAGAATTTAACTGCATAGGCTCTCACCAATCCTCTGCTTTGGCGCAGGTCCAGGAGTCGGTGGGCAGTCTCCATACTGGAAGATCAAAAACCCTCCTTAACTCCACCACGAAGCATCAGAACGACTGGGCTACAGGGTATCCTTGCTAGAACCATAGAACCATAGAACCATAGAACATTACAGCACAGAAACAGGCCTTTTGGCCCTTCTTGGCTGTGCCAAACCATTTTTCTGCCTAGTCCCACTGACCTGCACCTGGACCATATCCCTCCAAACCCCTCGCATCCATGTACCTGTCCAAGTTTTTCTTAAATGTTAAAAGCGAGCCTGCATTCACCACTTCAACTGATTCAACTGACAGCTCATTCCACACTCCCACTACTCTCTGTGTGAAGAAGCCTCCCTAATGTACCCTTTCAACTTTTCCCTTTTTGCCCTTAACCCATCTCCTCTGTTTTTATTCTCCCCTAGCCTCTGTGGAAAAAAGCCTGCTTGCATTCACTCTATCTATACCCAACATAATTATATACACCTCTATCAAATCTCCCCTCATTCTTCTACGGTCCAGGGAATAAAGTCCTAACCTATTCAACCTTTCTCTGTAACTTAGTTTCTCAAGTCCCGGCAACATCCTTCTCTGCACTCTTTCAAACTTATTAGTATCCTTCCTGTAATTCAGTGACCAAAACTGCACACAATACTCCAAATTCGGCCTCACCTATGCCTTATACAACCTCACCATAACATTCCAACTCTTATACTCAATACTTTGATTTAGAAAGGCCAATGTACCAAAAGCTCTCTTTATGACCCTATCTACTTGTGACGCCACTTTTAGGGAATTTTGTATCCATATTCCCAGATCCCTCTGTTCTACTGCACTCCTCAGTGCCCTACCATTTATCTTGTATGTTTTACCTTGGTTTGTCCTTCCAAAGTGAAATACTTTGCTCCCGTAAAACACTCAACAGGCTGAGTGGAGGTCCATCAATATAATTGAACATGTACACCAGTTTTCACGCCTTATCATCAAAATGACCAGGCTGGGCTTGGAATGTCAGTTCGCATTGGGTAATAAAATTCCTGCAGTCATTGGGATCACCAAAATATCTGCCTGGTGGTGGAATACTCAGTTGCTGAACGGTTGTGGATTTGGCCCTGGTCTGGGAGTGGGAGCATTAGTAGCAGAGATTGTTGGGGCAGCAGAAAAAGAGGACCTGCAAGATGCTGGGAGTGGGACTGAGGCGGCCTGAAGCTGCTGAATTGAGCTGGCGAGAACGTTAATGGCTGTCAGCTGATGCTGGCTGTTCACAGCAATTTCGAGGATGGCGGCCGTGAGTACAGAAATCGCAGACAGCTGAATCTTATTGTCTGCGCTGAGTTGTTGAACAGTTGCGGCTAGGGATGATACCTGTTCCTCCAAGAAACTCGGATGGTAGTTTGTCTCCCAGGCGCCAGGGTCCGGGATGTTTCAGATTGAGTCCAAGATATCCTGCAGTTGGGAGGGGGGAGAACAGCCAGAGGTCATGATACATATTGGTACCAATGACATAGGTAGGACAAGGGAAGAGGTCCTGAAAACAGACTACAGGGAGTTAGGGAGGAAGCTGAGAAACAGGACTGCAAAGGTAGTAATCTTGGGATTAATGCCTGTGCCACGCGACAGTGAGAATAGGAATAGAATGAGGTGGAGGATAAATGCGTGGCTGAGGGATTGGAGCAGGGGGTAGGGATTCAGATTTCTGGATCATTGGGACCTCTTTTGGGGCAGGTGTGACCTGTACAAAAAGGAAGGGTTGTATTTGAATCCCAGGGGGACCATTATCCTGGCGGGGAGGTTTGATAAAGATACTGGGGAGAGTTTAAACTAGAATTGTTGAGGGTTGGGAACAGAACTTAAGAGACTGGGGAAGAGGTAGTTGGCTCACAAATAGAGAAAGCTTCTAGACAGTGCAAGAGGGAGGATAGCCAGGTGATAGAGAAGGAACACCCTCAGTCAGACCGTTTGAGATTTGTCTATTTTAATGCAAGGAGTATTATGAACAAAGCGGATGAGCTTAGAGCCTGGATCAGTATTTCGAGCAATGTTGTGGTTACAGAGACTTGGATGGCTCAGGGACAGGAATGGTTACTTCAAGTGCCGAGTTTTAGATGTTTCAGAAAGGACAGGGGAGGCAAAAGAGGTGGGGGCGTGGCACTGTTGATCATTCTACAAGTAAGTGAAGAGCAAGAGGATAAGACATGAAAGAATAGGGCCTATCAAGTCTGACAGTGGGAAAGTAAGTATGGAACCGGAGGAAATAGCAGAGGTACTTAAATGAATACTTTGCTTAAGTATTCATTATGTAAAAAGGATCTTTGTGATTGTAGTGACGACTTGCAGTGTACTGAAAAGTTTGAGCATGTAGATATTAAGAAAGAAGATGGGCTGGAGCTTTTGAAAAGCATCAAGTTGGATAAGTCGCCGGAACCAAATGAGATGTACCCCGCGTGAGGGAGGAGATTGCTGAGCCTCTGGTGATGACCTTTGCATCATCAATGGAGATGGGAGAGGTTCCAGAGGATTGGAGGGTTGTGGATGTTGTTCCCTTTTTCAAGAAAGGAAGTAGAGATAGCCCAGTATATTACAGACCAGTAAGTCTTACTTCAGTGGTTGGTAAATTGATCGAGAAGATTCTGAGAAGCAGGATTTATGAACACTTGGAGAAGTATAATATGATTAGGAATAGACAACATGGCTTTGTCAAGAGCAGGTCGTGCCTTACGAGCCTGATTGAATATTTTGAGGATGTGACAAAACATATTGATGAAGGAAGAGTACTAGATATAGTATATATGTATTTCAGCAAGGCATTTGATAAGATACCCCATGCCAGGCTTATCAAGAAAGTAAGGAGGCATGGGATCCAAGGGAACATTGCTTTTTGGATCCAGAACTGGCTTGCCCACAGAAGGCAAAGAGTGGTTGTAGACGGGTCATATTCTGCATGGAGGTCGCTCACCAGTGGGGTGCCTCAGGGATCTGTTCTGAGACACTTACTCTTCATGATTTTTATAAATGACCTGGATGAGGAAGTGGAGGGATGGGTTAGTAAGTTTGCTGATGACACAAAGGTTGGAGTGTTGTGGATAGTGTGGAGGACTGTCAGAGGTTACAGCGTGACATTGATAGGATGCAAAATTGGGCTGAGGAGTGGCAGATGGAGTTCAACCCAGATAAGTTCAGTTGTGTCATTTAAGGTAAAATTGGATAGGTATATGGACAGGAAAGGAGTGGGGGGTTATGGGCTGAGTGCGGGTAGGTGGGACTAGGTGAGATTAAGAGTTCGGCATGGACTAGGAGGGCCAAGATGGCCTGTTTCTGTGCCGTGATTGTTATATGGTTATTTACTCTAAATCTATCAATGCAGGTATTTATATTTTATGAACATTGTATGAAATGCAGCTACCTGTATTTGTTGCAAATTCACGGATTCTCTTTGATGGAATTTGTTATTTATGCTTTTTTTTAAAGTATCTTTAACTAGTATATATAGAATTTTGGCACATTATTGTTGTGAATTAAAGAAGAACAAAGAAGCCTTGACCCTGTGACAGACAGGAATCTACAACCAAAGCAGTATTTTGGCTTCTAATGAAGTGGCAAAAGACTAAAAGTATCCAAGTTTAGACTCACCGAAGATCCCTTTTCCTGTCACACTGCTCCAGCCAATATCCAGGCTGTTTTTGGTATTGGATAACTCTGACCTGTTATCCTTAGGGATTGTGTTATTCCGATTTGCGTGCATAAAGATTTCTATGGACGCTGGAATATCAGCAACAGTATTAATAACAGGAAGAAAATGTTTCACAGCATTAGTAACTTGTTACATTTTTAGGGAGAAAATCACTATGAACTTTTATAAAGCATATCAATCCTTCCTCTGTACACTCCTTTCTCCCCACCCCCGGTTACTCTCATTGTTTCATTCAATGAGAATTTGAAATCCTTTCTCTGATAACTCACTTTTATCAGTTTCGCTACAGATGGAGCAAGTTCTTTCAATTGTAAATTACTTTTTAAGGGCTTTAATGAGAGAGGTTTTCTTTTCATATAAAATTCATAATATTTAAATTTTAAGATAAATATTTTGCCTTCCCAAACTGTGTATCTTCCAATCCATCCTCTAGTTACTTTATTTGTACCATTACCAATCTATTTATGTTAGCTGTGTGGAACGAGCTTCCAGTAGAAGTGGTGGAGGCGGGTTCAATTTTGTCATTTAAAAAAAAAATTGTTAGGTATATGGACAGGAAAGGAATGGAGGGTTATGGGCTGAGTGCAGGTAGGTGGGACCAAGTGAGAGTAAGCGTTTGGCACGGACTAGAAGGGCCGAGATGGTCTGCTTCCATGCTGTAATTGTTATATGTTAAGTGCAAAATGGTTCATTTTGGTAGCTTAAATATGATGGCAGAAAATAGTATTAATGGTACGAATCTTGGCAGTGTGGAGGATCAGAGGGCTCTTGGGGTCCGAGTCCATAGGACGCTCAAAGCAGCTGCGCAGGTTGACTCTGTGGTTAAGAAGGCATATGGTGTATTGGTCTTCATTAATCGTGGAATTGAATTTAGGAGCTGAGAGGTAATGTTGCAGCTATATAGGATCCTGGTCAAACCCCACTTAGAGTACTGTGCTCAGTTCTGGTTGCCTTAATACAGGAAGGATGTGGAAGCCATAGAAAGGGTGCAGAGGAGATTTACAAGGATGTTGCCTGGATTGGGGAGCGTGCCTTATGAAAACAAGTTGAGTGAACTTGGCCTTTTCTCCTTGGAGCAACGGAAGATGAGAGGTGACCTGATAGTTATGTATAAGACGATGAGAGGCATTGATCATGTGCATAGTCTGAGGCTTTTCCCCAGGGCTGAAATGGCTGCCACAAAAGAACACAAGTTTAAGGTGCTTAGGAGCAGGTACAGAGGAGATGTCAAGGGTAAGCTTTATATGCAGAGAGCGGAGAGTGTGTGGAATAGGCTGCCGGCAACGGTGGTGGAGGAGGATTGATAGGGTTTTTTAAGAGACTTTTGGATAGGTACATGGAGCTTAGAAAAATAGAGGGCTATGGGTAAGCCTTGTTCTTTCTAAGGTAGGGACATATTCGGCAAAACTTTATGGGCCGAAGGGCCTGTATTGTGCTGCAGGTTTTCTATGTTTCTAAGTGAGACTGGGCCTGTTGGCATGAGATTAACTGCCTTATTTCCTCTGTAATTCACTGAGATCAGATTTCATTGTGTGTAGCTTGTCTCCTACCTGACCAATAAATCTCACGGCCAAGGTCAACTGCTTTCTCTGTCTGCTGGGTCCATCTTCGTGTAGTCGAAAGTTGCTGTTACCAGGTTCGGATATGGCCAAAGTACAGAGTGAGGGACACTGAAGTGGGTCGATAGTTCACAAAACTTCAATCCGAGCAGTGTTAAAGGAGAAATAAAACAATAAATGCTAGACCAAACAGGGCCGTTAACTAAAACTTTCAAACCAGAAACGAAGCCTACAGTGCAGCTGAAAAGAACATCTAACTATTAAACGAATACCACTGGTCTTCAGAGTCATTGACTCGACAGTCCATTTTCTCAGGCAAGGCCATTGCAAACAGGCAGCAACGTGTTGCTCTGCTCTGTCCAAGTCTTGACAAGCACCCCGATACCAAGTATGGAGTTAGATACTATCACGATTAAATAATAATTAGCTGACACTTGCATATTCACAAGCGCAATTGCTGTATCTATACGCTGCTGAATCCTTGGTTGTGACATGGAGGTCTATGGGCTGGGTGCAAGTCAATGAGACTAAACTGACTCATTGAGACTACAATGAGACTAAACTGACTAGATGGGCCAAAGGACACGTTTGACTAAACTGACTCATTGAGACTACAATGAGACTAAACTGACTAGATGGGCCAAAGGACACGTTTGACTAAACTGACTCATTGAGACTACAATGAGACTAAACTGACTAGATGGGCCAAAGGACACGTTTCTGTGCTGCAGTGCTCTATGACTCTATGACACGCTCTACAACTTTCTCCTCCACTGTCATTGACAACTTCATATTAATACAAAGAAGATTCATTTATCTATAGAACTGAAGATTGGTTAAATTGGAAGTGATTGTGGATTTATTGTATATGGAAAGCTTTAGAAAAATGTTCAAAGTAAGTGTATTATTAAAGTATATTAATGTCACCATATACAACCCTGAGATTCATTTTCTTGCAGTCATACTCACAAGATCCATAGTAAAATAATAACTATAGCAGAATCAATGAAAGGCCATACCAACTTGGGCATTTAACCAGTGTACAAAACACAACAAGCTGTGCAAATACAAAAATAAAATAATAATAAATAAACAAGCAGTAAGTATTGAGAACATGAGATGAACAATCCATTAAAGCGAGTCAATAGATTGTGGGAACATTTCAATGACTGGGCAAGTGAAGTTATCCCCTCTGGTTCAAGAGCTTGATGGTTGATATGTAATAGTTGTTCCTGAATGTAGTAGAGGTGAATCCTGTAGCTCCTGTACCTTCTTCATAATGGCAGCAGTGAAAACAGAGCAAGACCTGGGTGCTGATCATTCCTGATGATGGATGCTGCTTTCTTGTGACCTTTCGGGTAGATGTGCTCAATGGTATGAAGGGCTTTAGCCGTGATGGAATGGGCCCTATCCACTACTTTTTGTAGGGGTTTCTGTTTAAGAGCATTGATGGTTCCATACCAGGCTGTGATGCAGGCAGTTGATACACTCTCCACCACACATCTATAGAAGTGTATCAAAGTTTTAGATGTCATGCTGAATCTTCGCAACTCCTAAGGAAGTAGAGGCACTTCTGTGATTTCTTCAAAATTGCACATAAATGCTGAGTCCAGGACAGCCCAGGACAAAATTATAACATAAAGGAATTTAAAGTTGTTGACCCCCCTCAACTTCTGATCTTCCAATGAGAATTGGCTCATGGACCTCTGATTTCCTTCTCCTGAAGTCATTAATGAGCTCCTTAGTCTTGCTGATGTTGAGTAAAAGGTTGTTGCTGTGACAACACTTATCCAGATTTTCAATCTCCCTCATATATGCTGATTTGTCACCTCCTTTGAATATGGCATTGGAGCTGTGCTTAGCCACACAGTCTTAAGTGTAAAGTGAGTAGAGCAGTGGGCTAAGCACTCAGCCTTGTGGTGCACCTGTGCTGATGGAAATTGTGAAGAAGATGTTGCCAGTCCAACTGACTGGGGTCTATAAATAAGGAAATCAATGATACAAATGCACAAGGAGGTATTGAAGCCAACGTATTGAAGCTTACTGATTAGTTTTGAGGGGATGATGGTACTGAATGCTGAACTGTATTGGATGAAGTGCATCCTGATACATGCATTTTTTGCTGTCCAAATGTTCCAGGTTTCCAAGACATCTACTGTGGTCCTGTTGCTGCAGAGGACAAATTGCAGTGGATCCAAGTCAGTTCTCAGCTAGAAGTTGGTGTTTCAACCTCTTAAAATACTTAATCACTGTGGATGTAAGTGCTACTGAATGATAGTCATTGCGATAGTTCATACACTCTTCTTAGGCACTGGTATAGGTGAAGTCTGATGGTGCAGCTAAATACCTCATCTGGAAGCAAAGCCCTGCTGTTGCCTGTGTTGCCTGATTTTAAGTTTGTAAGAGATTACAGCATTCAAACCCAACCACAACTGTTGACCATCCTTCATTGGTTCATGTTTAGCCTGGAATTGCCAGTTCACCTGTTCAGAAGAATAATGGCCTGGGGAAGGAAACTGTTTCTCATCCTGACCGTTCCTGTTTTTATGCATCGGAGTCTCCTGCCTGAAGGTAGAAAGTCAAAGAGGATGCTGGATGGATGGGTGGGATCCTTAATAGGATTAAGGATCCTGATAAATGTCCCCGATGGATGGTAGGGAGACTCCTATGATCCTTCCAGCTGTTCTCACCGTCCTTTGTAGGGACTTCTGGGTCGATGCTTGACTGCTCCCATACCAGATGGAGATGCAACTTGTCAGGACAATCTCAATGGTGCTCCTGTAAAATGCAGTTAAGATGGGGTTGGGAGCCTTGGTTGCCTCAATCTTCTTGGGAAGTGGAGGTGCCACTGTGCCTTCTTGTTCAGGGAGGTGATATGAGGACCAGATGAGGTCATCTTTGATGTGAACTCCCAGGAACTTGGTGCACTGAACTCTCTCTATGGAGCAGCCATGTATTCACAGGTGGTTCACCTGCGCCTTTCTGAAGTCCACAATGATGTCCTTGGTCTTCTCCACATTCAGGCTCAGGTTTTCTTCTCACAACAATCCACCAAAAACTAACAGATCACAACAGAACATCAACTCCCAAATACCACGCACCCCCGCACAACAAAATGGAAAAGGAACTGGCAATTAAAAAAATAACAAAATATAAAAGCCACAAGTCTGAAAAAGTTCACTGTCTATAACACAATAGTCCAATCCATAAATGCAGGACCATGATACCATCCTGTGGTATCACCAACATTCATTGAAAGAGAGGGATACCACATGGGCAGAGCAATAGGTTGCTCATAGACTCCTTCTCTGGCAGCGATCAAAACGCAGGCAGTCGGTGCTGAAACTTTCACTCACCTTCCACTTTCACCATGTGATTAAAGGTTATATACTGATGGTAACTGGGCTGGGTTTTCTTCTGGTTGAAGTCCCCGACTATGGTTTGAAATGCTTCGAGAAGCCAACTAATTTGGTATTAGAAAAATGCCAACAAGAACATCAGACCCACATTCCCAACTCCTCCCTCTCACAAAAACGTAATATATCACCCAACTGCCAATCAGCAACAAGAAAGAAAACACCGAAAAGAGAAGGAAATCAATGTATTGTATAGTCCAATAATCACATAAATCTCAATATCGAAAACATCCTCTGCTCAGCATTCGAGGAGACTGGCCGCACAGACACAGTCCTTCCATGAAGAGCAACCACCACGCTGGGTCCAAATGCTGCTGACCCTTCTACAGACCACTGTCACTGCAATGGCCTCCTTTGAGATTGACAGTTGACCTTCTCTGCATTCACCTCGATACCTCAATATTCCTCAACACTTTGAAATGGAGTCGCTCATGACCCTGCACCCTTAACGGGATTCTATAGAGATTCCGGCACAACAGACAGACAGACCAATTCACTACCATCCATAGCATCCATACAACACTGGAGAAATAGAAACATAGAAAACCTACAGCACATTACAGGCCCTTCAGCCCACAAAACTGAGCCAAACATGCTCTTACCTTAGAAATTACCTGGGGTTACCATAGCCCTCTATTTTTCTAAGCTCCATGTACCTGTCCAGGAGTCTCTTAAAGGACCCTATCGTATCTGCCTCCACCACCATTGCCAGCAGCCCATTCCACACACTCACCACTCTCTGTGTAAAAAACTTACCCCTGACATCTCCTCTGTACCTACTGTCAAGCACCTTAAAACTGCCCTCTCGTGCTAGCATTCCAGCACTGGGAAAAAGCCTCTGACTATCCACATGATCAATGCCTCTCATCATTTTATACACCTCTATCAGGTCACCTCTCATCCTCCATCGCTCCAGGGAAAAAAGGCCGAGTTCACTCAGCCTATTCTCATAATGCATGCTTCCCAATCCAGACAACATCCTTGTAAGTCTCCCCTGCACCCTTTCTATGGCTTCCACAACTTTCCTATAGTGAGGCGATCAGAACTGAGCACAGTACTCCAAGTGGGGTCTGACCAGGGTCCTATATAGTTGTAACATTACCTCTCTGCTCCTAAACTCAGTCCCATGATTGATGAAGCCCAATGCACCGTATGCCTTCTTAACCGCAGAGTCAACCTGCCCAGCAGCTTTGAGTGTCCTATGGACTCAGACCCCAAGATCTCTCTGATCCTCCACACTACCAAGAGTCTTACCATTACTACTATATTCTGTCATCATATTTGACCTACCGACATAGATAAGTCTCTGGACAGTCTTTACCACAGGTTAGGGGAGTCAGACATGGGGTGGGGGGGGGGGTGGTGCGGTGGGTGGTGCAGGCATAGATTTTAGGTGAGAGCTGAAAGGGTTAAAAGGAAACTGAGCAGCAAATCTTTCATGCAAATAAGTTACCAGAAGAAAAGGTTGGGGGAGGCACAATAGTCTCATTTAAGAAGCATTTGTATAGGTACTTGGAGTGGAGGAAAATTGGCTGAAGTAGGACTAGCTGGGTAGACACAGAGGTAAGAATGGGCTCATTAGGCTGAAGAGCCTGTATTTGTGTTGTATTGCTCTTTATATAAATCTACATGGAATTTTTCATATTCTCTTCTGCCATTGTGTACTCAAACGCTCAGTTACTTCATACGCAAGTGCATTTGTTTTCAAGGATAGTGCTTTGGGATACAATGGTATAGTGGACAAAGGTCTGAACATTAGATCCAAGGACATCTTTAAATCTGACCATTGTAAATTGGCAGTTAATGTTAAGTTATAAAAGAAGTCCAGATTTTCTTTTCAAAAAGACTAATATTGTCAAGAGAAACCATATATTTTTGCAAAAACCCATCTATTTATAAAACTCTTGCAATTTTTTTCTATCAAAATCTGTTTTTCTTACACAGTTGGCCCTATATGCAATAGAAGTTCTTAGAATGTGGTTAATTGCCTCTTTGTTTCAGGAATGGACAATAAATGTTGGAATTGCAAGTGATACCTACAGATTGTGAACAAAGAATCAATGTGGTGTCAACTAAAGCTCAATATTATCATAAAGAAAGCTCTGTTTGTGATTTACCCTGTGGAATGGAGTGGGCTGCCACTTAATTTGTTCTGTCTTGGAGGAGGGTATCTGTAATGGGGGATATATGGGGCTATACGCGAGTTCAAAGAGTCATACCTTCCCTGCTTTGTGTAGTTTTTGGTGATCTCGTTTTTATCTGGGTGCATTTGAGTTCCCAGTCTACATTAAATTAACAGGGACCATGTCGTCCTCTTCTCAATGGTCTAATTTTATAGATCCAATCAGTGTTTTTAGGCTTAGTTATTAGGCTTAGTTTAAACCATTTTGGAAGAAGGTTTGCTTTTTAGAGCTAGTTTAGATCACATAGGGGGTATGTTTGTAACGTGTCAATCCACTTGCACTGGGGGTAGAGTTGAGATGTAATTATGGAGGCAATGAGAAAATTATCCTTTCATGTTCCATGTCCATGTCAGTCAACCCTGGTACTTTGGCCCATGTCTTCATTAACCTGGTTCACACACCTTGCCATTATTGGGATCTTTCTCCTCCTTACATCTATCTTATTAAGTTTAAGGTGATGAATATGCTAATGGGTTGTTGTGGTGGTCGCTAAAGTCGGTGGGGTTATTGCTTATGGTTGTTGTTGGAGAGGGGTGAATGGTAGGGAATGAGTTCTCGGTTTTGGTTGAGGATTTGGGCCAAGGTTTGTGGGGGTGTGGGCCTCTGTCCAATTGTTGATATTGGGATACCACAGCAGCATATCTGTTAGCGCAATGCTATTACAGTTTTCAGAATTCAGAGTTCAATCCTGGTGTCTTCTGTAAGGAGTCTGTACATCGTTTCTGTGAAATGCTGGATTTCCTCTGTGTGCTCTAATTCCCTCCCACAGTCCAAAGACGTACCAAGTTGGTTAACTGGTCGTAGATTGCTCTGCGATTAGGTTATGGTTAAACCGGGTTTGCCAGGGGTTGCGGTGGCTTGAATGGCCAGAAGGGAAGGGCCTACTTTGCACTGTATCTCTAAACAAATAAAATATTGTCAGGTGGACCCAGATAAAGCAAACCACCCAATAACAGCATCTTTACAGCTTGTGTGATGTTGGATGTTGGAAATGATTCCAGAATTGTGTTGAGTTCAAAAGAGACATTTCAAAATTTTAACTTGAAATTGACTTACTTAAAAGAAACAAAAAGTGCTGGAAATACTCATCAGGCATGCTGGTAACATTGGACAGAGAAATGGGGAATATCCCAGACTAATGCCTTCAAAAGAAAAGTTAGGAATAGTTCATTTACTTAACTTTATATTTTTTCTCTGAAAGCACAGGCTTCTTAATGGACTATGATTGCAGTTCCGTGACACTTGACAGTGAATGCCAGCTGTCTAACAAACCGGACTGTTCAAGCATGGTAGAAGCATAAACCAGACTGTCAATGTAAGGGAGAACTTGGCCATTGTGTGTTCTTCATGCTAGATTGTTGGTGTCCCGGGAGACCCAGAGCCTCCCAGGAAACTACATCTTCATGAAGTGCATCCAGCTGCAGCTCCTTAAAGACTCTGTTAAGGGTCTAGAGCAGCAGATAGATGACCTTTGGCTTGTACGGGAGAGGAGATAATCGATCAGAGACACAGGGAAGTAGTCACCCCTAAGTTACAGGAGGCATCAGAGGTTATGGGAAGAAGCCTGTAGAATGGGGTTGAGGAGGAGAAGAAAGGATTAGCCATGATTGAATGGCGATTCAGATTCAATGGGCTAAAAGGCCTAATTCTGCTCCTATGACTTATGGTCTTATGGTCTTACAAATAACAATCCAAGAGTAAATTAACAGCTATTATGATGAACATGAATATATAATGGAAATAAGTAAGGACTAATGTGCTTGATGAATTTGAATAAGGTGTGTGAGGAGGACAGTGGATGGATGAAATCATTATTGTTGATATGCATACAAATAATCAAAAGGGATTGTTTAAAAAGCACTTTCTAAGCTTGAAACTGTGATTGACATCTTGGCATAAAGTTAAAAGTTCAAAGTAAATTTATTATCAAAGTACGTATATGTCACCAGAGATTTATTTTCTTGCAGGCTTTCACAGTTGGACAAAGAAATACAATAAAATCAATGGAAAACCACACACGAATACTGACAAACAATCAATGTGCAAAAGATGTAAAACAGTGCAAATTCAAAAGAAAAACAGTCACTAAATAAATAGTAAATAAGTAATATTGAGAACATAAGTTGAACAATCCTTGAAACTGATCCATAGGTTATGAAGGTAACAGAATATAAAGGTTGTAACAGCATGGATTCAAATCGATTGAGACTAAACACTAAAAGTTAAAGTGAATGCTATTTTTCAGACAAGAATGGTGTTGCCAGAGTTCTGATGGACTACCACTGGTTTGATATTTATATAAATCAACTATATTTGGGCATGAAAGGCAAATATCAAAAACTGAAGCTGATAAAAGCTGATGGGAATAGTTCTCAGAGAAACATTCTGAGTGAACATGCATTGGTTGGATGGATGTAGAGCAGCTGACCTTGAGGAAAGATTGTATCTATCAAATAGTACAATTTTCAAAAGAGGTATCAGTAAAGAAAAACATGAATTCTTGGCATTTTGAGAATAACAGGATAGGTCAGCACAATAGTGGTTCTGTGACTTTATAAATAGACAAATGTGCACACAATTTAGAATCAAACTATAGAATCACAGTGCACTACAGCACAGAATCAGGTACCATGGCCCATCTCATTTGTGTTGAACTATTATTGTGCCTAGTCCCTTTGACCTACACTTGAATCATAGCCCTCCAAACTCCAGCCATCCATGTACTTATCCAAATTTGTCTTAAATATTGCAATTGTATCCTCATCCACCATTTTCACTGGCAGCTCATTCCACACTCGGTCCACTCTCTGAGAGAATAAATTCCCATTTAGGTTCCCCTTAAACAATTCACCTTTCAGCTTTAACCCATGACCTCTAGTTCTAGCCTCAGCCAACCTCAGTGGGAAAAAGCTGTTTGCACTTCTCCGAACCACACCCCTCATGATTCTGTGTACCTTTATCAAATCTCCTCTCATTGTCCTACACTCAGGGGAACAACCTATTCAACAAGGATCTCGTGCTTTCCCAGCATATACGATGGATAAACTCTTCTTGGGCTTCCAGCTGGGTATGGGTATCAAGTATAACTGACATTTTGATGACAAACCCAGTCATGAAGAAAATACTTGTATCCGGCTGGAAACCTGAGAAGAGTTTACTCGTAACCTATTCAATCTTTTGCTATGACTCAGATCCTCAAGCCCTAGCTGCATACTTGCAAACTTTCTCCATACTCTTTCAATTTTATTGCTATCTTTTCTGTAGGTAGGTGACCAGAACTGCACACAATATTCCATATTTGGCCTCATCATTGTCTTATACAACTTCAATATAACACCTCAAATCCTATATTCAGTCTTTTGATTAATTAAGGCCATTAAGCCAAAAGCTCTATTTACGACTATATCTACTGGTGACACCACTTTTGGGGAATTGTGGGTCTGCTTTTCAGGTCCCTTTGGTCTATGACACATTGTACTATATTGTTTGTCCACCCAAAGTGCAGCACCTCACACCTGTCTGCACATTTATTCTCTGTGTGCAATTTCTGTCCAATGAGGTGGACATATACTTAATGTTAGTCACATTAGTTGTCATATTGCAGATGGCAATGATAGAAATACAATAGAATCAATGAAAAGCTATACACAAAGATTGACTAGCAGTCAATGTGCAAGAGAAACAAATAACAGTAATAACAAATGAATAATGCTGAGAACCAGTGCAGTGATCATTTAGTGTCATTACTGTACTAAATTAGCTTCGTTAAATTGAAGTAGAACAGTCATTCTACCCCCACTCTTAATCAACACAATCAGACATGTTATGCAGCAAGAGGAACTGAAATCAGAATTATATAAAGAGCTGAAAATTTTTCTTCTGACATTGGCTGTTGTGAAATATATACTCATATTTAATGATTTCTAGAGTTGCAAAGGTGCAATGAAATGCACTCCTGAATATTGCCCTAACTTTACTACTTCTGCTCATTTTAGTAGCTGCCTCAAATTGGTTAGCCGTCATCATGAGTCCAACATGGCTGCAAGAATAAGCATTGGACCTGGCAAAGGGTACAAGCAAACAGAAAACATTATGACAGGTATACATTCAGTGGTAACTTTATTAGTACACCTGCTCATTCATCTAATCAGCCAATCATGTGGCAGCAAGTCAATGGATAAAAGCATGCAGACATGGTCCAAAGGTTTAGTTGTAGTTCAGATCAATCACAAACACGAGACTGGGGAAGAATATGATCAAAGTGACTTTGACCATGGAATGATTATGGGTGCCAGACAGTATGGTTTAAGTATCTCAGAAATTGCTGACCTCATGAGATTTTCAGACACAACAGTTCTAGAGTTCACAGAGAATGGTGCAAAAGTAAAAAAAAAATCAGTGAGTGATGGTTCTGTGGGTGAAAATGCCTTGTTAATGAGAGATAACAGAGGAGAATGGTTCAATTTGACAAGAAGGAGAAAGAAATTCAAATAACAGTGGCATGCAGAAGAGCATCTCTGATGCACGGCACGTTGAACGTTCAAATGGCTGAGCTACAGCAGCAGAAGCCACTGATGCGCACTTAGTGGCCACTTTATTACAGAAATGTGGTTGCAGGGTGGGGAGGACAGGGAATTACATATCCAAGGATATCAGGTAATACGAATGGATAGGCAGAAAGGTAAGGGAGGTGGGGTAGCCCAGGTTAATTTAAGGTTGAAATCAGGGCGATAGTGAGAGGTGATATAAGATCTTTGGAGCAGAATGATGAATCCATCTGGGTAGACATTAGGAAAAGTAAAGGAAAAATCACTGATGGGAGTTGTCTATAGGTCACCAAATAATAACATTACAGTGGCACAGGTAATAAACCAAGAAATATCTGAGGTATGTAAGAATGGAACAGCAATTATCGTGGGGGACTTTAACTCGCACATAAATTGGGTGAATCAAGTTGTTCAAGCCAGTCTTAAAGAGTATGCATACGTGATAGCTTTCCTGAACAGCATGCTATTGAACTTACAAGGAAACATGTTATCTTGGATCTAGTCCTATGCAATGAGACAGGCAAAATTAACAATTTTGTAGTTAGGGATCCTCTTGTAAAGAGTGATCACAGTATGACTGAGTTTCTCATACAAATGGAGGATGCAATAGTTTGATCTAAAACCAGTGTATAGATGTCTAAACAATGGAGACTACTTGGGATGAGGGAGGAGTTGGAGAGAGTAGACTGGGAACACAAGCTATGTGGTGGTAGGGTTGAGGAACAGTGGAAGACTTTCAAAGAAATTTTTCATGGTGCTCAACAAAAGTATACTCCAGTTAAAAGCAAGGACAGTAAGAGTGGGGAGAACCAGCCATGGATAACTAAGGAAATAAAGGAAGGCATAAAACTAATAGCTCGAGTGTACAAAGTTGCCAGTAGTAGTGGGAAACTGGAATGTTGGGAAAACTTTAGATTGGTTGCCAATGTGAATGTAGATCCCATGGAAGATGAGAAGGGGGAATTGATATTGGGTAATGTGGAAATGGCCGAGGCTTTGAATGACTATTTTGTGTTGGTCTTCATGATGGAGGAGATGTCTAATATGCCAAAGAGAGATGTTATGGATGTGATGGGAGGTGACAACCTCAATACAATCGTCGTCGTTAAGTTGCATTTGGAATTTCCAGTTGGCAGACAATTTCCCTCCATGCCGCTCTGACATATTGGGAAATCATGTTTATGGCAGGTTACAGCAGTGGTTTGCCTTTGCCTTCTGCCTGCTGAGTTTAAAGAGATCACCACCTCTTGCCGTGGATAACCAGGATGTCTAAGTGCTTTGTCATACTCTTAGCACTCCACCATGCCTGCTGGCCTGCCTTCTTGACCATTGGACAATTAATTGGTCTCTACCGCTCAATCTGCCATGGCCAGACTTCACACGCTGGGACAGGCAAATCCCCCACCTCACCGAGGGTCGAAGACCCGTTGGCTACCCTCACCTGGTTTGGCCCGTCTGCCAAGACAGTTTACTGGGATGTCGACGCTGTGCGTGCTACAGCTACTTAGAGCCACAGGTGAGAGCTGAGCATCGGGTGGGGACCAAAGGTGGACAAGCTGCCCTAAAAAAGGGCACGGCAGGCTTCCCACCAGAGGTGCTACCCCTCCCTAGACACCCCATACATCCCCTCAATACAATAGCTATCACTAAAGAGACTGTGCTAAGCAAACTTGTGGGCCTGAAGATAAACAAGTCCCCTGGTCTTCATGGAATGCATCCCAAGGTACTGAAAGAAATGGCAGAGGTCATAGCTGAGGCTTAGTTGATAATTTACCAAAATTCTCTGGAATCTGGGCAAGTCATGGCAGATTGGAAGAAGGTGAATGCCATGCCACTGTTCAAAAAAGGATGTAGGAAAAAGGCAGGTAACTATAGGCCAATTAGTTTAACATCTGTAGTTGGGAAAATGCTTGAAGCTATCAGTAAAGAAGAAATAGCGAGGCAACTATAAAGAAATGGATCCATTTGGCAGATGCAGCATGGATTCAGCAAAGGCAGGTCCTGTTTGACAAACTTATTAGAGTTCTTTGATGATATAACAAGCACAGTGAATAGAGGGGAACAGATGGACATTATTTACTTCGATTTCCAGAAGACATTCGATAAGGTGTCACATAAGAGACTTATCCATAAGATAAGGATGCATAGAGTTGGGGATGATGTATTCACATGGATAGAGGATTGGTTAACTAATAGAAAGAGAGAGTTGGGATACATGGGTATTTCTCTGGTTGGCAATCAGTGGTGAGCGGTGTGCTGCAGGGGTTGATGCTGGGCCTACAACTGTTCAAGATATACATTAATGATCTGGAAGGAGGGACCGAGTGTAATGTATCTAAATTTGCTAATTGAGTGGAAAATCAAATTGTGCGGAGCATATGGAGAGTCTGCAGAGAGATATAGATAGGTTAAATGAGTGGGCAAGGGCCTGGCAGATGGAGCACAATGCTGGTAAATGTGAAGTCCACTTCGGAAGGAAAAATGAAAGAGCAGATTATTATTTAAGTGGTAGAAGATTACACCATGCCGCTGTGCAGAAAGACTTGGGAGTGCTTGTACATGAATCACTAAATGCTGGTTTGCAGGTGCAGCAGGGTAACAAGAAGGCAAATAGAATGCTGGTATTCATTGCTAGAGGGATTGAATTTAAAAGCAGAGAGCTTTTTTTTGCAATTGTATAAGGTACTGGTGAGGCCACATCTCGAGTTCTGCATGCAGTTCTGGTCACCTTACTTGAGGAAGGATATACTGGTTTTGGAGGCAGTGCAGAGGAGGTTTATCAGGTCGATTTCAAAGATGAGGGGTTAGATTATGAGGAAAGATTGAGTCGCCTGGGACTGTACTTGCTGGAATTCAGAAGAATGAGAAGAGATCTTATAGAAACATATAAAATTATGAAAGGGATAGATAAGATAGAGGCAGGAAAGTTGTTGCTACTGGTAGGTGAGACTAGAACTAGGGGACTCAAGATTTGGGAGAGTAAATTTAGGATGGAGATGAGGAGGAACTGCTTTTCCTAAAGAGTGGTGAATCTGTGGAACTCTCTGCCCAATGAAGCAGCGGAGGCTACCTCAGTTAATATATTTAAGACAAGGTTGGATAGAATTTTGCATAGTAGGAGAATTAAGTGTTATGGGGAAAAGACAAGTCAGCAGAGATGAGTCCATCGCCAGATCATTCATGACCTTATAGAATGGCGGAGCAGGTTCAATGGGTCAGATGGCCTAATCATGCTCCTATTTCTTATGTTCTTATGTTACATTGTGGATGGTCTGATATCCACTGTTCAGCTTTGCTTATCACATTAGAGAGAATTATGAAAAGATTTATAGGAACTTTTCCTGAAATGAGGGGCCACAGTTACCCAATTATAATAGTTTGAGTCTGTTTGCTTTCAATTCTGCGACCATTCTATTATTTTAAAGGCTCTCTGCAGTTTTTGGAACCCAACTAAGTGAAATCTTGCAGCCCTGGTTTTGAAACCACTGTTTCCAGTCTGCATAGCTTCTCTCATTCTCACAGTCATGATGGACCATTAAGAAAGGTCCAGAGAATCACTGATCGAGAAAATGCCTACTTCTTTTCATAATATCTATCAATGCTTTTGGAAAATCTTTTTCTGTTATTTTGTAGTTCTGTACTTGGGAATAAATTTCAGCCAAAATGCCTTCCACTTTATTTACTTCAGCATTGTTGTATGTATTGCACGCTGCTCAATAGGTGCTAGGCAGTCCTTACCATGGACCTATCCTTGTGGAAGATACAAACATTAAACATCACAACTCTGCTCGAAAATCATGTTGGGGAGCTCCCAGCACTGGAAGCAATAGGTGTGCATTAATCATCCATTAATGGTGTGGCATTGTAGCATAACAGTTAGCGTGATGCTTTACTGTAAGATCAGGGTCTGACTGCCACTGTCTGTATGTTTGTATGTTCTCCCATGACCACGTGTATTTCTTCCAGTTGCTCTGGTTTCCTCCCACAATCAAGATGCATGGTTAGGGTTAGGGTGTTCTAAGCATACTATGCTGGTGCCAGAAATGTGGCAACATATGAGCTGCCCAGCACAATCCTCGCTGATTTGATTTGGCTCAAACACTGCAATATACATGTGAAGCTATCTTTATCTTCCTTTTCCTTCATTATTAAATCTGTAATGCTCAGTCTTCATGCGTAGAGACTAGGGAGAGTTGGTCTTGCCTTCAACCAAGAAGCCACCAAATGGATTGTCCTTCCATATGTTCAAAATATCTCAGAGATAATGGCCCAGCTGCTCCAGGAATGTAGAAATTCGGTCACGTCAAGCCAACAACAATGTTAAGTAGAGTACTTTGCAGATTACAAGAATGAACCAAGCAATTAGACAAGACCAAAGTGGTCTACAAAATCCAATGTGGGGACTGCTGTAAATATTACGTTGGCCAGACGGGGATTAAACTATTCATAAGGATCCATGATCTGGCTATAAAGCAGCATGACTATCCTCCCTAGTGTCTAGCCATGAAGATCATGATGGGCACAAATTCGATTCAGAAAGTCAAGGCACAAGCAAACACGTCGCACGCATGAGAATTCCCAGAAGCATGTTTTTCTGCAAACAGTTCTGACCTCAATCATTGAACAAGTATGTTGACCTCAATCCTATTTGTGAGCCAATGTGGGTAAAACACCAGCCCACAACATGCAAAGTTTGCCACATAACCCATCATGGCCACATCATAAATGAGTTTCCGAAATGATGACCAGTCAGCTGATTGATAAGTGTTTAAAGGCCAAGCATTTGAGGACACACCACAATTAACAGCGTACCGATGATAGGGTGATGAAACATTTGCAAGTAACTTGCCAAGATCTGAAATCAACTCAACCTAACCATATGTTACCATACGTAACACTGAGATTCATTTTCCTGCTAGCATTCCCAGACAAAAAAAAGAAATGCAAAATAATATTGAGAACATTCGTTGTAAAGAGTCCCTTGAAGGTGAATCTGTAGGCCATAGAATGAGTTCAGAATTGTGGCGATTATCCATGCTGATTCAGAAGTATGATGATTATAGGGTAATAACTCTTCTTAAATTTGGTGGTGTGGAACCTAAGGCTCTTCTACCTCCTGCTCAATAGTATTAGTGAGAAGAGGGCATGGCCTGGATGATGGGGACCCTTGATGACAGATGCTGCTTTCTTGTGGCTTCGAGGATTCTGAAGTCTTGGCAAAGAATGCATCCATTTATGTTTGAACCACCAATTGATTCAAGTGGAAGTTCAACTTTATTGCTGCTACAGGCATACATACACAGGGTATGAATGCCATGAAAATATGTTACTGCACAGTATATTGCTAACATGACAAATATGTATTAACATAACTTTATAATTCCATTACTAATGTTGGCAGTGAATTCCAAGTTATTCTAATCCTCTCCATAAAATCTATCTTCCTCACATCCCCTTTGTATTTTATGCTCAAAATTTTAAACCTGAGACCCTGGTAACGATCTGCTTATGGGAGCAGCTAACTTCTGAGTACCTTATCCAATGGCAATCAATACATTCTATCAGATTTTCTCCCAACTTAACAAAAACACTTGGTCACCACTCTGCACATTTCTACAAAATTATGGTGGAGAGCATTCTGACTAGTTGCATCACCATTTGGTATGAAAGCTCTAATGCACATGACTGAAAGAGGCTGCAGAGGGTTATAGACTGAGTCACCTCCTTCTCAGTTACAACCCTCCCCTCTAGCAAGGACAACTTCAGAAGACAGTTCCACCATCATTAAGGACACTCATGACCTGGGATATACCCTCTTCTCATTAATACCATCAAGAAGGAGGTACAGGAGCCTGAAGATCCACACTCAATGTCTTAGGAACTGATTCTTCCCCTCTGCCATCAGATTTCTGAACAGTCCATGAACACCAACTCACTAATACTCTTCTGCAGTATCTATCTATCTATCTATTAAGTAAACAAGTAAATAACATATAATAAATATTAATGTCTTACATCATATCCCTGCCACAGAACAACAAATTTAATGTCATATCTCAGTGATAATAAACCTGATTCTGATTGTTTTCTGAATGTCGCTGTCCATTTTGCTGAGTGTTTCTGCCATTTTCTGTATTTATTTCAGATCTCTTGTAGGTGCAGTATTTTTTGCGTTCTCCTCTCAAGTTCCTTTGTTGTAAGGAGAAAAAGCTTATCGCGTCTTCAATGGCACTTCCCTTCAAGTTCCTTGGTTAGCTACCCAAGAGTATTTTTGACCAATATTCCAAATACACTCATTAGCATTTTATTAAGTACCTCAAGTACCTAATTAAGTGGCTACTGAGTGTATGTTTATTGTCTTCTGCTGCTGGGGCCAATTCATTTCAAAGTTCAACATATGCATTTAGACATGCTCTTCTATTGTAACATGTGGTTATTTGAGTGACTGTCCCCTGTATGTCAGCTTGAACAAGTCTGCCAATTCTCCTCTGATGATCTCATTAACAAAGGGTTTTGCCCCAAGAACTGCCACTAACTTTTTTTTTTGTTTTTTTGCACCATTCTCTGAAAGTCTAGAGAGTGTCCTGCATGAAAACCCTAAAAGATCAGCAGTTTCTGAGATACCCAAATCACCCTGTCTGGCACCAACAATCATTCCATAGTCAAAGTCCCATAGATCACATTTCTTCACCACTCTGATATTTGGGTTGAATAACAACTGAACCTCTTGACCATGTCTGCATGTTTTATGCACTGCGTTGCTGCCACATGTATGACTGATTAGATATTTGCATTAGCGAGCAAGTGCACCTAATTCAGTGGCCACTGGTGTAGGCTGGGTCAATGGAAGTATCAAAGCGGGAGGAGTGCATTAAAGAGTTAAACTGAAATGAATTTCCTGAGCTCAGTAATATGCTGTAGCTACAGGCTTGTAACTCATGTTTTCCATTAAGTAAAAAACACATCATCCACCTGGAGATGGTTAGGGATTGCCAATACCTACCTCATACTGAGTCTATGTAGATTCCAGTCAGGGAAAGTATCAATTCCATTAACTTGGTTTGGATTCAAAACCCAGGTCCAAAAAATAAAGCTCTAGTCTAGGAACACACACTGCCACCCTGTTACTTGTATTAACGTTTGAGCAATGAGTTAACCTCTGTCCTGAACAGCTGCTCCAATGATCAGACTTGTGCAGTGTTCCCTTCAACGTGCTACATAGAGGGCTATGAAGCATAACCTGCCCTGATGTATTTTACTACTGTAACTTCCAGTGTCCGTGTCTACAATTAAAATTTAATCACATTAGTAGTGGTGTAGTGCAGGGAAAGGCTGTAATCTATCAAAGGTAAAAAATACAAGTAATAAATGATGTAAATTGGGGAATTATTCCCAAGGGGAAGGCTCAGTGCCACAGCTTGTAGACCTGTTGCAGCACAGTTCCAATGATTGGGGTTCAGTCCCGATCTCCGGCACTAACTCTGTGTACTCAAAAAATATTAAGAATTACCTCTATGTGTCAAATCAAATCAGTGAGCATTATGTGGAGCAGCCCGTTAGCACTTCCAGTGCTAGCCTAGTATGGCCACAACACGATAACCCTAATTATACAATATGGACGCAAACTGGAGCACCTGAAGAACTTCACCCAGTCACAGGGACAACGTACGAACTCCTTACAGACAGCAACAGAAATTGTACCCTGATCTTACAACTTGTGCTGTAAAGTGTTAAATTAAACGTAATGCTACCATGTACTGCACCTTGTCTTTGTGACTATAGGGAGGATGGAGGATAGGAGAGAATTGATGGAAATGTTGGGATGGGGAAGAAAATAGGTTAGAGTAGAAGGCTGAGGTGTGACTCTCGTGGCACAGATGAGGCTCACAGATATTTCCCAAGGTAGGAAGGTCTAAAGTTTAAGGTGAGAAAGGAAAGATTTAAAAGAGACCTAAGGGGCAACTTCTTCATACAGAGGTTTGTGTAAATATGGGATAAGCTGTGACAGGAGGCAGGTCCGATTACAGTCTTTAAAAGACATTTGGACAGGTACATAAATAAGAAAGGTTTAGAGCAGTGGTTCCCAAAGTAGATGATATCTTGCCTCCCTCACCCCCTGGGATGGTGGGAGTTTCTAATGGGGTATAAAGATGAAGAGGACTCTCGGTAACAAGGGAGGCAGCTGAGGGATCCCAGGCTTAATTTAAGAAATGAATTACTTATTTTCAACATTTGAAGCTCAGCAACTTTATTGATTACAATGACCATGTAATCACCTCATCTCTTGCTTACCCACCATTCTCTTGAACTACGTTCAAAGTACATTATAGTTGTTGAGAAGCAATGTGACACTTCTGTACTTGGCATATTAGGAGAAAACTGAACTGAAGAAATTGTGTTATTTCCTGAGCACTCTTGCCATTCACCTGGGTGAGCTGCATAAAGGCATATCAGAGAGATTTCAGGATCTTCTCCAAAGCCAAATTCCAGATTGGGTAATGAATCCAGTCCCGAATACTTGCATTGAGAAAATAACAGGAAGGGGGATGAAGAAAAACTGATCTTACTACAAAATGATTTTGAGCTGAAGCTGAGGTTCAAAAAATCATATTTAGACTTTTGGTTGCAGAAAGAAATCTTCGAACACTATCCTGCACTGTGAAAAAAGGTCAAGATGTTTTTTATTGCCTTTCCAACATCATATTTGGTGGATTCCTCCCTGCCCCCACTTTTTATTTTGCAATCTTCCCCCTTCCTTCCCCAGTCCTAAAGAAGGGTCTCAGTCTGAAATGTCGACTATTTATTCATTTACAATGATGCCGCCTGATCTGCTGAGTTCCAACAGCATTTTGTGTGTGTTGCTCTGTAAATACAGTATCTGTAGAATCTTTTATGTTTATATTTAGTGGAGTGTGGTTTCATTGCAGTCACCCAAGTTCTTTCAAAGCAATGAAACAGACTGCAATTGACTGGACATTAGCATCTAGACCTCTTCTCAGAATCCGAATGAGAATCAGATTAATTATCACCGGCATGTTTCGTAAGATTTATTAACTTAGTAGCAGCAGTTTGATGCAATACATGATAATATAGAACGAAAAAAGTCACTCCTCTGAGTGACATTCAGCATGATGTTGAGAAGCTGATATGACTGTACCATCTCATCGAAAAGTGAAAAAACAATGTAATGAACAGTTAGATTGCTAATGTACGCTCTCAAGTTGTTGATGAGAATTGTTCTTATTGTACAGTTTGTAATTAAATAAAGAAATAATTTTATTTGTAGCTCTTTTTCAGGGATTTGGCAGTTAATGTTTTTTTTAACTGATTTCTCTTAGCACGATTTGTTCTTTTTTCATACATTGTGTATTTGATAGTCTTGTTTGTGAGGGGTTTTTCTTTGAATGGGTTCTATTGTGTTCCTTTGTTTTGTGGCTGCCCGCAGGAAGACAAAATTCAATGTTGTAGACTGTGTACATCCTTTGATAATAAATGTATGTTGAACTTTGAACTTTAAATAGAATTGAATCATTTTTGCAATTATTTCTCACTGCTTTGAATTTGCAGATCCTATGTTCTTTCACTGTGCATTGGATATCAAAATTCTTTATAGTTTTTATATATTGGCCAAGAAGGGAGAGGGAGGTGCTGGGTATTTGGTCTGGAAGCCAAGGGGACAGTAATTCAAAAAAAAAATTGGGAACCACTGGCTTAGAAGGCTCTGGGCCACACACACACAAATATGATTAGCTCAGGCAAATTGGTAGACTTGGATGTGATGGGCCAAAAGGTCCGTTTCCATGAATCTAGTGTAAGGATAACAAAACTGGTGGGCAGAGAAGCCTGTTTCCATCTTGGAACTCCCTGATGATGACTGAAATTGGAGATATTGGAATCTCCCACATCACAATCTCATTTGAACACCAGAAAATCAGATCAATGCACAAGGTCACAGCTGCTGCTAGAGATTGAATGAACTCCTTTACTACTGAAGGCAGGCAAGCAGCCTGAAATGAATATCACCAGAGCACATCAGAATCAGGTGCCTGGCAATTACAAAATTATATTTCAGACTCACCAGAGAAAGAGACAGAGAAGCATATTTTAAGGCCACCACAAGAACAGAACATGCTGGAGATATTCAGTAGGATAGGCTGTGTCTATGGGATGAGAAAGTCAATGTTTTATGGAACACAGTATAGTACAGACCCTTCGGCCCACAAAGTTAAGTGAATCCGGTCAATCTCACCGTTCCTTCACACACAGCCTCCATTTTTTCTTTCATCCATGTACTTAAGAGTCTCTTAAATGCCCCTAATGTATCCTGCCTCTACCACCATCCCTGGCAGGGCATTCCATCCACTACAACTCTCAGCATGAACAAAAAACTTACCTCTTGCATCCCCTCTCTACTTTCTATGCAACACCTTAAAGTTCTGCCCCTTATATTAGCCATTTCCACTCTAGGAATAAATCTATGGCTATCCACTCAATCTATGCCTCTTATCAACTTGTACATCTCTATCAAGTCACCTCTTAACCTCCTTTGCTCCAAAAGGAAAAGCCTTAGCTTACTTAACCTAGCCTTCTAAGACATGCACTCTAATCCAGATAGTGTCCTGGTAAACCTCCTCTTCACTCTTTCTATAGTTTACATCTCATTTTTATAATGAGGCATGGCAATTTTGAGGGATTTATGAACTTGGACCCCGAGATCTCTCTGTTCCTTCACAGTAAGAATTCTGCCAGTAACCCTGTATTCAGCCTTCATGTTCAACATTCCAAAGTTTCATCTTGATGAAGGAGGCGATTTTTCCACACTGCTGTGTATCACTAAATTGCATTATAAGTTGACCACATTTTCATGATACACAGACTGTTTCTCACACACTGAAAAAAATAGTGTGGTGCAGCTGAAAGTAGGCCAAACCTAGGGCAGAGCAATGTTACATCCACTTAATGCCATAAGACATAGGAGCAGAAATAGTCCATTCAGCTCATCAAGTCTTCTCCACCATTTCATCACGGTTGATTTATCATCCCTCTCAATTCTATTCTCCTGCCATCTCTCTGTATTCTTTGACACTCCTATTAATCAGGAACCTATCTACATCCACTTTAAATATACGCAATGACTGGGCCTCCACAGTTGCCTGTGGCAAAGCATTCCACAGATTCACCGTCCTCTGGCTGAAGAAATTTCTCCTCATCTCCATTCTGAAGGGAAGCCTTCTATCCTGAGCCTGTGCTCTCTGGTTACCATTCCCCCAATGAAAACCTTTCTTGGTCTCTCAGAATTTGGAAAGAGATTTTTTTTGACTGGATTTTTATTAAAGCTAACACCCATTTCAGTATAAATCTCCCATGCTCTGCCAACAGTGGTGCAATGCTCAAAATTAATCTCCAGTGTAATTTTCAACCTCACTGGTCTGAAAGTGACAGTTCCTATTTATTCACAATATAACCAGGTTTAACCAACTCTCTTATTTCTGAAACTGCTACTTAAAGAGGCAAATCTCTAACTGAGATCTTAACCTTCTTCAAAATCAAATGCAGCCCCAATTTCTCTGCCTAAATAAATCAAGATCATGGTCAATTCACTAGCCTTACAATCACCATATTGTTGCTGATTTTCTCAGAGTCGTACAGTATGGATACAGGCACTATGGCCTAACTGTCCCATGCCAACTAAGATGCCCATCTAACCTGGTTCCATTTGCCTACATTTGGCTCATTTCCCTATAAAACCTTTCTATACATATACTTACTCTGTCATATATTACAGATTACAAGACAGTGATACGTTAGGGACGGCACCCAAACACTATACTCAAAGAGAAGAGACTTCACCTGCTTGTGCTTCTACATTGCCTCTTCCACAGTTTATAATATACAGAAACAAAAAGAAAAGTTGCTCCAGTTGTTTGCTGACTGCAAATCAACAAAACAGATGTGTATAAGGAAAACAATGAAATGGAAGATGTTTACATCTAGTTGAAGTTCTCATAAAGTGGTTTAAACTCCACGTCAGCGAAGGCGTGCAACTGTCGGGAGAGATGGTGAAGGAACAAACAAAATTATTTCATGAAGAATTAGGACTGGATTATGATTATGAATGTGATTACAGTGCGAGGTGTCTTCAGCATTTTAAGCCACAACATGGCATAAAATCTTGTGCAGCATTTCTCAAGGGTGAGGTGATCATCAAGCGGATTAGAGGAGTTTATTTATTTAATCCTAACCTAACCATCTGTGATTCAGCAAAATCGCTCATCCGGACCTGCACAGGTCTCAATCATTTGGACTTCTGGTGGTCAACCTGTACTTCACAAGCCTGTTCAGTTATCACAAGACATGAACTCACTATTGCATTCGGTCCATTCAACCTGTGCAGGTTCTGTACAATCAGTACAAAAGTCAGAAAGTAATTTTGCAGTTTTATAAACTCTATTTCAGCTGCATCTGGAGTGTCGATACAATTCTGGTTGCCTCATTATAGGAAGAATGTTGAAACTTTGAAATCAAAATCAGAATCAGGTTTAATATCATTGGCATACGTTGTGAAATTTGTTAATTTTACAGCAGCAGTACAATGCAATACATGATAAATAAATATAGAGAAAAAACAAATTACAGTAAGAATGTATATGTCTATTAAATAGTTAATTTAAAATAATTAGTGCAAAAAAAAATAGAAGTAGTGAGGTAGTGTTCATGGGTTCAATGTCCATTTTGAAATCGGATGGCAGAGGGGAAGAAGATGTTCCTGAATCGCTGAGTGTGTACCTTCCAGCTTCAGCACCTCCTTCCTGATGGTAACAATGAGAAGAGAGCATGTCCTGCGTGGTGGGGCCTTAATAATGGACACCTACTTCCTAAGGCACCACTCTTTGAAGCTGTCTTGGATACTCCGGAGGCTTGTACCCACAATGGAGCTAACTATCATTGGTATATGTTTCTGCAGTTTACTTTGATCTTGTGGAGTAGCTCCCTCTCATACATATTAGACGGTGATGCAGCCAATCAGAATGCTCTCCCTCGTACATTAGTAGAAGTGTTTTGGTATTTTAGGTGACAAACCAAATCTCCTCAAACTCCTAATGAAATATAGCCTCTATCTATCTTGCCTTTTTTTTATAACTGCATCAATAAGTGTGTCCAGGTTAGGTTCCCAAGAGAAATTGCTCACTCACTTCACTTCTGATCTCTCTATGAGGATTGGTTTGTGTTCCCTCATCTTACCCCTCTAGAAGTCCACAATCAACTCTTTGGTCTTGCTGAGGCTGAGTGCAAGGTTGTTGCTGTCACACAATTCAACTAACTGGGACACAGTACAGAAGAGGTTTATCAGGATGCTACCTGGAATAGAGAGAATAGGAGAGACTGGACAAACTTGTTGTTTTCTCCGGAGCGGCAGAGACTGAGGGGAGATTTGATAGAGGTTTATAAGATTATGAGAGGCACAGATCGAGTAGACAGACGGTATCTTTTTATCAAGATTGAAATGTCTAATACCAAAGGACACGCGTTTAAGGTGAGAGGAGCAAACTTCAAAGGAGACATGAAGGGGAAGTATTTAACAGAGAGAGTCATGGGTGCTTGGAGTGATGGAGGAGGCAGATATATTAGGGATTTTTAAGATGCTTAGAGAGGCACATGGATGTGAGAGAAATGGAAGAATATGGATGGACATCATGTAGGCAGAAGAAATTAGTTAGCCATTTGATTACTTATTTAATAGGTTCGGCAAGACAGTGTGGGCCAAAGGGCCTGTTCCTGGGCTGTGCTGTTTTATATTCCATCTTCTAATCTATTCTATTGCAGATTCATTTAGCCTGTCTAACTTTTGCAATTTAAGTCCCATTTTATTCCCTTCACTCAGGAAATAACATTAAACTCTCAAAATGGGGATAGGCCACAAGCAGTCCATCCAGGTGAGGCAACACTTCACTTGTAAATCTGTTGAGGTCGCCTACGGTATCTAGTGCTCCCGAGGCGGCCTCCTCCTCTACATTGGTGAAACCCAAAGTGAATTCGCGGGCCGCTTTGTTGAGCACCTCCACTACATCTACCAAGATTGGAATATCCTGGTAGCCGATCATTTTAATTCCTATCCCCATTCCAATTCCGACATGTCGGTCTTCCTCTTTTGCCATGATGTGGCCATTCTCAGGATGGAGCAACAAAACCTCATGTTCCGTCTGATGACATGAACATCGATTTCTCCTTCTGATAAATATTTCCCTCCCCTTCGTTCTTCTTCTATTCCCCATTCTAGCCTCTTACCTCTTCTCCTCACCTGCTTATCACCTCCCCATGGTGCCCCACTTTCTTCCCTTTCACCCACAGTCCACTCTCCTCTCCTTTCAGAATCCTTCTTCTCCAGTACTTCACCTTTCCCATCACAAGGTTTTACCTTTCATCTTGCTAGACCCCCTTCCCTTTTCCCCACCTTTTTATTCTGGCAAGTTTCCCCTTCCTTTCCAGTCCTGAAGAAGGGTCTCAATCTAAAACAGCAACAGCTTATTCATTTCCCTAGATACCACTGACTTCCTCCAGCATTTTGTGTCTGTAGTTCTGGATTTCCAGCATCTGCAGAATTTCTTTTGTTTATAATACTCTCAAATTATCTCCAATGTTCCATCCTGTTTTCAGCATCTGAAATGTTCTATCCAAGCAGCTTAAGAAGGATAATTTTGGGAATTTTATACAGCTATTGTTATCCCTGCCAGGCCTGGCTTCTCTTGGTCTGCTGAAGGGTGCCATGTAAACTATGTACAAGCTGTCCTACAGTCTGGTGTGCGGCTGTGCCCCAAGTGGATGAACATCCAGGTTCTGATTATCATAAACTTGTCCTTCCTCCCTTGTGGATGTAAAAGTTCTTATGACGTAATGTCAAAGAGTGAAGTAAAATATCCTGAAGATATCTATCTATCAACAACACCGCAAGTATTATCTGATCATTACCACATTGCTGTTTGTCAGAGATGTTTATTCTTCATTAGCTGTGAAGTACGTTTGTCATCACCAGTTAACTGGAGTGTGACAACTGGCACTTGGTTCTCAATCACACTTTAGTTACTTGTGCGCAAGGAGAACAGCCTGGCCCCGTCACCAAAATGCTCTGAATTTTGAACAAAGGAATACCACTTTTATACAGAAATTGACTAGTTGTATACAAATATTGATCAAATAGAAGCTTCATAATCAGAATCAGAATAAAGTTTAATATCATTGGCATATGTCATGAAATTTGTTATATGTGACAGCCGTGCAGTCCAACACATAATAAATAAAACTGTAAGTTGTTATAAGTTTTTGTTTATTTTCTCACCCCTTGTGGGTAGAGTGTAGGTGTATTTTTCCCTCAATCTTAAGTCCTACACCAAAAGCCTGAGAGTTTGAGAGTTCAGCACAGTATCCTTGCTCAGATGTTGTTCCCGGGATTTGTTGGAGCCACTCTCCCAGTCCAGGTGTCACAGCTCGAAGTGCTCCTGTCACTACTGGGATTACTCTGGTGTTAAGCTTCCACATCCTTTCTATTTGCTCTTTCAAGCCCTGGTACTTCTCTTGCTTCTCATATTCTTTCTTTCTGATGTTACAATGTTTGATCGCTGGGTAACCAATTGTTTTTCAGTGAATGCGGACAATGGTCTTTGTTGTTACCAGAGTCCCCATATGCGCTTGATGTATCATCTTTCATGTGGGTTGCTGTTGAAGTGGCATCCCAGTAATTCCATGTTATCCAGTATTGTCCATTTATGGTTTGTTCTGGTATTCAATTTATCACCGGATTGTCCCAGTTCCCCATCTATCAACGCAGACTTTGATAATCCAGGTGAAGTCCAAGCTGGTATGACTCTTCTTGTTCTTGTCACACTCATCCGGAGGTTTCTGAGGGCAGATGTATTTTTATATATAAATTTAATGAGTAGTGCTAAAGAAAAAGAAAAAATATTGAGGTGGTGAACATGAGTTCATTGTCCATTCAGAAATATGACAGTAGAGGAGAAGAAGCTGTTCCTAAAACATTGAGTTTGTGTCTTCAGGCTCCTGTACCTCCTCCATGGTGACTTTACGCACTTCTGAATCTAACCATTAGGATATTTAAGTACCAATCATCATACATATTTCACATGTTAATAACCAATTAAATCTATATGTTAAAGACAATAGTGCTTGAGAATTAGTCAAGTAACTGTCCAATAGTAAGTGTTGCTGTAGAATCCTTTGTTTGCATATTTATCTTGTCTTGGTATGCTCAGTGTTCTTCGTTCTCAGGCTTGAACAGAGGGGCTGTACAAGAGGCAGGCTTTCAGGGGCCATGTTCAGCCTGAATGACTGCACACTGTCTAGCTTGCCATCTCGACTGTTGCATTAGTGAACTTCAACAAACAGAAAGGCTATACAAAGTGTCTGTGCTCTCTTCTGTTAGCACACTATTTAGCCCTTGTTTTTCTGTAATTTCCACACTTCATCACATAAATTTCCTCATAATGACACTACAATAATATATGTTTGTACAAATATTTTTTAAAACTTCCCCATGACATTACTAAATGGTCACCAAGCTAATGTGTTCCCAACAATCTCAGTGCATCTCACATTGGAATACTTGTCAGATGATTGGAAGAATATATATCACAATGCTCTGAACACATCACCAATGATTTAACCTGAGGTCATTGGGTGTTTCAGATCATTCAATATCAGACACACTCTCTCAGGTGACCCAGCTGCCGTGGACTTGATCTCTTCAACCAGAGCCATCTGCTATCTTGATAATGTTACTGATGGATCTCTGCCTCCTTGTACAATGAACTGAAGGTTCTGTGAAGGGACTGTCTGGCGAAGCCCTGGTAATCCATTTCAACGGTCATGTACTTTGCCTTCCATCCTTGTCTCCAACCGTCCCTGACCAGTTCCTCATATCTGGCAAGTTTCCTCTCATGGGCCTCCTCTAGACACTTCCCCCACTACACTGGCAGCCCCAGCAGGATGATGTGTTTTGCTACATCTGAGACCAGGAGGATGTCTGATCTCAAGGTGGTCTTGACTACGTGCTGTGGGAACTTTAGTTGTTTCTCCAGGTCAGTCATATGCAGCCAGCTGTGGGCAGGTGTCAGAATCTCTTGCTTCTAGTTGCTCTCCAGCTCTCACAAAGTGATGACCAGATTTCTATCACAGATTCTTAAGAAGATTGCTTCAGTGAGGGTCTTCAATACCTGGTCATGTCCCTTATGCTATTGACCCTCTCCAAAAGCTTTCCGGCAGCAGCTCAGGTTGTGTTCCAAGGTTCCTCTCCTGAAACACAACAGATAGTCTGGGGTATCAAACTTCCCCCAACTTTACATGTTGGATGGGCAAGGCGAGATGTCACATAGCACCTGGAAAAGACCTGACGAAGGGTCTCGGCCGGAAACGTTGATGTACTTCTTCCTATAGATGCTGCCTGGCCTGCTGCGTTCCACCAGCATTTTGTGTGTGTTACCTGGACAAGGAGCTTGATTTGGTGTGGCTCTGCTCACCAGAGATCAGCCCATGTCACTCTCCTTCCCAAGCTCCCTGCTTCTTCATTCCTGCTGCTTTGGGTTATCTCTCTTCGTCCATAGCTGTTTTCACTTCCTCCTGGATGAGCTTGCATTTCTCCCTCCCCTTAGCCCTGTCACATCTGGGGACTGGGCAGCTCTTCCTCAGTCACTGCTCCCATCAGGACATAGTGGCACAGCCAAGATTCAGCCTGCTGCAGGGCCTCTTCTGCTGTTTGCTTTCTCCTGGTCTTCACAATGACCCCTGCCTAAGTCACCTTTGGGTCGTTGGACTCCCTATACTGCATCACCTCTCTAGCTCTTGTCACTTTGAACTCTTCCTTCAAGAATTTCTAATGTAGCCACAGTTTGCTGTTCTTTCCATAGAGGGTGATGCTGCTGAGAGTCCTGGGAAATTCCAGCCACCTCTACAGAAAGCTGCTGACCTTTCTCTATGCTATAGGGTCTCAACAGTGGAAATTGGAACTTCATATACCAGCAGTGGCCAAAGAATCCTCGGTAGGATGCCATGCTGGTATCTCCATGATTTGAACTTGCCAGGTAGTCCTGACCGGTCAACTGCTTTCAACCAGCACTCTTGCTCCTGACAGGTTGACTGGATTGATGATACTGTCGAACACCTTGCCAAGGCTCTTCACTAGCTTTGCAGAGATGGTTGGAATGAGTGTTCTGCAATGTTAAAGCAGAATCTGTTGGTGACTTTGCCCTTCCTCGACACCAATGATTTGGACTTAGTGGGGTTAAAACTCATCCTTGCCAGTTGATGAGCTGCCAGTCCTTGCAGAATCCACCTAGTTCCAGTCACAGACTCTGTAGTGACTGTCAGGTAAGCCATAAAGCCTCAAATTAGTGATTGCCATACACCAGACAAGGAGTACTCTGGTTTGGCAGACTTTGCAGTCATATTCATAGCAGGAACAAAGAGGGTCACAGAGAAGATCCTGGTCTCCAGTTTCTGCCACACTGATGTAGTTTGACCAGATGAGACTCTCATTCTGAAGTGGTAGTAATAATCCAAGATACTGTCCACCACTTTGCTTGGATGTCCATGCTTGTCTACACCAACTTGTGGACGATGGGTCCATAGACATTGGCCAGGTGGAGCCAGGGCACCACCAGGTCTCCTTTGTTCTCCCATGCCTCTTGAACGAGCTGGATCACCACTAATGTGTGTTCCAAACACCTGGGCACTCCTGAAATACCTCCCTTCTGCAGACATGTGTCGATGTAGCCATAGTTGGAGAGAAAAGCTGCCAACCACCTTGCAAAAATGCTGGAAAAAGATCTTTCTTTCGACACTGAGCAAGAAGATGATGCTGAAATAGCAAAGTTCCTGGCATCTTCATCCTTTGGGATCAGGACTCTGTTAACAAATCTCCACCGCTCTGCCACCTTTCCTTTCCTCTAAATGACTTTCATTATCCTCCACAGCTGTTTAAGCAGTCGGGGACTGTGCTTATAGACCTTGTACAGGACACCACTTGGTTCAGGTGTACAGCTAGATCTTGCCTTCCTCACCACATCTTGCACTTCTTTCAGGAGTGGTCCCCTACTGTCAGATTCAGTACTGGGTAAAGGTGGATCTTACAGGATGCTACAGTGACCCAGACCTCTTCCTCTGTTGGGGTGGCTGTAAGTGATGTGGTTATGCAGGTCTAGTTTCCCCTTGGAGCACACCAATGTTCCACTTAGCTGCTGCCCCATTAGTTGTTTGGTGATCCCAAATGGGTTGGTTATGAAGGCAGATCGTCTCCTGGCTCTCTCCTTGCAGCGCTGTCCATGTTGCTGAGCTCTGCACAGGGTCATAAGCCTCTCGCTGAGGATGCTACACAGCTCTGCCAGAGGTAGGTGCTGCTCCTCACTGGCCTTCTTGTACTGCTGTTTCAGGGACTTCAACTCCTGAAGGATTTTGTGGATCCTGCCCACTCTGTTGTTCATGGTGTAATGTGTTATGGCTGGCTTCAGTTGCACGGTACCAAACCTTTCCTCAGCCAAGTTGACTATAATTGGCATCGTTTCCTACAGTTGCTTTCTGCATCTCCTTTTGTTATCACATCTAACATAGAAACATAGAAAATAGGTGCAGGAGTAGGCCATTTGGCCCTTCGAACCTGCACCGCCATTCAGTATGATCATAGCTGATCATCCAACTCAGAACTCTGTACCTACTTTCTCTCCATACCCCCTGATCCATTTAGCCACAAGGGCCATATCTAACTTCCTCTTAAATATAGCCAATGAACCAGCCTCAACTGTTTCCTGTGGCAGAGAATTCCACAGATTCACCACTCTCTGTGTGAAGACGTTTTTCCTCATCTCGGTCCTAAAAGACTTCCCCTTTATCCTTAAACTGTGAACCCCCATTCTGGACTTCCCCAACATCAGAAACAATCTTCCTGCATCTAGCCTGTCCAATCCCTTTAGAGTTTTATACGTTTCAATAAGATCCCCCCTCAATCTTCTAAATTCCAGTGAGTATAAGCCTAGTCGATCCAGTCTTTCTTCATATGAAAGTCCTGCCATCCCAGGAATCAATTTGGTGAAACTTCTCTGTACTCCCTCTATGGCAAGAATGTCTTTCCTCAGATTAGGGGACCAAAACTGCACACAATATTCTAGGTGCAGTCTCACCAAGGCCTTGTACAACTGCAGTAGAACCTCCCTGCTCCTGTACTCAAATCCTTTTGCTATGAATGCCAACATACCATTTGCCTTTTTCACCGCTTGCTGTTCCTGCATGCCCACCTTCAATGACTGGTGTACAATGACACTGAGGTCTCATTGCATCTCCCCTTTTCCTAATCGGCCACTGTTCAGATAATAATCTGTTTTCCTGTTCTTGCAACCAAAATGGATAACCTCACATTTATCCACATTAAACTGCATCTGCCATGAATTTGCCCACTCACCTAACCTATCCAAGTCACCCTACATCCTCTTAGCATCCTCCTCACAGCTAACACCGCTGCCCAGCTTTGTGTCATCCGCAAACTTGAAGATGCTGCACTTAATTCCCTTGTCTAAATCATTAATATATATTGTAAACATCTGGGGTCCCAGCACTGAGCCTTGCGGTACCCCACTAGTCACTGCCTGCCATTCTGAAAAGGTCCCGTTTACTCCCACTCTTTGCTTCCTGTCTGCCAACCAATTCTCTATCCACAGCAATACCATAGCCCCAATACTGTGTGCTTTAAGTTTGCACACTAATCTCCTGTGTGGGACCTTGTCAAAAGCCTTTTGAAAATCTAAATATACCACATCCACTGGCTGTCCCCTATCCACTCTACTAGTTACATCTTCAAAAAATTCTATAAGATTCGTCAGACATGATTTTCCTTTCACAAATCCATGCTGACTTTGTCCGATGATTTCACCTCTTTCCAAATGTGCTGTTATCACATCTTTGATAACCGACTCTAGCATTTTCCCCACCACCGATGTCAGACTAACTGGTTTATAATTCCCCGGTTTCTCTCTCCCTTCTTTTTTAAAAAGTGGGGTTACATTAGCCACCCTCCAATCCTCAGGAACTAATCCAGAATCTAAGGAGTTTTGAAAAATTATCAGTAATGCATCCATCATTTCTCGGGCTACTTCCTTAAGCACTCTGGGATGCAGACCATCTGGCCCTGGGGATTTATCTGCCTTTAATCCCTTCAATTTACCTAACACTACTTCCCTACTAACATGTATTTCCCTCAGTTCCTCCATCTCACTAGACCCTCGGTCCCTTACTATTTCCTGAAGATTATTTATGTCCTCCTTAGTGAAGACAAGACCAAAGTAGTTATTCAATTGGTCTGCCAGGTCTTTGTTCCCTACGATCAATTCACCTGTTTCTGACTGTAAACAACCTACATTTGTCTTGACCAATCTTTTTCTTTTCACGTATCTATAAAAGCTTTTACGGTCAGTTTTTATGTTCCCTGCCAGCTTTCTCTCATAACCTTTTTTCCCTTTCCTAATTAAGCCCTTTGTCCTCCTCTGCTGGTCTCTGAATTTCTCCCAGTCTTCAGGTGTGCCGCTTTTTTTTGCTAATTTATATGTTTCTTCTTTGGATTTGATACTATCCCTAATTTCCCTTGTCAGCCACGGGTGCACTACCTTCCCTGGTTTATTCTTTTGCCAAACAGGGATGAACAATTGTTGTAGTTCATCCATGCGATCTTTAAATGCTTGCCATTGCATATCCACCGTCAACCCTTTAAGTATCATTTGCCAGTCTATCTTAGCTAATTCATGTCTCATACCTTCAAAGTTACCCTTCTTTAAGTTCAGAACCTTTGTTTCTGAATTAACTATGTCACTCTCCATCTTAATGAAGAATTCCACCATATTATGGTCGCTCTTACCCAAGGTGCCTCGCACGACAAGATTGCTAACTAACCCTTCCTCATTGCTCAATACCCGATCTAGAATGGCCTGCTCTCTAGTTGGTTCCTTGACATGTTGGTTCAGAAAACTATCCCGTATACATTCCAAGAAATCCTCTTCCTCAGCACCCTTACCAATTTGGTTCACCCAATCTATATGTAGATTGAAGTCACCCATTATAACTACTGTTCCTTTATTGCATGCATTTCTAATTTCCTGTTTAATGCCATCCCCAACCTCACTACTACTGTTAGGTGGCCTGTGCACAACACCCACCAACGTTTTCTGCCCCTTAGTGTTATGCAGCTCTACCCATATCAATTCCACATCCTCCAGGCTAATGTCCTTCCTTTCTATTGCATTAATCTCCTCTCTAACCAGCAATGCTACCCCACCTCCTTTTCTTTCCTGTCTATCCCTCCTGAATATTGAATATCCCTGGATGTTGAGCTCCCATCCTTGGTCACCCTGGAGCCATGTCTCTGTGATCCCAACTATATCATATTCATTAATAACTATCTGCACATTCAATTCATCCACCTTGTTACGAATGCTCCTCGCATTGACACACAAAGCCTTCAGGCTTGTTTTTACAACACTCTTAGCCCTTATACAATTATGTTGAAAAGTGGCTCTTTTTGCTTTTTGCCCTGGATTTGTCTGCCTGCCACTTTTACTTTTCACCTAACTACTTTTTGCTTCTACCTTCATTTTACACCCCTCTATCTCTCTGCACTTGTTCCCATCCCCCTGCCACATTAGTTTAAAGCCTCCTGAACAGCAGTAGCAAACGCTCCCCCTAGGACATTGGTTCCAGTCCAGCCCACGTGCAGACTGTCCTGTTTATACCGGTCCCACCTCCCCCAGAACTGGTTCCAATGCCCCAGAAATTTGAAATCCTCCCCCTTGCACCATTTTTCAAGCCACATATTCATCTGAAATATCCTCCTATTTCTACTCTGACTAGCACATGTCACTGGTAGTAATCCAGAGATTATTACCTTTGTGGTCCTACTTTTTAGTTTATCTCCTAACTCCCTAAATTCACCTTGTAGGACCTCATCCCGTTTCTTACCTATATCGTTGGAACCTATGTGCACCACGACCACTGGCTGTTCACCCTCCCACTCCAGAATGTCCTGCAGCTGCTCAGAGACATCCTTGACCCATGCACCAGGGAGGCAACATCCCCACCTGGAGTCTCATTTGCGGCCACAGAAACGCCTATCTATTCCCCTTACAATCGAATCCCCTATCACTATAGCTCTCCCACTCCTTTTCCTTCCCTCCTGTGCCGCAGAGCCACCCATGGTGCAATGAACTTGGCTGCTGCTGCCTTCCCCTGATGAGACATCTCCTCCAGCAGTATCCAAAACAGTATATCTGTTTAGGAGGGAGATGACCCCAGGGGACTCCTGCACTACCTGCCTACTGCTACGCTGTCTAGTGGCCACCCCTTCTCTTTCTGACTGTGTAGCCTTTACCTGTGGTGTGGCCAACTCACTGAACGTGCTATTCACAACTTTCTCAGCATCGCGGATGCTCCAGTATGAATCCAATCGCAGCTCCAGATGCTCAATGCGGTCTGCCAGAAGCTGTAGTTGGACACACTTCCTGCACACATAGTCGTCAGGGACTCTGGAAGTATCCCTGATTTCCCACATGCTGCAGGATAAACAAACCACGGGGCCGATCTCAGCTGTCATGACCTACCCAATACTTGCCTCAACTTTTGAAACGTTCTCCTTTGAAAGGAACTTACCCAGCCTTACCTCACTTGGAGTGAAGCTCGTCCTCAGTCTCTTCTCGTCGAATCCTCTCGAGTCAAAGCCTCAAATCTCCACTCCTTCACTGGCCGCTTTCCACAGGCCGCTCCGCTTGAGGTAACCCTCTATTTATTTGTTTGAGCTTTTCAAACTGCTTGGTCACCTGATCTCGATTGCCCAATCAGCTGCTTTCTGCTGAGTCTGAGCTATTCAAATCTTGATTGTCTAATCAACGGCTTTCTGCTGAGCTATTCAAATCTTGATTGACTTGATTGCACAGTCCAACTGCCAAAACTGCCAGAATCTCTCGAGTCAAAGCCTCAAATCTCTACTCCTTCACTGGCCCACTCACTCACTGGCCGCTTTCCTCATTAAACTGTCCCCAGACTGCTGTCTTGGATGCCTGTGCCCATTTTATTCGAACCTTCTCAGATGTTCTGCCTATATGGGGTTGCTGCAACACAAGGAGGCTCCAGGCACTGTGGGTGACTCCGGTCCTGGCTCACCTGCGTCTCACCAGCTGCTCTCCCTGTGTGCTGCATTGCTGCTTCACCCACCAGACATTTCATCTGAGACTGGTGAATAATCAAGCCTCTTCCTACAAATGCATTCCACTCTCGTCCTGTGGATTAAATCATCCATGATCAAATGACAGAGCAGACTCAATGGAACAAATGGTCTAATTTTGATCCTATGTCTTATTATGTAAAATAAACACACATAAAAATGTTGGAGACACTCAGCGACTCAATGTATCTGTGGAGTGAGAAAGAGAGTTGAGGTTTCAGGTCAAAGGTCACTTATCAATCAGTCACATGTGGGGTTTCTGATGTTCTCTCTGAGAATTTAGATTTTCGGTATATTTTCCATGAAATTTTGTCATTGTTGCTACTGGAACTTCCTGGCCTCTGACTTTCTAAGGCTCTTTTCCTCTTTTCCCTTTCCACAACATAAGATCATAAGAAAGTTCAATCGTTAGGTATTAATATTGAAGTAGTAAAATGGATTCAACAGTGGCTGGATGGGAGATGCCAGAGAGTAGTGGTGGATAACTGTTTGTCAGGTTGGAGGCCGGTGACTAGTGGTGTGCCTCAGGGATCTGTACTGGGTCCAATGTTGTCTGTCATATACATTAATGATCTGGATGATGGGGTGGTAAATTGGATTAGTAAGTATGCAGATGATACTAAGGTGGATGGCGTTGTGGATAACGAAGTAGGTTTTCAAAGTTTGCACAGAGATTTAGGCCAGTTAGAAGAGTGTGCTGAACGATGGCAGATGGAGTTTAATGCTGATAAGTGTGAGGTGCTACATTTTGGTTGGAATAATCCAAATAGGACATACATGGTAAATAGTAGGGCATTGAAGAATGCAGTGGAACAGAGTGATCTAGGAATAATGGTGCATAGTTCCCAGAAGGTAGAATCTCATGTGGATAAGGTGGTGAAGAAAGCTTTTGATATGTTGGCCTTTATAAATCAGAGCATTGAGTATAGGAGTTGGGATGTAATGTTAAAATTGTACAAGGCATTGGTAAGGCCAAATTTGGAGTATTGTGTACAATTCTGGTCACCAAATTATAGGAAAGATGTCAACAAAATAGAGAGAGTACAGAGAAAATTTACTAGAATGTTACCTGGGTTACCTGGGTTACAGGGAAAGGTTGAACAAGTTAGGTCTTTATTCTCTGGAGCGTAGAAGGTTGAGGGGAGACTTGATAGAGGTATTTAAAATTATGAGGGAGATAGATAGAGTTGACATGGATAGGCTTTTTCCATTGGGAGTAGAGGAGATTCAAACAAGAGGACATGAGTTGAGAGTTAGGAGGCAAAAGTTTAAGGGTAACACGAGGGGGAATTTCTTTACTCAGAGAGTGGTAGCTGTGTGGAACGAGCTTCCAGTAGAAGTGGTAGAGGCAGGTTCGGTATTGTCATTTAAAGTAAAATTGGATTGGTGTATGGACAGGAAAGGAATAGGGGGTAATGGATTGAGTGCAGGTCAGTGGGACTAGGTGAGAGTAAGTGTTTGGCATGGACTAGAAGGGCCGAGATGGCCTGTTTCCGTGCTTTAATTGTTATATGGTTGTTTGGTTATACATAAGAGCAGATTTATGGCCATTCAGCTCATTATGTTTGCTCCACCACTCAAAAATGGCTGGCTATTTTTTCCAATCACTATCCCCTGCTTTTTTTCTTTAATACTTAATCCCCTAACAATCCAGAACTTAATAGCCTTAAATATAGCCAATAGCTTGGCCTCCACAATCATTCACGTGCCAATGAATTCCACAGATTCTGCACACTCTAGCTGAAGAAATTCATCCTCATCTCAGATCTAAAGGAACATCTCTTTATTCTGAGGCTGTACCCCCATATGCATGAGGCACAGGAGCATGAACATACAGACTCAACTCATCTTCACCATCAGATTTCTGAACCAACCTATGAACATAACCTCACTATTTTTGCTCTCTTTTTGCATTGCTTATTTAATTTAATTTAATTATTTCTTATTATAATTTATCATATTTATGTATTGCACTGTACTACAGCTGCAAAACAACAACATATGTCAATGATTTTAAACCTGAATCAGATTCTGATTCTGACCCTAGACTTTCCTACTATTGGAAATATCTTCTACACATGCACTTTATTCAGGTCATTCAGTATTCAGCAGGTCTCGATGAAATTCTCCCTTCATCCTTCTGATCATCTTCTACCAAAAGATTGATCTACTTATGAGCAACTTAACTTCCGCAATCTGCAATTCATCTCTGTTCCATGCTTCAGTTTGTGTAGAACCTTTCGTATTTTTCCATCCAATGTTTGAATCATACTCTGATTTCTCCAAACTTCTCCAAAGTGCAAAATCCAAACTTTTAAAAATATCACTACCTATCAAAAATTCATGAGCTGCACACATTTATAGCTCCACTCCTTTTCTTTATTTACACAGCAACATTTTTTGACCTCACTATTGACCCTGACATAAATTAAATTTTCACAATGCTAAAGCTGTCAAGAAGTTCATCTTTTTGTTTCATATCAAATATTTCTTTGGGCCCAGAAGGGTTTATTTCTCTTTAAAGGCCAGGACCATACAAAAATTGAATACAGTTATCCTATTTGAGGTGAGTCTTCTGCCACTACCTTCTCATTTGGGAACTGGTAGTTGGTACAGTGGATTCCAACTAACTGGGACAAATTAATTAGCCAAAGGTTCATGGAAGTAGGTAAAAAGGTATAAAAAAATCCAATTGAGTGGCAAAAATTATGTATTTAAATAAAATACAGAACGAATTAGAATGCTACCAATAGTCTATTTATTACTAAACTGTGTATTAGATCAAAAGACCATAAGACCATAAAACATAGGAGGAGAATTAGGCCATCTGGCCCATCGAGTTTACTCCACCATTCATTCATGGCCGATCCTTTTTTTAAAATCTCCTCCTCAACCCTGGTTCGCAGCTTTCTCCACATAACTTTTGATGCCATGTTGCATCAAGAACCAATCAATCTCTGCCTTATATACACACAATGACCTGCCCTCCATAGCTGCACGTGGCAACAAATTCCACAAATTCGCTGTTGTTGCATGAATGAAATCGCCGGAGATAATTCCTGGTAGATACAAAGCAGCTTCTTTATTTGACAAAATAAGGCACAGCAGGGGATAAATGGATACACTTTCGGTGGAAAGGTCTGGCTAGCCCAACATGGGGCTTGATACGTATTTGCTAAACACACAGGACAATTCCATATTTACAAAGTATAGGTAATGTTATCTTTGAAACTACATGCAAACTTCACACGTTCTGATTTACATCCGTCCCACAGATGCCAGCAGCATCTGGACTGGGATCCACAGCATTTAGGAATGCATTGTACCAAACTGAATCCACAAACATTTTACTTGGTATTTTGTGTGCTCAACACAAAGGACAATTCCATATTTATGAAGTATAGACAATCCTTTCTTTGAAGCTACATGCAAACTTCACACCTTCTGGTTCACATCCATCCCACAGACACCAGCATCGTCTGTGGACTGGGAGTCACAGCTTTTAGGAAGTCATTGCTCCAAATTAAATTCACAATTCACTTTCAAGGAACGGAAGACTGGTAGCCAAAGCCAATTGTTAAATGTAAATAACCTAAACTCAAAAATCACTCTAACATTCACCACCCTCTGGCTAAAGAAATTTCTGCACATCTGTTTTGAAAGGGCGTCCCTCTGTCCTGAGGCTGTACCCTCTTGTCCTTAACTCTAGCACCATAGCAAACATCCTTTCCACATCTACTCTGTCGAGGCCTTTCAACATTCGAAAGGTTTCAATGAGATCCCCGCTGATCCTTCTGAATTCCAACGCGTACGGACACAGAGCCATCAAATGTTCCTCATATGATAACCCTTTCATTCCTGGAATCATCCTTGTGAACTTCCTCTGGACCCTCTCCAATGGCAGTACATTTTTTCTAAGATGAGGGGCCCAAAACTGTTCACAATACTCAAGGTGAGGCCTCACCAGTGCCTTATAAAGCCTCAGCATCACATCCTTGCTCCCCAGGCTACTGTGGGAGATGAGGGAGGAGATTGCTGAGCCTCTGGCGATGATCTTTGCATCATCAATGGGGACGGGAGTGGTTTCTGAGGATTGGAGGGTTGCGGATGTTGTTCCTTTATTCAAGAAAGGGAATAGAGATAGTCCAGAAAATTATAGACCAGTGAGTCTTACCTCAGTGGCTGGTAAGTTGATGGAGAAGATCCTGAGAGGCAGGATTTATGAACATTTGGAGAGGTACAATATGATTAGGAGTAGTTAGCATGGCATTGTAAAGGGAAGGTCGTGCCTTACAAGCCTGAGTGAATTTTTTGAGGATGTGACTAAACACATTGATGAAGGAAGAGCAGTAGATGTAGTGTATATGGATTTCAGCAAGGCATTTGATAAGTGACCCCATACAAGGCTTATTGAGAAAGTAAGGAGGCATGGGATCCAAGGGGACATTGCTTTGTGGATCCAGAACTGGCTTGCCAACAGAAGGAAAAGAGTGGTTGTAGACGGGTCATATTCTGCATGGAGGTCGGTCACCAGTGGAGTACCTCAGGAATCTGTTCTGGGACCCTTACTATTCGTGACTTTTATAAATGACCTGGATGAGGAAGTGGAGGGATGGGTTAGTAAGTTTGCTGATGACACAAAGGTTGGGGGTGTTGTGGATAGTGTGGAGGGCTGTCAGATGTTACGGCAGGACATTGATAGAATGTAAAACTGGGCTGAGAAGTGGCAGATGGAGTTCAACACAGTTAAGTGTGAAGTGGTTCATTTTGGTAAGTCAAATATGATGGCAGAATATAGTATTAATGGTAAACTCTTGGAAGTGTGGAAGATCAGAGGGATCTTGGGGTCCAAGTCCATAGGATGCTCAAAGCAGCTGCATAGGTTGACTCTGTCATTAAGAAATCGTATGGTGTATTGGCCTTCATCAATCACGGAATTGAATTTAGGAGCCGAGAGGTAATGTTGCAGCTATGTAGGACCCTTGTCAGACCCCACATGGAGTACTGTGCTCAGTTTTGGTTGCCTCACTACAGGAAGGATGTGGAAACCATAGAAAGGGTGCAGAGGAGATTTACAAGGATGTTGCCTGGATTGGGGCACATGCTTTATGAGATTAGGTTAAGTGAAGTTGGCCTTTTCACCTTGGAGCGAAGGAGCATGAGAGGTGACCTGATAGAGGAGTACAAGATGATGAGAGACATTGATCATGTGGATCGTCAGAGGCTTTTCCCCAGGGCTGAAATGGTTGCCACAAGAGGACACAGGTTTAAGGTGCTGGGGAGTAGGTACAGAGGAGATGTCAGGGGTAAGTTTTTTATGCAGAGAGTGGTGAGTGTGTGGAATGGGCTGCCGGCAATAGTGGTGGAGGCGGATACAATAGGGTCTTTTAAGAGACTTTTAGATAGGTACATGGAGCTTAGAAAAATAGAGGGCTATAGGTAAGCCTTGTAATTTCTAAGGTAGGGATGTGTTCGGCACAACTTTGTGGGCCGAAGGGCCTGTATTGTGCTGTAGGTTTTCTATGTTTCTATATTCTAGACCTCTTGAAATGAAAACTAACATGGTATTTGCCTTTCTCACCACTAACTCAGGCTGCAAGCTAACCTTTAGGCTGTTCTGCACAAGGTCTCCCAAGTCACTCTGCATCTCAGATTGCTGGATATTTTCACATTTAGAAAATAATCTGCACATTTATTTCTACTACCAAGGTGCATGACCATGCATTTTCCAACATTGTATTTCATTTGCCATTTTCGTGCCCATTCTCCTAATCTGTCTAAGTCCTTCTGCATCCTACCTGTTTTCTTAACACTACCTGCCCCTCCACCAATCTTCGTATCATCTACAAACTTGGCAACAAAGCCATCTATTCCACCATCCAAATGATTTACATACAGCATAAAAAGAAGTGGTCCCAACACTGACCCTTGGGAACACCACTAGTCACTGGCAGGCAACCAGAAATGGATCCTTTTATTCCCACTCGCTGGCTTCTTCCAATCAGCCAATGCTCTAACCATGTTAGTAATGTTCCTGTAATACCATGGGCTCTTAACTTGGTAAGCAACCTCATGTGTGGCACCATGTCAAGGGCCTTCTGAAGGTCCAAATATACAACATCCACTACATCCCCTTTATCTATCCTACTTGTAATCTCCTTAAAGAATTCCAACCTTCATCAGGACTAAAAAGAAAGGGGGAACAAACCAGAATAAAAAGGTGGGGAGAGGGGAGGGAGGATAAGCTAGGTATTCATTGAAGCCAGATAGGTGGGAAAGTTCAAAGGATGGAGAGGAAGGAATCTGATAGGAGAGGAGAATGGAAGGGAAGAAGGAGGAGTACCAGAAGGATGCGATAGGCAGATGAGAAGAGGTAAGAGGCCAGATTGGGGAATAGAAGAAGAGGGAAAGGTGAGCAAAATAAAATCACCCAAAGGAGAAATCAATGTTCATGCCATCAGATTTGACGCAACCTATACAGAACATGAAGTGTTGCTCCTCCACCCAGAGGGTGGCCTCATGGTGGCAAAAGAGGAAGCCATGGACTAACGTGGCAGATGGGAATGGATATGGGAAATAAACTTCCAGTGTCCTGCCAAAGGGTTTCGGCCCAAAGCGTCGACTACTCTTTTCCTAGAAGCGGTCTGGCCTGCTGAGTTTCTCCAGCATTTTATGTGTGTTACTTAGATTTCCAGCATCTGCAGATTTTCTTTTGTTTATGATAGGAATTAAAATGGTTGGCCACAGGGAAATTTGCTTTTGGAGGATGGATCACAGGTGCTCAGCAGACATCAGGTCTCACCAACGTAGTGAATGCTGCTTCAGGACCACTGGATATTTACACTTCGGAAGTCTCTCAACTCTCTCCACCTCACCTGTACTGATACAGATGAGGTGTATGCTTCAACTCACTTACAAGAGAAAGTCTACAGATGCTGGAAATCATTTCCCATTTTCAACAATTTGCGCTTTTGATTTGCTGATGTTGATAATGCCAATAGGCTCTTCATGTCCTTTCCGGGGAAACTCAGAGGAAACTCAAATTGTCTGAAATCAATGATATTATTTTTCTATTTATAATCATTTGGTTATTATCTTTGAGGCATTTTCATACAATGTCTGATCACACTTTAGTTGAATTCCACCTATATATTTCCACTGGAAATATATTTACTGCTCTGGGCATGAAACAGATCTATGTTAGCAGTCTAGAACAGACTAATACTGGAAATAAGAAAGAAAAAATACCTGTAGACTCTGGAAATCTGAAATAAAAACAGAATGTTCAAAAAACTCAGCAGGGCAGACAGCATCCATGGAAAGAAATAAGAAGGATGTGGAACCTTGAAAGAATGTGCAAATGAGATTAAAGAGGATGTCTTGTGAGGAAAGGTTGTGCAAGCATGGGCTTTTCCCTTTGGTGCAATGGAAAATGAGAGGTATATAAGATTATGAGTGGCATAGATAGAGTGGACACCCAGCACCTTTCCCCACTGCAGCAGTGGCTAATACCAGAGAACATTGTTTAAGGTAAGTGGAGGAAAATTGGGGGAGGATATGTCAGAGGTAAGTTCTTAACACAGAGTGTGGAAGGTGTCTGCAAGACTCTGTCCAGAGTGGTGGTAGAAGTTGATACAATAGGGATACTTAAAAGACTGCAGTCCCTAGATAGGCACATAGATGTAAACCAAATGATTGGTTATGGATTGTACAGGAGGGGAGAATTAGATGGATCATACAGGTTGGTGCAACATCATGGTCCAAAAGTCCTGTACTGTGCTGTACTGTTCTGTGTTCCATGTCATATGGCATAATTAACATTTTGGAACTGGAATTCCTCAACAGAATGATAATGACAATGGTCATAATGTTAGTTATAACCAGGTTAATAATAGTATTAAGAGTATATGTTTTTGATAGTTGTTTTTAGTTTGGGTATAAAAGGATAAAAGAAGTAACTGGGGAAGGTGCAAACATTTCCAATCTTTTGTGTTCAATGTTCAAGGTAAATTTATTGTCAAAGTATATATATGTCACCATTTTCTTATGGGCATACGCAATAAATTCAATAACCATACTAGAACCAATGAAAGACTGCATCAATAGGGCAGCAACTAGTTTGCAAAAGACAGCAAATTGTGCAAATTCAAAGAAAAAATAAATAATAATGTAACCAGGTGACCATTGAATGTTATTCTTTTTGCCCAGGTCACAAAAATAATAATAAATAAACAATAAATGTCAAGAACATAAGATGAAGAGTGCTTGAAAGTGAATTCATAGGTGAAGGGAACATTTCAGTAATGGGGCAAGTGAATTTGAGTGAAATTTTCCCTTTGGTTCAAGAGCCTGTTGGTTGAGGGGTATAACTGTTCCTGAACCTGGAGGTGTGAGTCCTGAGGCTTCTGTACCTTCTTCCTGATGCCAGCTGTGAGAAGAGAGCATGGCCTGGGTGGTGGGAGTCCCTGATAATGGATGCTGCTTTCCTGCCACAATGCTCCATGTAGATGTACTCAATGAGAGAAAGGGCTTTATCTGTGATGGACTGGGCGTATCCGGTACTTTTTGTAAGATTTTCCATTCAAGCGCATTGGTGTTTCCATACCAATCTGTGATGCGGCCAATCAATATACTCAATCAGAATCAGAATCAGGTTTATTATCATTGGCATGTGACGTGAAATTTGTTAACTTAAGAGCAGCAGTTCAATACAATACATAATATAGAAGAAAAATAATGATAAATAAGTAAATCTTATTCAGTATACTTTATACAGTATACGTATATTGAATAGATTTAAAATCATGCAAAAACAGAAATACTATGTATTAAAAACAATGAAGTAGTGTCCAAGGGTTCAATATCCATTAAGGAATTGGATGGCAGAGGGGAAGAAGCTGTTCCTGAATCACTGAGTGTGTGTCTTCAGGCTCCTCTACCTCCTACCTGATGGTAACAGTGAGCAAAGGGCATGCCCTAGATGCTGGAGGTCCCTAGTAATGGATGCTGCCTTTCTGAGACACCACTCCTTGAAGATGTCCTGGGTACTTTGTAGGCTAGTGCCCAAAATGGAGCTGACTAGATTTACAAACCTCTGCAGCTTCTTTCGGTCCTGTGCAGTAGCCCCTCCAAACCAGACAGTGATGCAACCTGTCAGAATGCTCTCCTCAGTACATCTATAGAAGTTTTTGAGTGTATTTTTGACATAACAAATTTCTTCAAACTCCTATCTTGCCTTCTTTATAACTGCATCAATATGTTGGGACCAGGTTAGATCCTCAGAGATCTTGACACCCAAGAACTTGAAACTGCTCACTCTCTCAACTTCTGATCCCTCTATGAGGATTGGTATGTGTTCCTTCATCTTACCCTTCCTGAAGTCCACAATCAGCTATTTCATCTTACTGATGTTGAGTGCCAGGTTGTTGCTGCAGTATCATTCCATTAGTTGGCACATCTCACTCCTGTACACCCTCTGGTCACCATCTGAGATTCTACCAGTAGTGGTTGTATCATCAGCAAATTTATAGATGGTATTTGAGTTATGCCTACCCACACAGTCATGGGTATGTAGAGAGTAGAGCAGTGGGCTAAGCACACACCCCTGAGGTGCACCAGAGCTGATCGTCAGCGAGGAAGAGATGTCATCATCAATCTGCACGGATTGTGGTACTGTATTCTGGATATGAAGTCGAGGATCCAATTGCAGAGGGAGGTACAGAGGCCCAGGTTCTGCAACTTCTCAGTCAGGATTGTGGGAATGATGCTATTAAATGGTGAGCTATAGCCAATGAACAGCATCCTGACATAGGTGTTTGTGTTGTCCAGGTGGTCTGAAGCTGTGTGGAGAGCCATTGAGATTGCATCTGCTTTAGGCAAATTGCAACCGGTCCAGGTCCTTGCTGAGGCAGGAGTTCAGTCTAGTCATAACCAACCTTTCAAAGCATTTCATCACTGCAGATGTGAGTGCTAAAGGGCAATAGTCATTAAGGTAGCTCACCTTATTCTTCTTAGGTATTGGTATAATTGATCCCTTTTTGAAGCAAGTGGGAACTTCCATCTGTGTCAGTGGGAGGTTGAAAATGTCCTTGAATACTCCCCACCAGTTGGTTGGCACAGGATTTTAGAGCCTTACCTGGTACTCCACCTGGGCCTTCTGCCTTGCGAGGGTTCACTCTCTTTAAAGACAGCCTAACGCCAGACTCTGAGACAGAGATCACAGGGTCATCTGGTGCAGCAGGGAGCTTTACAGCTGTGGTTGTATTTTTCCTTTCAAAGCGTGCATAGAAGGTGCTGGGTTCATCTGGTAGTAAAACATCTGGCCGTTGGGCTTTGTTTTGTAGGAAGTAATGTCTTGCAAACACTTCCAGAGTAATTGTGCATCTGATGTCTCAGTCAATTTTGGATGTCATGCCAAACCTTCAGAAGCTCCCAGGAGGTGGAGGCACTGCCGTACTTTATTTGTAATTGCACATATGTGCAGGGCCCAGAACAGGTCCTCTGAAATGATAACTCTGAGGAATATGAAGTTGCTGATCCTCTCCACTTCTGATCCTCTGATGAGAACTGGATCACGGCCCTCTGGATTCCCCTTCCTGAAGTCAATTATCAGCTCCTTGGTTTTGCTGATGTTGAGCGAAAGGTTGTTGTTGTGGTACCACATACCCAGACTTTCAGTCTCCTTCCTATATGCTGATTCATCACCACCTTTGATTTTACCTACAACAGTGGTATCATCTGAAAGCTTGAATAGGGCATTGGAGCTGTGCTTAGCCACAGAGTTCATAAGTGTTAAGCGAGTAGAGCAGGGGCTGAGCACACAGCCATGTGGTGCACCCATGCTGATGGAGATTGTGGAGGAGATGTTGCCAATCCTAACTGACTGGGATCTGTAAGTGAGGAAATTAAGGATCCAATTACACAAGAAACTATTGAGGCCAGGGACTTGAAGCTTATTTATTAGTTTTGAGTGTATGATAGCAATGAATGCTGAGCTGAAGTTAGTAAAGAGCATCCTGATGGATGTATCTTTGCTGTCCAATTGATCCAGGGTTGAACGAAGAGCTGGTGAAGTGGCATCTGTTGTGGACCTGTTGAACTGGTAAAATCAAATTGGAGTGGATCCAAGTTGTTTCTCAGGCTGAAGTTGATAGGTTTCGTCATTGTACAAATTATAATCAAATTTTCAGATTTCAGATTCAGATTTACTTATCACATATGCATCAAAACATATTGTGAACTGTGCTGTTTGTGTTCACAACTAACCCAGCTATGGATATGTTGAGGTCAGCCTGTTGGTACTGAGATACATTCTGGTGCCAATATAGCATGCCCACAATGCTCAGCAGAACAACACTGAACACAACAAACAATAAAACATCAACAGCAAAACAAGGCGCTTTCATCCTCACACTCTCCTTTCCCCCCATTCACACACACGGGCAGTCCTCCAACTCCAGGATGAGCTTCCAGGCCTCCAGTCTCCAGGCTTCAGCCATCCAGCTTTGAATTCTGCACTACTGATCAATCTTCAGACTTTGATCTTCAGTATCAAATACAAGACCCTGAATTCACATCAGATGAATGTAACAATAATTTATATATTGAAAGTCATAACTTGAACACAAATGGTTACAAGACCATGGTGACTAAGATATGAGATGGCAAATTAGAAACCAAACATAATAAATGTGGAAAAAGATGAATTCTATATCAATGCTTGTGACCAAAAATCTAGTTAATTATGGTTGACTTTTATCATTTACTCATGCTTGCAGGGAAGTAATTCTACTTTCCTTTCTCTCTTTGGCCATGATTCAAGAATACATGTCCATCAGGACAATTCCCATATTGACTCATAGCAATGTGATTGTCTGTGAAATGGTCTAGAAAGGCAGACGGATACAGATTGGTATAAAATGAATATATAGCCATATAACAATTACAGCACGGAAACAGACCATCTCAGCCCTTCTAGTCCATGCTGAATGCTTACTCTCACCTAGTCCCACCGACCTGCACTCAGCCCATAACCCTCCATTCCTTTCCCGTCCATACACTTATCCAATTTTACTTCAAATGACAATACCGAACCTGCCTCTACCACTTCTACTGGAAGCTCATTCCACACAGCTACCACTATCTGAGTAAAGAAATTCCCCCTCATGTCACCCTTAAACTTTTGCCTCCTAATTCTCAACTCATGTCCTCTTGTTTGAATCTCCCCTACTCTCAATGGAAAAAGCCTATACACGTCAACTCTATCTATACCCCTTATGATTTTAAATACCTCTATCAAGTCCCCCCTCAACCTTCTATGCTCCATAGAATAAAGACCTAACTTGTTCAATATTTCCCTGTAACTTAGGTGCTGAAACCCAGGTAACATTCTAGTAAATCTTCTTTGTACTCTCTCTATTTTGTTGACATCTTTCCTATAATTTGGTGACCAGAATTGTACACAATACTCCAAATTTGGCCTTACCAATGCCTTGTACAATTTTAACATTACATCCCAACTCCTATACTCAATGTTCTGATTTATAAAGGCCAACATATCAAAAGCTTTCTTCACCACCCTATCCACATGAGATTCCACCTTCAGGGAACTATGCATAATTATTCCTAGATCACTCTGTTCTACTGCATTCTTCAATGCCCTACCATTTACCATGTATGTCCTATTTGGATTATTCCTAACAAAATGTAGGACCTCACATTTATCAGCATTAAACTCAATCTTCCATCGCTCAGCCCACTCTTCTAACTGGCCTAAATCTCTCTGTAAACTTTGAAAATCTACTTCGTGTACTTCACCTACTTTATGTACATTCCACACGGTAGGCCTATTCAGAAAGTCAGAAGGATGGGATCCAGGGAAGTTTGGCCAGGTGGATTCAGAATTGGCTTGCCTGCAGAAGGCAGAGGGTTGTGGTGGAGGGAGTACATCAGGTTGGAGATTGTGACTAGTGGTATCCCACAAGGATCTGTTCTGGGACCTCTACTTTTCGTGATTTTTATTAACGACCTGGATGTGGGGGTATAAGGGTGGGTTGGCAAGTTTGTAGATGACACAAAGGTTGGTGGTGTAGAGGATTGTCGAAGATTTCAGAGAGACATTGATAGGATGCAGAAGTGGGCTGAGAAGTGGCAGATGGAGTTCAACCTGGAGAAGTGTGAGGTGGTATACTTTGGAAGGACAAACTCCAAGGCAGAGTATAGATAGGGTAGTAAAGAAAGCTTATGGGGTGTTAGCTTTCATAAGTTGAGGGATAGAGTTTAAGAGATGCGATGTAATGATGCAGCTCTATAAAACTCTAGTTAGGCCACACTTGGAGTACTGTGTACAGTTCTGGTCGCCTCACTATAGGAAGGATGTGGAAGCATTGGAAAGGGTACAAAGGAGATTTACCACGATGCTGCCTGGTTTAGACAGTATGGATTAAGATCAGAGATTAAGGGAGCTAGGGCTTTACTCTTTGGAGAGAAGGAGGATGAGAGGAGACATGATAGAGGTGTACAAGATATTAAGAGGAATAGACAGAGTGGACAGCCAGTGCCTCTTCCTCAGGGCACCACTGCTCAGTACAAGAGGACATGGCTTTAAGGTAAGGGGAGGGAAGTTCAAGAGGACATGGCTTTAAGGTAAGGGGAGGGAAGTTCAAGAGGGATATTAGAGGAAGGTTTTTCACTCAGAGAGTGGTTGGAGTGTGTAATGTACTGCCTGAGTCAGTGGTGGAGGCAGATACACTAGTGAAGTTTAAGAGACTACTAGACAGGTATATGGAGGAATTGAAGATGGGGGTTTATATGGGAGGAAGGGTTTGAGGGTCGACACAACATTGTGGGCCAAAGGGCCTGTAATGTGCTGTACTATTCTATGTTCTATGTTTTATGTTCATTGTCCACAACACCACCTACATTAGTATCATCTGCATACTTACTAATCCAATTTACCACCGCATCATCCAGATCATTAATGGATCCAGTACAACATTGGACCCAGAACAGATCCCTGAGGCACACCACTGGTCACCGGCCTCCAACCTGACAAACAGTTATCCACCACTACTCTCTGGCATCTCCCATCCAGCCACTGTTGAATCCATTTTACTACTTCAATATTAATACCTAACGATTGAATCTTCCTAACTAACCTTCTGTGCGGAACCTTGTCAAAGGCCTTACTGAAGTCCATATAGACAACATCCACTGCTTTACCCTCGTCAACTTTCTGTGAAACCTCTTCAAAAAATCAATAAGATTTGTCAAACATGACCTTCCACGCACAAATCCATGTTGACTATTCCTAATCAGACCCTGTCTATCCAGATAATTATATATACCATCTCTAAGAATACTTTCCATTTATTTACCCACCACTGACATCAAACTGACAGGCCTATAATTGCTAGGTTTACTCTTAGAACCCTTTTTAAACAATGGACCCACATGAGCAATATGCCAATCCTCCGGCACCACCCTCGTTTCTAATGACATTTGAAATATTTCTGTCAGAGCCCCTGCTATTTCTACACTAACCTCCCTCAAGGTCCTAGGGAATATCCAGTCAGGATCTGGAGATTTATCCACTTTTATATTCATTAAAAGCACCAGTACTTCCTCTTCTTTAATCGTCGTAGTTTCTATAACTTCCCTACTTGTTTCCCTTACCTTACACAATTCAATATCTTTCTCCTTAGTGAATATCGAAGAAATTGTTCAAAATCTCCTCCGTCTCTTTTGGCTCCACACATAGCTGTCCACTCTGATTCTCTAAGGGACCAATTTTATCCTTCACTATCCTTTTGCTATTAGTATAACTGTAGAAACCCTTCGGATTTATTTTCACCTTACTTGCCAAAGCAACCTCATATCTTCTTTTAGCTTTTCTGATTTGTTTCTTAAGATTCTTCTTACATTCTTTATATTCCTTGAGCACCTCATTTACTCCATGCTGCCTATATTTATTGTAGATATCGCTCTTTTTCCTAACCAAGTTTCCAATATCCCTTGAAAACCATGGCTCTCTCAAACTTTTAACCTTTCCTTTCAACTTAACAGGAACATAAAGATTCTGTACCCTCAAAATTTCACCTTTAAATGACTGCCATTTCTCTATTACATCATTCCATAAAACAAATTGTCCCAATCCACTCCTTCTAAATCCTTTCACATTGCCTCAAAGTTAGCCTTTCTCCAATCAAAAATCTCAACCCTGGGTCCAGTCCTATCCTTCTCCATAATTATATTGAAACTAATGGCACTGTGATTACTGGACCCGAAGTGAACCCCAACACATACCTCCATCACCTGACCTATTTCATTCCCTAACAGAAGATCCAACACTCCCCCTTCTCTAGTTGGTAACTCTATGCATTGCTGCAAAACTATCCTGCATGCATTTTACAAACTCCAAACCATCCATCCGTTTTATAGTATGGGCTTCCCAGTCTATGTGTGGAAAATTAAAATCTCCCACAATCACAACCCTGTGCTTACTACAAATATCTGCTATCTCCTTGCAAATTTGCTCCTCCAATTCTCACTCTCCTAGGTGGTCTATAATACACCCCTATAATTGTTACTACTCCTTTCCCATTCCTCAATTCCACCCATGTAGCCTCTCTAGACGAGCCCTCTAATCTATCCTGCCAGAGCACCGCTGCAATATTTTCTCTGACAAGCAATGGAACACCTCCCCCTCTTGTCCCTCCAATTCTATCACACCTGAAGCAACGAAATCCAGGAATATTTAGTTGCCAATCACACCCCTCCTGCAACCATGTTTCACTAATAGCTACAAACATCATATTTCCAGGTATAAATCCATGCTCTAAGCTCGTCCACCTTTCTTACAATGCTCCTAGCATTAAAATAAATGCATTTAAGAAATTCTCCACCTCTTCCTCTCTGTTTTTCTCTAACAGTACAAAGAACTTTACTGTCTTCTTTTTCTTCCTTCTCCCATACATCTGTTCCTACATTCTGGTTCCCCCTCCCCCCTCATATCTAGTTTAAATCCACTGGAGCCTCTCTAGCAAACCTACCTGCAGGAATATTTCAAGATTCATTCTGGAATAGTCTCTTTTGGCCCAAGGAGACCCACCGCCCATCAATCCATCTATCTAATCACAGTACAATTTACATGAGCAATTAACCTACTGATTAGCAGATCTTTGGAATGTGGGAGGAAGAACCTGGAGCATCTTGGGGAAACCATGCAATCATGGGGAGAATGTACAAACTCCTCACAGAGGGTGCCAAAATTAAACTCCGAACTCTGGAAGGCCCCTAACTGCAGCAGTTTTAACACCATGCTACCAGAGCTAGAAATAGAAATAGAAATAGAAATTGAGGTATCAAGGACTGCAGAGGTTACAGAAGGCACCCTTATTTTCTCATGACTAGATAGAGATACACAATGAATATTAATCATGAAGATATTCACTTCAATACACCATAATCTAAAGTCAAGTAATTTTAATTAGGGATGGATAATAAACAGTGGGCTTGTCTGTAAAGCCTACAACTCATAAATGAATAAAGAGTAAATGAAGCAAAACAGTGCATCAAAGAGTGTTGAGTTGAAGGTCTAAAGCATCCTTTGAACATGAATCTAGATTAACTCTCTGGTGTAGCACCAAGGGTATGTTGCTTCACGGGGCCACTGATTAAAAAATATGGAAATTCTCTTGGTGTGCATTTATTCTTGAATTGTGGATAAAGGGAAGTGGCCATTAATCTCACTGCAATGCCATAATTTGATGTAGCACTCATCCATACAAAAAGAATGATTGCGCTTACAAGTGGTTCAATGACTACAAAACATTTTAAGATGTCCCGTGAATTTCAAAAGCAATAAATATTGGCATATTTCTATCCATGATCTAGAATAAATTGTATCAAAAATGATGCAATAAAATAATTGTTAGTTCAAAAAGGGAAGAGGGAAAAGATGCTTACAATTTTATTTAGCACATTTCACAACCTCAGGGCACCCTAACTGACTCACACCCTGTGAAATACTTTCTGAAAAGAACTCTCGGTATCATGATAGAAAATTTTATATACTCAAGTTTCCATAAAGAGCAAAATATCAATAACCTGATAATCTAGTTTAAACACATTAATCAGTTGCTACAGCCAACATGGTCAATATTTTGTTCGATCATAATTCAGTTTTGGAGAAAAGCTTGAGGTCTAAAAATTATACCCACGGCCTATTAAATGTACAGATATACAGACTTGGTGCACCATATGCCTGAGGCCAATATCACCATTTAATAAGTTGTTGGGCTGACTGATTATAACTTAATTCTGCATTCCCACAACATCCTTTCACCTCATTACTTAGAGGTGTCTTCTGATACTGCCGTCAACATTCAGTAGTCAAAGAATGGCTCCAAGCACCACATAGCTCCAAAACCTCTGCCATCCACTGAGGGAGAGAAGAATTCAAATGATCATTTTCCCTGTGACAGACAATGAAGAGACCAATTCACAGTTACCATGGAGAGATTTCTCTTCTTTCCTGAAGGGTAGCGTCTTTGAGGTCACGTGATATATACTTAACCTTGCCAGATGTGAACAATGAGATATTTGTCTTGAGAGTAAAACTTTTCTCTGCTGTGTTTTAGAACATCACTAGGGATATAACTGAGACTTTATACTGTAAGTCACTTCCTCCCTATCATAAATGGGTGACTCTGGATCTTTAAACAGTTAACCCTTGTTGCAGAATCTTCCAAAGGGGGAATCATTCTTGCCACAGTCTGTCAGACACTATCTTTCAATCAAGTCACCTCTTACTCTTCTGAACTTTATCAAAGGCAACCCAAGTCTGTTTAGCTACACCTCATAAAGCCATAAAACCATAAGACATAGGAGCAGAATTAGGCCATTGGGCTCATCATGTCCACTCCACCATTCCATCGTGACCGATTTATTATCCCTCTCAACCCTGTTCTCCTGCTTTTCCCTGTAACTTTTGACAGCCTTACTAATCAAGAACCTATCAACCTCTGCTTTAAATATGCCCAATGACATGGTTTCCATAACTGTCTGTAGCAAAAACTTTCACAAATTCAGAACCCTCTGGCTAAAGAAATTCCTCCTCATTACTGTTCGAAAGAGACCTTCTTCTATTCTGAGGCTGTGCTCTCTGTTTCTTGTCATGGTCCTGTCTGGCTATTCCCCATCTCGCTCCTATCTCCTTGATTGAGCGTTAATTCCCATCGTCTGATTCCCAATTGCTGCTAGTTCCATTAATTACAGCACACCTGCTTCCCATCAGAGAATACAGGATAAGAACTCTGCATCATAGCCATGGGTCACCAGTTCATCAGTCAATTCCAGTGAGTGTTAACCTCGTTTCCTGATCCCTTAGGTCGGTTAGTTCTAAGCTGTGCTCCGTTCTCTAGAGATTCTACGAAAACCTCATGTTCGAGTCAAGACTCCCCTGGTTATCTGTTCCACGTTTGCAACTGTGCTAGCACTTCTCGACCCTGTCTCCGTGCCTATGTCCTGCACTTGGGTTCGTCCCCAGCCACTCCCTTGCAAGAGCTCTAGATTCACCGACTATAGAAACATCCTCTCCACATCCACTCTACCTAGGCCTTTCAATAACTTGATAGGCTTCAACGAGGTTCCCTCTCATTCTTCTAAACTCTAGTTGTCATAAACCTTTTCCAAGCCTTTGTGTATTCAAGTTTCTCTGAAAATGGACAGAATGTGAGGTATCTTAGGTAACTGAACTTGAGGAGGATGTTTCTCAGTCCCTCCTAACTGATGGAGTCAAACACTTTAGTGAGGCTAAAATATACAATGTATTATGCCTTTGCTCATCCCTGGGAGTAGATCATCCTCACTTTGCATCGAGATGGATGGAATACGTGCTTTAATCTGAGCACTGGAAGGAAGAAATCTTTTTCCCTTCAGCAGGCAATGGAGAGAACAATCCATGTTACCCATAGTGAGATTTGTCTTCTTTCCTGAAGGGTGTTGTCTTTGAGGTCACATGTTATTTATTTATCTTCCCAGAAGTGAACCATGACATATTATTAGATTTGAGAGTAAAACTCTTCTCAGCTGTATTTTAGAACATCACAAGAGATATGACTGAGGTTTTGGACAGAACGCACTTGGAATATTGTGAGCAGTTTTGAGCCGCTTGCTGAAGAAAGGATGTGCTAGCACTGGAGAGGGTCAGAAGGGTTACAGGAGAATGATTCTGGGAATGAAAGGGTTAATGTACAATGAATATTTGAAGTTTCTGGGCTTGTACTCGCTGGAGATCAAAAGAATGAGGTGGGATCTAATTGAAACCTATCGAATGGTGAAAGGCCTGGACAGAGTGGATATGGAGAGGGTGTTTCCTATAGTGGGAGGGTCTAGGGCCAAAGGGCACCACCACAAAATAAAGGGATGCCCATTTAGAACAGAGAAGAGGAGGAAATTATTTAGCCAGAGGGTGGTGAATTCATTACTACAGACAGCTGCGGAATCCAAGACATTGGGTAACATTGATAGGTTCTTGATTAGTAAAGGCATCAAAGGCTACAGAGAGAAGCAGGAGAATGAGGTTGAGAGGGGTAATAAAATAGCCATAGTAATAAAATGGCAGAGCAGACTTGATGGGTTGAATGGCCTGATTCTGCTCCTATGTCATATGCTCTCATGGTTTTATATACAGACACGAGAGAGACTGAAGATGTTGGAAATTTGGAGTAATACACACAAAATGCTTGAGGAACTCAGCAGGTCAGGCAGCATCTTCGGAGAGGAATGGACAGGTGACGTTTCAGCAAGACTGGAAAGGAAGAAGGTTAGAATAAATGGGGGGAGGTGCATGTGGGGGTGGGGGGAAGAAGCACTTGGGATATTCTGATTATTTTGGATATTCTGCTTATTTTACAGTCTTTTTATCTTTCTGTCAGTTAGGAATAGAGAAAACCTAGATGTTGCTCTGGGAAAAAAATCAAGGGTGTTCACATCAAGGATAGGATCACACTTGAAGAGCCCTTCGAAGAGTGTTTTGCAGCAGGTATTGATTGTCTCTCTTTTTTTGATAGGTTTGTAGTCGTGGAGTCAGACAGCAAGGATACAGTCGTTCAGCCCAACTAGCCAATGTTGTTATGTTTGTCACTCCAAAACATAAAAATAATTGAAAGGAAAACATGAGAGTCAGGCATAACTTGGGTACATTTTGTTAATTATTTATTTCTCTATTGAGATACAGCATAGATTAGGCCCTTCCGGCCCTTTGAGCTACACACACGCGCAGCCCCTGATTTAATCTGAGCCTAATCGCAGGACAATTTATAATGACCAATAATGACCAAATAACCTACTAACTGGTATGTCCTTGGTCTGTGGGAGAAAACTGGAGCACCTGGAGGAAACCCACATGGGCACAGGGAGCACAACAAGGTCCTTATAGGCAGTGGTGGTATTGAACCTGGGTCACCTGTAAAGCCACTACAATATTGTGTTTAGCGAGGTGCGCAAATATGACCTAGTGGTGTAATGACATATGCCGTTCACGTATATTTACGTCTCACCCATAATGAATTATGTAAACAACGAATGCTTAATCAAACAATATATTTACAGTAGTACCAAAAATTACTAAGTATTAAATATACGACACTCCTCCCTGCTTAGCTAGAAACTCCAACACAATAGAGCATGCATCTCAACTCAAATATGTAATGTATTTTTCCCCATTCTCTTTACAAAACTGCTCATGCTCTGTCAGATTTCATGGGAATCATGAGTGAACAGCCCTTTTTAAGTCCAGGCACTAATTCTCAATTAGATTGAGGTCTGGACTGACTTGGCCACTCCAGGACATTAGCTTTGTTGTTTTTAAGCCTTTCCTGTATAGCTTTGGCTTTATACTTTGGATCATTGTCTTGCTGGAAAATAAATTTTCTCCGAATTTGGCATTCTTTTGCAGACTCCATCAGGTTTGTGCCAAACACAGTATTTAGTTTGATGGCCTAAAAGCTCAGATTTGGTTTCATCACACCATAGAAGCTTCTTCCAGCTGACTTCAGAGTCTTCCACATGCCTTCTGGCAAACTCTAGCTGAGAATTCATGTGAGTTTTTTTTTAACAGTAGCTTTCTCTTTGCCACTCTCCCGTAAAGCTGTGACTGGTGAAGCACTTGGGCAACAGTTGTTGTATGCACAGTCTCTCCCATCTCAGCCACCAAAGCTTGTAACTCTTCCAGAGCTGTCATTAGTCTTTTGGTGGTCTCCCTCACCACTCCTCTTCTTGCACAGTCACTCAGTTTCTAAGGACAGCTGCTCTAGGCAGATTTACAGCTGTGCCATATTCTACCCATTTCTTAATGATTAACTTAACTGTACACCAAGGGATATTCAATGACTTGGAAATTTTCTTGTATTCATCTCCTGACTTGTGCTTTTGAATAACGATTTTGCAGATCTGCTTGGAGTGCTCTTTTGTCTTTATGGTGTAGTTTTTGCCAGGATACTGACTCACCAGCAGCTGAACCTTCCAGATACAGGTGTATTTTTAAAACAAGCAATTGAAACATCTCGACTGCACGCAGGTCCCCAAAAAGATCTTCATTTAACTAATTATGTGACTTGTAAAACCAATTTGCTGCACCAGTGATGACTTTGTATGTCATGTTGGGGGGGAGGGATGAATACTTGTACAATCAATTGTTTTGTGTTTTATATTTGTAATTAATTTAGATCACTTTGTACAAGTCTGTTTTCACTTTAACATGAATGTGTCTTTAAAGTTCTGTTCATCTGTGTCAAAAAAAGCTGAATTAAATCCACTATGGATCAATATTGTAAAGGAAGAAGACATGAAAACTTCCAAGGGGTAGTGAATCTTTCTTACAGGCACTGTATATACTGTATATCACTCTGTTTGTGGCCAGGTTCTGGAGCCTCCTCTGTGGTGGTGTTAGGAGTTGATTCTAAGACTGCAGGAAGTGGTTCTGACATCTCTGGACACATTTCATCTCTAACAATTGTTCAAAGTAAATTTATTATCAAAGTACACATACAGTACGTCACCATACAAAACCTTAAGAATTTGTTTCTTGCAGGCATACACAATGAATGCAAGAACCATAATAGAATCAATAAAAGACCACACCCAACAGGGCGGACAAACAACCAACGTGCAAAAGACCACAAACTGTGCAAATACAAATGAAAAAAAAAAGATAATAGTAGTAAATAAATAAATAAGCAATGAATAGCAATAGCATGAGATAAAGAGTCTGCGGAAGTGAGTTTATAGGTTGTGGGAACATTTCTTTATGGAACAATTGAAGTTGAATAATGTTATCCCCTTTGGTTCAAGAGCCTGATGGTTGAGGCATAATAATTGTTCCTGAACTTGGTGGTGTGAGTCTTAAGGTTCCTATATCCTCTTCCTGGTTAAGATAGCAGCTGTGTATAATGCTTCCTCAGTCGATGTCTTCCAGATAGCTCACAAAAATGTCTTTTTTTACTTGTTTTACATCTGTTTTTCACCTTAAGTATGTTTCTGGGACTGTTAGAGCCTGTGATTTACAGTTTGGAGATCATTTGATTGATACAACAGTTTGTTGTCTCCCAGAGGATTCTGGGAAGTGAGCACATACTCAGAATGCCTGAATGGGAAGAAACTTTGAAACAGAGCGGAAACCGATGTTTGACTCCATTTCAACAATTAATGCATCCACTAATCACTGATTAAAGTGTTGAGGAAGATTTAGAATGAGGAATGCAAGAGAGACCTCAGAGCTGACTGCCTTCCCTTTGATCACTGCTGAGAAGGAGTCTGTGAGTGACCTACCATTGTATGACTCACTGTGGCAGGTGGGTAGACCTCACTGCCTCATGTAGTGTCCTTCTCTTTCGATGAATGTTTTGATAATGAATGAAACTTTGAACCTGCTGGCAGCAGCAAGAAGAGAGCATGTCCACGGTGGTAGGGATCTCTGATATTGGATGCTGCTTTTCTACAACAGTGCTCTGTGTAGATGTGCTCAATGGAGGGGAGGGATTTACCCATGATGGACTGAACCATTTCCACTACTTTTGTCGGATTTTCCATTCAAGGGCATCGGTGTTTCCATACAGACTGCGATATAGCCAGTCAATACACTCTCCACTGCACATCTGTAGAAGTGTGTCAAAGTTTTAGATGTCATGCCAAATCTTTGCAAACTTCTAAGGAAGAAGAGCTGCTGCTGTACTTTCTTTGTAATTGCACTAACATGCTGGGCCCAGGACAGGTCCTTCAAAATGATAACACCAAGGAATTTAAAGTTGCTGACCTTCTCCACTTTGATTCCCCGATGAGGACACATGGACCTCCAGTTTCCAGCTCCTGAAGTCAATAATGTTGATATTGCTGACATTGAGTGAGTGGTTGCTATTATGGCCATATTTTCAATCTCCTTCCTATATGCTGATTCATCACAACCTTTGATTCAACCTACAACAGTGGCGTCATCAGCAAACTTAAGTATGGCATTGGAGCTGTGCTGAGCCGCAGAGTCATCAGTGTGAAGCGAGTAGAACAAGGACTAAGCACACAGCCTTGTGGTACACTGCACTGACAGAGATTCTGGAGCAGTTGTGGCTACCAATCCAAACTCAGTGGGGTCTGCAAGTGAGGAAATCAAGGATTCACTTGCACAAGGAGGTTGCCAAGGATGAGGCTTATTGATTAGTGTTGAAGGGATGATAGTATTGAGTACTGAGCTGTAGTCGATAAACAGCATCCTGTTGTAAGCATCTTCACTGTCCAGAAGTTTCAGGGTTGAGTGAAGAGCCAATGAAATGGCATCTGCTGTGGACCTGTTGAGCCAGTAGGAAAACTGGTGTGGATCCAAGTCTCTTCCAGGCTGAAGTTGATGTCTTTCATCACTGATCTCTCAAAACGCTTCATCAGATTCGGTGTAAGTGCTACTGGACGATAGTAATTGGGCAGGCTACAATGTTCTTCTTAGGCACTGGTATGATTGAGGCCTGCGTGAAGCAGGTGGGTACTTCAGACTGCCAAAGCAAGAGTTTAAAGATATCAGTATACACTCCAGCCAGTTGATCAGCATAGGTCTTTAGTACTTGGCCAGGTACTCCATCTGGTCTGAATGCTTTCCATGGCTTCACCCTCCTGCAGGATGCTTTTATGTTGACCTGAGAGACTGACTGTGATCCAGATGACATCAGGCTCAATCTCCACCTTGTAGGAGAGTGGTCCAGTTCTGTCCTCAGTCCTCAGTCTTTCCAAGTACCCACTTTTGATCATCAAACTTATTTATTTGAGGAGCCTTCAATTTGTCTCAGCTGCTTGCCCCTTCTGAGACTAGGTTTGAGAACATCTAAGCATCAGCACGAGGGACAACCCAGAAGCAGGATAGCTGATGAATTGTTAGATATAGAGAGTACTGCTTTCTAATATGCAAGGAGGAACTTGATGAGCTTTTGGTTCAGTAGAAGAGTAATGTGTTCTGCTGAGAATGCCTATAGTATGTTCATTTTAAGAGGACTAAAATATAAAATCAAGATTGTAATGCTGTTGAGTCACTGGCGAGACCTCACTTGGCATAATGTGAACAGTTCTGGGCCCCTTATCTTAGTCTAACTCTGCTCCTATCTCTTATGGTTTTATGGTTTCTATTTCAGGGAATGTGGAATGTAAATGGTGAATGGATAAAGTTGTTGGTATCTTGGCCAATCGCGGCCACATGATTCTGGTCCTCCTGATTTTACTATATACAAGCCCAATGTGGCTTATTGGTTCTGTTATCCATTCTGCTCTGTTATCCATGTGCCCTAATTGAAAATTGTGTATCAAACTTAAAACAGAAAATTAAATTGAAGTAACACCAGGTCTGAAAGGCTGCTGCTGCCGTGCCGCGCCGCCTCATGGGACACCTTGCCCTATTTTCCTGTTTATTATTTATTGTAATGCCTGCACTGTTTTTGTGCACTTTATGCAGTCCAGTGTAGGTCTGTAGTCTAGTACAGCTTTCTCTGTGGTTTTTTTTAATTACGTAGTTCAGTCTAGTTTTTGTACTGTGTCATGTAAATCATGGTCCTGAAAAACATGTCTCATTTTTACTATACACCGTACAAGCAGTTATGGTCGAAATGACAATAAAAGTTGATTTGACTTGACTTGACTTGACATGGTTGTGATATTTCACTGTTATAAATGTCATTCTTACAGGAGTTATCTTTTCTTCAGTATAAGTTCTTAGTTGGATATCTGCAGTCTTTGAAATGCCATTCAAACTCATTTTGTGGAATGACTGAAACAGCTGAACCAGTGTCCAATTCCATTTGAATTCATTTGCTTTTACTTCTGGTGCAAGGCATATTACTTCTCTCCTGTTTGTTTTGACAATGTAAATCTTAAGGCTACTCTGTCCTGCATCACTCTCGTCATTAACAGATTTTTCAGCATCAGCATGCGGATTTGTGCTCTTTTTGAAACTGCAACTTGTCTTGTTATCTTTCTCTCTTCCCTGGGCAGCCCACTTATTTTTCCCTGCATGATATGCTCCTTGTATTTGTTCTATTTTCTGCAAGTTCACTTTAATTTTGCCCTGGACTTACGTATGTGAATCCCAGCCACAATGGTAGCGTAATTTTTTAAAGCCAGACAGATTTCTGTTCAGATGTTGCTATTTTGTTCATTCTCACTTACATCTCTGGCTGCTGCTTCCATTGATACACTGATTTCAACATCGATACGGTGAGTTGTGCTTCAGTTAGGAGCAGTTTTTGAATGCTTTCTTGGAAGATTCCAGAAACTAAACTATCTCTCTGTGCATTAAGCCCATTACTGAACTGGCAATGCTCAGAGAATTTCTTCAATTCACTACATAAGCTGAAATTGACTCCCCTGCATTTTGATTCCACTAATGAAACCTAAAACATTCCCCAATAAGTAATGGTCTCGGTTCTAAATGTTCCTGCATTATTTCAAATATATTAGCTAAGGTCATTTTGGCTAGTTTAGTTGGAACAGTCAAATTTCTAAGCCAACTTTCATCAATTGCACTCAGCAAAACAAGCATTCATTTCTCATTGGCTATTCCATTTGCTTTAATATAGTGCTGCTTATTCAGTATACATCACCCAGTTATCTGTTGTGCAATTGAACACATCTATCATTCTGATGTATCAAGCTTTTTCTGCTTTCTTAAAATTTATTATTATTTTTACCCGATACTCACTGTTTATGAACATGTGAATTTCATCCATTTTCTGCCTTTTCTAAAAAATTGTTCATTTTTAAAATTTGAATTTCTCCATCTCCCCTTCTGAAGAAGAAAACGTGCTGCTCTTTTTTTTAAAATCAAATGCCTCACAGCACTTCAACAGGTAGGTAGTCATCTTAGGTTTGTTTTAAAACTTACACATTACCACTGTATCACACAAAAAATGCTGGTGGAACGCAGCAGGCCAGGCAGCATATATAGGAAGAAGTACAGTTGACGTTTCAGTCCCCGTGAAATCTATTCCTTCTCACCTTAAACCTTTGCCCTCTAGTTCTTTATTCCTTAACTGTTACAAGGAGGCGTTGGGAGCAGACCCAAGTGCAGGACACAGACACAGAAGTAGTATAAACAGAACAGTGTTTATTGGTAGTCATTAGGAAGGCCAGAGAGCGAGGACAAAAATGTCAACATGGATGTAAACGTTGGATAACAAACTGATAAAACCTGGACTAGGACTTGGACTTGGACTTGATTTGGACTCGGACTTGGATCTTGACTCGGACTCAGAACCTGGATCTTGACGTGGACTCAGAACTTAACTGGGACTCAGCCTGGACTCAGTACTTGGCTCAGAGCCTAGTATTGGAACACGAAGCCTGGAACTGGAACACAGCTTGGAGCCTGGAACTGGACACGGACCACGAGCCTGGACTTGAAGTACTTGGACAATGAGGAGACAGACTACCCAACTCGGAGTAGTGACAAATGGCTGGACCCACTCAGCTGGAAGAACTTGGATAATGAAGAATCAAAATACCCAACTCGGATTAGTGGCAAACGGCCAGACTTAATCAGCTGGATAGACTTGGACAACAAGGAGACAGAATACCCAACTTGGAGTAGTGGCAAATGGCCAGTTTACTCAGCTGGAAGGACTTAGACAACAAAGAGACAGAATATCCAACTCAGAGTAGCAGAAAATGGCTGGACCTACTCAGCTGGAAGGACTAGGACACAGGCTCTCGACTCGACCCAGAAACAGTGGACAACAAGCTCTTGACTTGACCCAGGAACAGGGATGAGAGGCTCTTGACTTGACCCAGAAACTGTGAATGGCAGGCTCTCAATTCAACCATGGAACGAACTGCGCATAACAGGCTTCCGACTCGACCCAATCTCAGCCGGCCATGAAAATGACAGAATTCGTATCTTACTTGGAGTAGCAGCAAAACAGCTGGCAACCCAGCTGGACACAAAAACGACTGAATTCACTAAGCAGCCATGACACTAAAGCAACTAGAGTCCACGATTCACGGCGGTCCCGAGATGAGCATAGCCGCCTTGCTGGTGACTGGTTACTGGTGATGAACTTCTGATGATGGTCCAGCACTGAATAGCTGTAACCCGGAGCCTTTTATGCTGCCGGTTCGAAATGAAGATCAGGTGCTTTAGTCAAATCCTCCAGCGGAACATGGGGAAAAGAAAATAACTGGAATGAGGAGTCCATGGACCGGAACCTGACATCAACTCTAGAAAAAAGACTCCATGTCTTCACTTTATCTATATTCCCCATGATTTCGAACATAGATTACACACTTTTTTTTCATAGACTTCTGTTCTTTGCTCTCACTGGATGGAGCTTTGGGTATTTAGTCTATTGATATTGACAGTTCTGAGGAACCCATACATGTTCTGTTCATCCGTGAGTCAATGAGTCTCTTGCTCCCTCTCCAACCAACAAGGTTTTTTTGCTTCCTGTATAACAAACATAAAATGCTGAAGGAACTCAGCTGGTCAGGCAGTATCTATGAAAAGGAGTATAGAATCAGAATCATTTTTATATCACTGACAGATATCATTAAATTTGTTGTTTTGCAACAGCAGCACACTACAATACATAATAGTAAAAGAAGCAATAATTACAATAAGAAATGTATATGGTGGTGTCATCTGTTAGTCTTGTGAGTCCATGGATCTGCACCTGAAAAGTCTTCTCCAGAGCGCAGGCCTGGGCAAGTTTGTATGGAAGACCGACAGTTGCCCATGCTGCAAGTCCCCCCTCTCCACGACACCGATGTTGTCCAAGGGAAGGGCAAGGGCCGATACAGCTTGGCACCGGTGTCGTCGCAGGAGTTGCCAGAACAAGGCTGAAGGCAACGTCGGACTGCCTTAGGGACTCCAGCTCCGGATTTGTCCTCAGCGTTTGCTCCCAAAGCCTTTCCCATGAGTGGGTATGGCTGCAAGGCAGCAGAGTTTTCCCTCTCTTCGATGGACTGCCTTCCCAGGCTGACAAGCTCCAGCTACCTGAAGCATTGGTTTTAAGGCACCACGACCCGCCTTCGCCTCTTCTCCTGTCAGTAGAAACAGTTCCGCCGGGCTTAGAGGCTAAGCCACAAAAGAAGGCCAGGAGTTGGACTTGGTTGTCAGAGGCTATTTGAGTCAGATACCTTGAGGAGTACTTTTAGGTAATGGGAGCTTGTCCCCACTACCACTCCTCGGCTTGACAACCTTAGGAACCATGACATCCTGAGGAAACAGAAATGTATATAAAGATACAATTAAATAAGTAGTATCAAAAGAGAGGGAAAAAAAATACTGAGGTATTGTTCATGAGTTCATTATCCAAACAGAAATCTGATGGCGGAAGGAAAGAACCTATTTATAAACTATTGAGTGTATTTCTTCAGGCTCCTGTACTTCCTCCTTGATTGCAGCAATGAGAACGGGACATGTCATGAGGGACTTTACAGATGGATGCGACCTCTTTGAGGCAATGCTTTTTGAAGGTATCTTTTTAAAAGAGTTGATGTTTTGAGCCAAGTCCCTTCATCAGGGTTTTCTGTTGGATTTTTAAACAATTTATCTATAGAGTTATTTCTACATACTTGAGAAATGATGGCACTTCCAATTAGGAAGTCCTTACATTTGTGGTTAAAAAAATACAACAACAAACTATCCGGTTTTAGGAACCTATGAGCTAACATCACTACGTTCGGAGATGGCCAAATGCGAAGTGAGAGACACTGAAGCGGGTCAATAGTTCTCAGACTTTAATGCAAACAGAGTTAGAGGGAAAAGAAAGCAATCAACGCTAGGTCAAAGCAGGGCCATTAACTAAAACTCTCAAATGTAAAATGAAGTCAAAACTGTGGCTGAAAGGAATAACTAAAGATAAAACAAATACCGCTAGTCTTCAGAGTCAGTTGACTCAACAGTCCAATTTCTCAGGCAAGGCCAAATGCAAGCAGGCAGCAAAACATTGCTGTGCTTTACTCAAGTGTTGGCAAGCTCTACAACAAAAAGAAAGGAGTTAAATACCCATCACAATGAAATAATAATTAGCTGACATATGCATATTCATGAGCATAATTGCCGTATCTGCTGTGCTGCCGAATCCATGATTGTGACAGTACATCCATGAAATGGTACTTCACAGAAGTGTTGATGAATAAAAAGACTATCTGAATTTTTTTGCAAAACTTGTGATTTTGAGATTACTTGCTGCTCCTGTTACGTTCTCCACTGAACAGTTCTCTCATGATACTGTGAGACTGTAAACATGTTCTGCCAGATTGTCAAGATCTATATACAGCCAGGGAATTGGGAGATATTGCAGCTTTGATGTTATCTTGCAAGCCTTATCTGAATATTTGTGTTTATTTAAAGTGCTATTTGTTCTAGGAATGTTAAATCTGCCCCTATATTTTCCTTTTATGGATGCATTTACAGATATCAGTGAGAAACAACAGTAAAGTTCAAATTGTGTAGCTTATTGCCACAATCTCTCATCAAGAAATGGCCTTCAAAGTTCTCCTCTTCAAAAATTACTCATCCCAAAGTATGTTGCACTGTTAAAAAATGTGGTGTTGATTTTTTCAAAGCCATTTCTTTATGCATCTTGAGCCAAAACACATACAGGAGAAGGTGCAAAAGGTAGAATATTCTACATGATCCCCCACTTGTTGAGAAACATATTAACAGAAAAATGGTAAGACCAATGATACATTCTCATTCTACATGTTTTGAAATATGCTTACTTGAACCAATATGGTACTTCCTTGCAGACTCAAGATATTGCAGATGCTGGAATTTTGAACAATACAGGAGATGCTGGAGGAACTCAGCAGGTCAGGCAGCATCTATAGTGATATGAGCAGTCATTATTTTGTGTCACATCAAGCCAATTTTATTGTCATTTAACTATAAATGAGACAATGATTCTCTGAACCAGGATGTAAAGCACAATGGTACATATAATACACTAACCTATGAAGGTAAGAATAAAATATATAGATGAATCACACATAAATAGCAAACTAAAGTGCATAAATTAAACATTGTAATGTACAGAACAGTAACCAGCAGCACTTTGAAT